>NC_134275.1:7291357-7663278 GCF_031893055.1 Leptodactylus fuscus
TGTTTAAGGGAAATAGTTGCACAATGCTAGGAGTTTGTTTTTTATTTCCCTGGATGTCTAACACATTTAGGTGCCATGTAGCGAAAACGCAGCGTTTTATAGCAACTGCAAAGTGGATGGGGTTCTGGTTAATCCAATCACCCCAACTGCAGAAAAACTTGTCAATTATACTTATACCACATATTAATTATATTATACCCCGACTTCATCTGCAGGTTGGTTGGCGTCCATGATCCGCCTATATTCAGCAAATTGCTGCTGTCGATGGTTTGCATGCTCCGGTGTTTCAGCAGCTCTCAATCTGGCCTGCCGCTGAACTTGTTCCTCGCACTGTGACTGTGATTGTTCCGGCATCTTAGCAGCTCGCTGGGACGTCATATAATGAGTGTGTTGTTGGTGCCGATGATTCCCCTGAGCTCCACTTGAGGAGGACTGTTGACTTCTGGCTCCTCCATAGCTCTTGTTATTTTAGAATTTTGCAACAAATTAAATTTTCTTTTTCCTGGCATGTTTAAAATTGGCAAATTTGACAATTTGGATTAAAGGAGTTTTCCCATCCAGTGTGTCAGCACTGCCTGGAGCAGATCAGATAATATGCAGATGCTTATACACAATGGACTGAGGGTTAGCTGAGTGTTTGCATAGAGAGATAACAGACCTGGCTGAGATAAGCTGCTGCAAGAGCAGTTTAATCCTATCCTATCCTATCCTTCCTACTAATATTATAAAGGTGAAAGTTTGGATGTTTGTTCCTCGATCACGCAAAAATGGCTGAATGGATTTGGATGTAATTTGGCACATAGATAGTTTGTAACCTCAATTAACACATTGGCTACTTTTTATCCTGGTAAATGACATGGCTTCACAACTGTTATGAATTTATGTTCATATACTATATTAAACTGCTCTTGCAGCAGCCATAGTATATGAACATAAATTCATAACAGTTGTGAAGCCATGTCACTTACCAGGATAAAACGTAGCCAATGTGTTAATCGAGGTTACAAACTATCTATGTGCCAAATTACATCCAAATCCGTTCAGCCATTTTTGCGTGATCGAGGAACAAACATCCAAACTTTCACCTTTATAATATTATTAGTTTAGTAGGAAGGATAGGATAGGATAACAGGAATTCTATTATTTTTAGATCTAACCGTTCTCTTTTGGGCTCTGATGGAGGAATCTTGTCTCTGTCTTTCCCTTATAGCTATAACGTGCCAAAAAGTCATATATCAGACGACTTATCTCCTGTATGTCCATTAACCCTAAACACTTCTCCACACACGTAGACGTCTACAGCTTAATCCTGCAGCGCAGACAATCATCAATCACGGATCGTACAGCTACTTTAAGTACAGGAATGTTGTAGCAGATGCCGGCACCTGTGACTCGAGTAGCGGTTCCAAATTCTAATGAGAAAATCCCAAACTAATATCTAATTTTTGTAATTACCAAGACAATTAAACATGGCGGCTTTAGCCTACTGTATGGCTCTGCCCATGAAATATTGTCTCGTGAAGGACAGCATCCTCAATCCTTCTGCTAAGGTTGTACATGGTAAATAGAGTAAGCCAAACTATAGACTGCTAATGTCGCCCAAGATCCTACAAAGCAGAGAATAACTAAATACTTAGGCTTCACCCTGCAGTTGCTCTTCTGATATTCTGATCTTTCAGAGGATCAACCCAATGGATGGATAGAAATGTATTCACCGACATGGACTTTCATGCTAAAAGGAAAACAGGTTTCTTCTGTCTGCTGGAGGTAATCAGGAGATTGGACATTGTACCGAACACCTCTAGCTCACCTCCTGGGCTGGCGCAGAGCTAAGGGGGTCCTGCAGTGCACCCAGTGCTTACATTGGGAAAAAAATAGGAGAAATTCTGGAATAATGACCATCCCCCTTCTCTCTGGGAAACCTTGACCAACTGACTGACAACAACGCCCCCCCCCCCCCCCCCCGCATTCCTGCACACAGTATTATCCCCCATAGTGGCCCCTGTATACAGTATTATGTCCCTTAGTGGCCCCTGGACACAGTGTTATGTCCCTTAGTGGCCCCTGCACACAGTATTATCCCCCATAGCGGCCCCTGCACACAGTATTATCCCCCATAGCGGCCCCTGCACACAGTATTATCCCCCATAGTGGCCCCTGCACACAGTATTATGCCCCATAGTTGCCCCTGCACACAGTATTATCCCCATAGTGGCTCCTACACACAGTATTATCCCCCATAGTGGCCCCTGCACACAGTATTATGCCCCATAGTGGCCCCTGCACACAGTATTATCCCCCCCTTAGTGGCCCCTGCACACAGTATTATGACCCATAGTGGCCCCTGCACACAGTATTATGTCCCTTAGTGGCCCCTGCACACAGTATTATGCCCCATAGTAGCCCCTGTGCACAGTATTATGCCCCATAGTGGCATTCCCTTTCTGTTCAATGCCTTGGACTCCTGCACTGGATGGTACCAAACTCCTTCATCTGCCATTGAATGATAGCTCAAGCATTCATCAGGAGCGGTCACTTAAGAGCAGAGGAAGGGGATGGCAATGTGCATGTCCATGCATGAGCTGACTAATGGTGGACGGACATGCTCAATCCTTCTCCCACTTCTCCATTCAGTGATATTATATTCTTCTGGCCTGACTGTCAGAAAAGTAGCCTGCTATCCTATTCTCCTTCTACAGAGAGAGTAAGAAGGAACACTATTATCAGCTGCCAGAAGGAGAAGAAGACTGATTCTGTTTAGAGTCTACGCATCGCAGCACCAAGAGGGGCAAAAAATTATGAAAAGGGTATTTTTATGCAAGAAACTCTACAAATTGCTTTAAATCAACTATTAACTGAAGTTCTGAATTTTTGGACTGAAAATGATTTCATGTTTGTGACCTCATTACTTGGAGATATCCCATAAAAAAATGGTTCTAACTCTGCTTATGTACTTGTAGGAATTTTGAGGACTTGTATAAATTTACATTTGCCAGTACAAAGCGAGGGGGGGGCGGGGTGAATGGTGAATGGTTTGAGTCTTCGGATCCCCCCACCTTAAAAAACGACATTCCAGCAATATTATGGCTAATTTCAGGATTAACCCCACCCTTCATTGAAGCGGCTTCTCTCCGCGACTGATCCTTCTCGTTGCTTTGTCACAGGCCTCTCATCTCAGCAAAAAATAACTGAGCCCCAATTTAGAAGCCGGTCTGAGAATGTCTAAATTTCAAGGAAAACTCAGCTGGAGAAATAAAGCTCTTGTAAATGGCGAGAGATAGGTGAAAATCGTGGGCAACCTTCCAAAAACACTAAACGATTGGACTGAGAACATCTGCTGGAGGGCGGACGCCTTCGTCCTTACAGCGCAAAGAAAAAAATAGGACTGAAGGGGTTTTTTTTTTTTTTTTCTTGTTGAAGATACGATTTCATTTTCAGACGGGCGTCATTTTTTGTGGTTATTTTTAAGCCTATACCATTAAATAGTCCATCAAGAGAATTTAATCGCTGTTCTTGCCTGAGCCGTCAAGCGGCTTTAAAGGAGCAGTTTATGTCCATGGAAATAAAAAAAAAACTCCCACGTACACTTTGCACAGACTTGCACCCATTTCGCCTTCCAGTGATATTGCAGCTGTCACATTCTGGAGACTGGCAGAGTTGGGTGTAAGAGTGGCAGAAATCATAGAAAATGTTGCAGTTTGGTGCCTGCAATTGTAATGGGGTTGATAGGTTCCTAAATAATGGTTCCGGCTACGGTTTGATAGTTGGAAAACAAGGAAGAGGTCAAGATCGGTGCAATTTAGAAACATACATGGTCTCAAGAAATATTCTGATTCAGTACTCAGGGAAGTCTATGGGGTCATGGTAGACCTGACTATGTCTTACCCTTCATTCACATCTGCGTTCGGTATTCCGTTTGGGGATTCCGAACGGAATACCGAACGCAACTGCAAGCGGTGTGCAGTGAAACCACAAGGATCCCATAGACTATAATGGGGTCCGTGTGCTGGCCGTGTGCAGCCTGCACGAATCGTGCAGACAGGAAAGTGGAATGTGAAGTACCTTCTTGTCCACAGGATCCCTCCGGAGACCTGGCGACAAGCACATGGACCCCATTATATTCTAAGGCAGGGGTAGGGAACGTACGGCTCTCCAGCTGTTGCAAAACTACAACTCCCAGCATGCATACTGGCTCTGCTGTTCTGGGAACTCTCATGGAGGTGAATGGAGCATGCTGGGAGTTGTAGTTTCACAGCAGCTGGAGAGCCAAAGGTTCCCTACCCCTGTTCTAAGGGTTCCGTGCACTTTCACTGCACACAGATTGTAGTTCCGTTTGGTATTCCATTCAGGGGGTTCTCATGCGGACTCCACCAGATGGAATACCAACGCAGATGTGAATGAGGCCTTAGAAACGATTTTCTTAAAAACCTGTAATTGCAACATGTGCTAAAGAATATCTTGCAAATAGATGCCACATAGAGACCTTATTATTCCATATTACCAACCTCATAAGGTTTTCTTTTTTTGGGGGGAGGTTCTAATGTAGATTGTGAGCCCCATAAGTATCAGTAGGGGGAGAACATACAAACTCTTTGCAGAGGTTGTCGAACCCTGGACTCCAGAGCTGCAAGGCAGCAGTGCTAACCACTGGGCCACCATGTTGCCCCCATTACAGGACCCATAAGGTCTCATTATGTTTCCATAAGAGAAGATTAGAGGTTTCCATAACAGGGATCCCCCCCCCCCCATCATGTACCATTTATAATGATGTCTTCCCATGGGGCCTTTTGGACTCTTCAATGCCTCGATGGGTTTCCAGAACTTTCTAAATTTTATATTTACCTTTGGCTTACAATTCATTTACTTTACCCTACATGTTATTCCCAATTACAAAATTTCCCAAAGAGAACCTCAAATAAAAATGTATCTAGTAATACATTGTCCTGCGACTATCTGCATGTTAATTCCGGTCACAATACAGTAAGAAGCACAGACAGATGGTGGACGCTAGATTCCCTGATCCTTAGGTAGTTGGTGTAACAACAGAAAACCTAGCAGCTGCAGAAACAAGTCAGTCATTCTCCTGTTACATTCTTATAAGATAAAATGTCACATCAGGCACCAAAACTACCTGCGCTTGTTACTCAGGAATGGTGGGGGCTAGAGAAAAACCTCCAACTGTGCTACAATCACTGGAGCGGCGCCTATTACCAGATATTAGGACCTTGAATGGGTGAAGATGGTATAAGGTCCCCTTTAAATAACAACTACTTATAGCCTGTCGAGAGCGATGAGTACATTCAAGAGAGGTCATGGGTCATAGCTGTATTTTTGGCCATACAGCTTATCATCGTCACACTTGCTCCTTAGTACTATAAGGCTGCATTTATTGTAATATTACAACCTATTACGTAAAACACGTCCTGCAACTGATCAACTGAAGCGACCTCAGAATCCATGAATAAAAAGGATAAAGATGATTATGATGGATCTTGTAAAGAAAAAAGGAAAACCTGGCGGAACGGATGGAGAGACTTTGGCATCAGTTTGCATTTCATAGATAATGAATTGGATCCTTTGATGGATCAGTCACATATGGAAACACAAGAATATCACTTCAAAGGCTGCGAGAGATTTGCAGTTTGCAGCGTTTCTGCTTTGGGTTCTTGCCACACTCTTCTATTTTGTGACAATTGTTTCTTTCCAGATCTAAATGTTTCACCTTTGGCTTCTTTGTTTCCATTATTTTCTCCCCAACAACGATGCATGAGACAGTTGGGGTAGCCTATTGTGTCCATGGTCCTATTTCCCCCACGCTCTGTGATAGGCCCTGTCCCGGGAACATGAATTCTGATGAAGATGTGAACGTAGCCTTGGATATTGTGCAAAAGTCATAGCTTGCACCAATGTGCCAGGATGTAAGAAGCCGTATCCCTAGCAATGTTCTTGCATGCACGTGTCCATTACCCGTTTGCAGATATTACTATAATGGCGCGTGCGTGATCTCCCAGGTCTCTGGCTGCTTTCTGTGAGTCCTCTCTGCTTTAATGTGCCATTGCTGGAATAACCCTGTAAAGTGAGAGTTAATTGCTGCACAGAATGAAAATCTCCTCGTACCTTCTGAGGTTATCCAATTACGCAAGGAGGCACAAACAGCAGACAGAGACTTGGACGGAGTTCAAGATTTTTGGGTGCACAATGTGGGTTTGAAAGACGGCGCACTGGAACATCCCTCCCTTGGATTAAGGATTCTTCCATTCACTTTAGTAAGTTGCTGACTCAGAAGAACTCAAATGGGCTTTTCCCATGCAAGATGCAACGGGACGTCTTACCGCAAACCTTCTGCCCATCTTGGTTATCTTTTTTCATTGCAACATTTTTTAAGTGTGAAAAACATTGCACAGATTTTAGGATTTTTTTTTTTTTTTTTTGCACAAATAAATACTTCTACCTCCAAAATACTCGCCTTTGCTTTACTCACCAGCTGTTTACTTTGGCCTTCCTGAGACATAACTTCTGGAATCCTGAGTCATGAAGTAACTTAATGTAACTTATGAATTATTGCTTTCATTAGAATAAAATCATATTTCAGTCTTACTCGCTGTCCTACAAGGAGTCTCCGCCTGACAACAGGAAATGTACAATGGATTGCAGACGGGAACCTGGTTTCTTTGTATTACATTTTGCTACTAGTTTGCAACAAAAAAATAAGCGTTTTTGGAGACACTGGTTCACTATAAGAAAACCGAACAATTGGCAACTTGGACAAACTCAAATGGCGCCGGGACATGTTTTGCTCAGTGTGCCTGTGTGTGATTGGGCCTCAACGAGGACCCCGGGACTTGGGAGAGCTGTGGATTCCGCAAGGGGGAGGTTAGTGCAAACTTTACTTTGCACCACTTGGGTCTGAAGACATACTAGAGTATAATAATGTCATAACTTATTACAACGTAACGTATTGTCCGAACTTCTTTGACCCAAAATAAATCAGGGACCCGAGCCACCCAAATGGGAGACTAAATGGATCTTGATAGGTTTGCCCATCTCTAGCCTCAATACTTGGGACTTCCCTTCTCTGCTGGACCCATCCATGTACCATGAAATCCAATTGTGAGAAAATTCCTTAAATCTAAGGCCCCATGTAGCGAACCGCAAACAACCCCACAAACCTTTTACAGAACCTTTAACCCAATCCTGGGAGACCTGTGACAAATCCTTCTCTTCGTTTTCCGGCTTCCTCCTCTTTTGCCATGTGAAATATTTTACTTGGAAAGTGAATTTATGGAGAGAAGTTTTTTTTTTCTCAGACTTTTTGATAAGATCCTGCAAACTCTTTGCCAGACAAACGCCAAGCCACAATTGCCACTATGGGGTCTGGATGAATTCTGCTTTTCTCCCTGGTGCTGTAATCTTGGCCTCGGCTTCGCTGGAGATTTGTTTGTTTCCTTAGATTCATACAGATACAGTTTTCAAGAAAATTTGGACCTTTAGAGCTCTGTTAATCCAATCCCAGTTTCAGGTCTGTGCAGGCATTATGAGTAGCCAAGTTTAACGTGACCCTTCCATTGACTATATACCTATGGTTGGTCCACTATTAACCCTTCAAGGATATCCCCGCACATCCTTGCAGTGATACGCAGCTGCACATGTTGCCGTAGAACCAGGATTTGGCTGTTACTACTCTCCGACCTCCCATAGAGAAGGCAGGGGTCATTTAGTATAATTCTTTGCAGCTCAGTCCCACTCAAATGACTGGGATTGATTTGCTCTATAGTGTAAGGCAATGCATCTGAGAAGCTGTAATGAGGACATACAGTAGCTCTTCATACAGCTGATCAGCAGAGGTCCGTGTCAGACCCCCACCGATCTGATAGTGGCCAATGCAATATCATAGTGCTAGAAAATCCCTTTATTGACTTACGGATAGCAAAGCTTCTGACACAGATAACAAAGTTTCCATGCACATGGCTGTATAACAGTTCCATTTTGTATCAAGCCATAATAAGGCTCCTATTAAAGTGCTAAGGAAGGACCTCTACTGTACCTCCAGGAACCTCAACTATACCTTGGGGGACCTCGACTGTATCTCCGGGAACTTCTACTGTACCTCCAGGGACCTCTACTGTACCTCTAGGCACTTCTACTGTACCTTCAGGGACCTCTACTGTATCTCTAGGCACTTTCTGTACCCCAGGGACCTCTACTGTACCCCAGGGACCTCTACTGTACCTCCAGGAACCTCTACTGTACCTCCAGGAACCTCTACTGTACCCCAGGGACCTCTACTGTACCCCAGGGACCTCTACTGTACCCCAGGAACTTCTACTGTACCCCAGGAACCTCTACTGTACCCCAGGAACCTCTACTGTACCTCCAGGGACTTCTACTGTACCCCAGGGACCTCTACTGTACCTCCAGGGACTTCTACTGTACCCCAGGGACCTCTACTGTACCCCGGGGACCCCTACTGTACCTCCAGGGACTTCTACTGTACCCCAGGGACCTCTACTGTACCTCCAGGGACTTCTACTGTACCCCAGGGACCTCTACTGTACCCCAGGGACCTCTACTGTACCTCCAGGGACTTCTACTGTACCCCAGGGACCTCTACTGTACCCCAGGGACCTCTACTGTACCTCCGGGAACCTCTACTGTACCCCAGGGACCTCTACTGTACCCCAGGGACCTCTACTGTACCCCAGGAACTTCTACTGTACCCCAGGAACCTTTACTGTACCTCTAGGCACTTCTACTGTACCACAATTTGACATTATCCTGTCTATAGGATGGAAGATAACACTTGTCTGATCGCCGGGACCTGACATTGATAGACCATAATCACTCCACTATCTGAGGACTGTCCCCTGGAAATCCTCATTACGTAGGTAAAGAATGAGCCCCCTGCTATAGGAAATAGGCAATTGTTCCTCTTCTCCACCTTATTGTAGTCACAGAATTAGAAGCTTGACCGGGGTCAGTTTGGCCTTTCTTAGCTGGCAGCCCTGACAGTCAGTTTACATTGGCCTTTGTCTTAGTAATTCGCAGGTTTATTGCCCGCCGGGGCCTCATTTAGTAATTGCTATCTGCGGCCTCGGCTTTAATCTCCTTTGTGTTTCCCAGGTCCAGTGTTTTTATTAGTAAAGCCCGAGCACTGATCCTACATTAGATGTCAGGTGCGGCCAGGTGTGTGGTCTGTGCACACTATGTGACCTCCAGCAGGTAATTCAGCATTAACAAAATACAATAGGGAAAGCCAAATTTTAGGAGATTTGTTAAGGAGACAAAACATCAAACGTGACTTGTAGCTGCTAATTTCTCTACTTCGGCTTTCTGGTTGGTAAAACCAAATCGTATTATAGAGACCACAGATGTCAAGGGGATTGCGGTGCGGTAATACGTTCTGTGCACCATTACGTGAGCTGCAAGTGACTGACGGAAAGTCTTTCCTGGTCTCACAATTGTTCTGTGAAGATCCTACAGTGTCTCGAGAGTCAGGACAACCAGGACCTAAAGAAGCTGCCACTGCCATAGTAGTCCATAGAGAAGAGACAAAGGGAGAAGAATATCTATGGTATAGAGAAGAGACAAAGGGAGAAGAATATCTATGGTATAGAGAAGAGATACAGGGAGAAGAATATCTATGGTATAGAGAAGAGATACAGGGAGAAGAATATCTATGGTATAGAGAAGAGATACAGGGAGAATATCTATGGTATAGAGAAGAGATACAGGGAGAATATCTATGGTATAGAGAAGAGATACAGGGAGAAGAATATCTATGGTATAGAGAAGAGATACAGGGAGAAGAATATCTATGGTATAGAGAAGAGATACAGGGAGAAGAATATCTATGGTATAGAGAAGAGATACAGGGAGAAGAATATCTATGGTATAGAGAAGAGATACAGGGAGAATATCTATGGTATAGAGAAGAGATACAGGGAGAAGAATATCTATGGTATAGAGAAGAGACCAGGGAGAATATCTATGGTATAGAGAAGAGATACAGGGAGAAGAATATCTATGGTATAGAGAAGAGATACAGGGAGAAGAATATCTATGGTATAGAGAAGAGATACAGGGAGAAGAATATCTATGGTATAGAGAAGAGATACAGGGAGAATATCTATGGTATAGAGAAGAGACAAAGGGAGAAGAATATCTATGGTATAGAGAAGAGATACAGGGAGAAGAATATCTATGGTATAAAGAAGAGACCAGGGAGAATATCTATGGTATAGAGAAGAGATACAGGGAGAAGAATATCTATGGTATAGAGAAGAGATACAGGGAGAATATCTATGGTATAGAGAAGAGACAAAGGGAGAAGAATATCTATGGTATAGAGAAGAGATACAAAGATATGTATCCAATAAAATTAGAGACTAAAGGGAGCGATTACTTGTTTTACTAGATATAAAATCTAGTACATTTAGAGGAGTTTGAAGACTTATTTTAGGTTTCGGACAGGTCGACCCTCCAGTTTGTTTCAGGCCCAGTTCACAACCATGTGGGGACCCCCGAATGGACTACTGAACGCATTGGCAAGCAGTGTGCAGTGAAAGCACACGGACCCCAGAGACTATAATGGGGTCCGTGTGCTTTCCGCGCGGTGTCCGCACAAAACATGTGGACAGGAAAGTACTTCACGATCTACTTTCCTGTCTGCATGACTCGTGCGGAAAGCACATGGACCCATTATAGTCTATGGGGTCCGTGTGCTTTCACTGCACAGGGCTTGCCAATGCATTCGGTAGTCCGTTCAGGGGGTCCCCATGCAAATGGATAACCCAAAACAGATGTGAACCAGGCCTCAGTCCAAACTTGTCCAGATAAAACCAGAAGTGAAGACCTGAAAGTGAAATTATTATCCTCTGGGGTCTCTTCAGAGTATAATAACTGGCTTCTTTGCGGTATCTTCTGGCCTCCGTGTGACATCATGCACCACGAAGACTGAGGGGATGTCGACATCATGACTTCAGGACTCTTGGTGCACACCAAGTAACTGCTAAGGCCCAATCACAGGCCTCAGTGGTGACCCCTGGGGTGCAGGAGGACACCCAGGAGACCATATGAGGACCCTAGAAGAACACTGGACATCACAAGGAGGCCCAGAATAGGTGAGTGACGGAAAATACAACGGGGTAAAAAAAGAAGTCATATACAGTGGTTGTCTTAAGGACATGTGTTCTTATGATGAAACACTGCACAACCTGCACAACTTACTTCTATACTACACTTGGCGTTCCCTTGTATTGTGCATTTGGATGAAGTAGCGACGTTGCGTGCCAGGATATTGCCACAATCCCTCTTCTCTCCCCGTTACGGGCATTGCCTTATGGTGGCAATATACATTAGTCTCAAGTTTTTCAAAACACATGATATCAACCAAAACCATTGCCCAAATGATTGTTCTAGCTCATCGGTGGCCGGCTATCATCATCTGGAAAGAAGTCAGACATGGTTAAGTTTCCAAGCGTGTATGGCCCCCTTTAGGCAGGAGGACCTATCTCTAAAGAGTGAAGGTGTAAGCCTCGTGGTGGTTCCTTGTATTAACCTTGTAATGAATGGGAAGAAAAATTCCCATCACCCATATTAAAGAAAGCTTAGTCTAATCCACAACACCCCCTCCTATGCACCATAAAAGCTGAAGCATTGTCTCGTATCTTCCGTCAATTCTTACAGTCTAGTAATGTATAGTCCATGCACAGACGACGTCTATTCGCACATTCCCATGTCTTTGACCACATCTGAGAAATCCTTGTATCCCTGCAGAAATCCGGACACCTGCGCCGTCACCACGTCCAAAACACTAATGAAAAAATCTGAAATTGCAGCCCCGCCATTTTGTGTGGCCACGCCGAATCCTAAATGTGCTGCTACTGTGTTTTCACTGAATGTAATTTCACTCGACATTATTTTTGGACTCCTTCTCCGAACAGATTTTTTAACACCTTTTCTTAGACAACATGCCCAGTGTAGGAGTATGATATTATGTTGAGTGAGTGCTTTTAGCACCAAAAAATCAGGTTTTTGGAGAGTATTGAAGTTTGAAAGCTCAGTTTGGAAGTCGCACAAATGGTCCTTAATCTTTATGAAGAAGAGGAGATTTCTGGTTCTGGGCATCCATGGAAAGTGACGTTGTACGGCTTCAGAAAGCCTGCCAGTCATACAGTGAAATCTGGAAAGCAGGACAAGCCACAGAAATGCCTTAATATTTTACAAGTGCTGTGTTTGGGGAAATCAGTGTGGTCACAGCATCGAAGGGACAGATGTGAAAAACAGATGGAAACCATAAAGGAGAAGAATGGACATGGCTAGCTTCTCAATGCAGGGGCTTGTCATGGAGAATGGCCCTTTACAATCGCAAAGTGCACTGATCATCATTGAGCGAGTAACATTCAGTTCGCTCAATAGGACGGAAAACGCTCCCTTTATATCTGGTAAAACATCTGTTATAATCATTGCTAATGGCCGACGGTCATATTCACCAATCTCAATCTACATAAAATGATGTATGTCCCGGTATGATCCCGTACAAGTGGCAGACCCAGATGTGTAACAGATAGTAGACATCCCCGGCCCATCCTGTTTGATACAACAATGGCCCCTACGGGCACCCAAGGACCAATAGAAGCCAACACCACTTGGGACTTTAGATCCAATCTCTTACCTCTTGGGACTATTTGATTCCCAAATAACCTATTAGATCTCATGGGTCATACGTACTAGGTGTCTAGGATGCGATAAAAAAGTTGGCTACCAAACAAATATAAACAAAAGTCAGCATGCAAATGTCTGAGGTATTACAATATGTCAGGGTCTGGGGTTGCTAGGTGGGGTGGCATAGAGACACAAGTCCAGACTCTGACAATTGGTGGAGGATGCGGGCATAGGATATACAGTAAATTGTTCTTGAAGTTTATTGTTCCACCTGGTTACTATGACTTTGTTGGGGGTTTTGGCTTGGCAGATGGCTGATGCTTGGTTGGGGGGTATCAGTTTTTCTTGGGGCTCTGTGGCTCAGCCAGGCTTGGTGGTGGTAAGAGCCAGGACTGCTGCCCTGTATGTGAGTCCAGAATGATAGCGCCCTCTTCTGCATGGTGAGCCATAGGGGGGAGTCTGCCTAGCTCTGCCCTGCAGGCCATGTTGGAGGTGCTGCAATGGACATGGAGCAGGTACTTGCAGAACTCCAGGTGGATGTTCTCTGTTGGGCTGGAATCCCACTTTGACTGGTCTGGGTAGGTGGCTGGGCCCCAAACCTCGCTGCCATAGAGAAGGATCGGGGAGATGACTGCGTCAAACTTATATCTTACATTCCCATATTCAGACCCAGAATTATTGCAGTATAACAAATATTATATACTATAGGTGCATCAGCGAACCAGATGAGAGTATAGCTGCAGAGCTGCAGTACCCAAGCACCACCACTATACAGTGGATGGAGCTGCAACTCTATTACTTGAATAGGAACAGAGAAGCATCCAGCCTTGTCCATCTCTATAGCTTCTAACATCCAGCTCAGTGTGGGTGTCGGACACCCACCAATAATATACATGTCAACGTATCCACAGGATAGGTTATCAGTATGCAATCCACCTTGGAGGCCAAAATCCCCATTGGGCTAGGCAAGGGCCAAACAGTAGACATCCAACAGAGGACTTGTACATGACAAAAGTCAACCAAAAGCTGAAAACCTTGGCTGAATACGCAGCAATGATCGACATGTTACATGCAGAACACGTTGCGCTGTAGGATATTTCTGCAGTATTTAGATGGGATTGATTTAAGCCCTATTCACACGCTGCTACTGTACACTGCCACTGGTTAGCCACTGGTGATTCTGCTGCAGCCAACCGGCCTCTAACTCGGCCCATGTGTCCTCGGCCGTAATCATTCTCAGACACACGACGTTCTCATTAACCAGAGACAATTGGTACAACAGGGAGGTTAGCAAAGAAAGCTCAAATATTAGAAGTAAATAAAATGTCTTTTCCCCAGAACTGTTGTTTCCCAAGAAGCCCAAAGTCTAAACCACAAGCACGCACCTAATAAAAGGAGCAAGAAATACAAGGAAGATTTTATTACATTAACTGGATCAAATTAGTCTCGCTTAGACTTTAACCAGATTCCCCTGTGTTCTGGAATAGACACGTTGTCTTGGCTTGTGGCTAATAGCTTGTCAGTTTTGACTACAAATAAAGTTATAGCCACAGGGTCCCCATATACAGACAGCCACAGCACCCCCAATATACAGACAGCTACAGTGCACCCAATATACAGCAACAGCACCCCAATATACAGACAGCCACAGTGCCCCAATATACAGCCAGTGCCCCCAATATACAGACAGCCACAGCGCCCCAATATACAGTCATAACGCCCCCAAATGCAGCCACAGCACCCCAATATACAGACAGCCACAGCACCCCCAATATACAGAGACAGCACCCCCAAATACAGACAGCCACAGCGCTCCAATATACAGCCACAGTGCCCCAATATACAGACAGCCACAGTGCCCCAATATACAGACAGCCACAGTGCCCCAATATACAGTCATAATGCCCCCAAATACAGCCACAGCACCCCCAATATACAGACAGCCACAGTGCCCCAATATACAGACAGCCACAGTGCCCCAATATACAGACAGCCCCAGTGCCCCCAATATACAGACAGCCATAGCACCCCCAATATACAGCCACAGTGCCCCAATATACAGACAGCCACAGTGCCCCCAATATACAGACAGCCACAGTGCCCCAATATACAGACAGCCATAGCACCCCCAATATACAGCCACAGTGCCCCAATATACAGACAGCCACAGTGCCCCCAATATACAGACAGCCACAGTGCCCCAATATACAGCAACAGCACCCCAATATACAGACAGCCACAGTGCCCCCAATATACAGACAGCCATAGCACCCCCAATATACAGCCACAGTGCCCCAATATACAGACAGCCACAGTGCCCCCAATATACAGACAGCCACAGTGCCCCAATATACAGACAGCCATAGCACCCCCAATATACAGCCACAGTGCCCCAATATACAGACAGCCACAGTGCCCCCAATATACAGACAGCCACAGTGCCCCAATATACAGACAGCCACAGTGCCCCCAATATACAGACAGGCAAAGCGCCCCCAATATACAGCCACAGCACCCCCAATATACAGACAGCCACAGCGCCCCCAATATACAGACAGCCACAGTGCCCCCAATATACAGACAGCCACAGTGCCCCAATATACAGACAGCCACAGTGCCCCAATATACAGACAGCCACAGTGCCCCAATATACAGACAGCCACAGTGCCCCAATATACAGACAGCCACAGTGCCCCAATATACAGACAGCCACAGTGCCCCAATATACAGACAGCCACAGTGCCCCAATATACAGACAGCCACAGTGCCCCAATATACAGACAGCCACAGTGCCCCAATATACAGACAGCCATAGCACCCCCAATATACAGACAGCCACATTGCACCAATATACAGTCACAGTGCCCCAATATACAGACAGCCACAGTGCCCCAATATACAGACAGCCACAGTGCCCCAATATACAGACAGCCACAGTGCCCCAATATACAGACAGCCACAGTGCCCCAATATACAGACAGCCACAGTGCCCCAATATACAGACAGCCACAGTGCCCCAATATACAGACAGCCACAGTGCCCCAATATACAGACAGCCACAGCGGCCCCAATATACAGACAGCCACAGCGCCCCCAATATACAGACAGCCACAGTGCTCCAATATACAGACAGCCACAGCGGCCCCAATATACAGACAGCCACAGCGGCCCCAATATACAGACAGCCACAGCGGCCCCAATATACAGACAGCCACAGCGCCCCCAATATACAGACAGCCACAGTGCTCCAATATACAGACAGCCACAGTGCCCCAATATACAGACAGCCACAGTGCCCCAATATACAGACAGCCATAGCACCCCCAATATACAGACAGCCACATTGCACCAATATACAGTCACAGTGCCCCAATATACAGACAGCCACAGTGCCCCAATATACAGACAGCCACAGTGCCCCAATATACAGACAGCCACAGTGCCCCAATATACAGACAGCCACAGTGCCCCAATATACAGACAGCCATAGCACCCCCAATATACAGACAGCCACAGCGCCCCCAATATACAGACAGCCACAGTGCTCCAATATACAGACAGCCACAGTGCCCCAATATACAGACAGCCACAGCGGCCCCAATATACAGACAGCCACAGTGCCCCAATATACAGACAGCCACAGTGCTCCAATATACAGACAGCCACAGTGCCCCAATATACAGACAGCCACAGTGCCCCAATATACAGACAGCCACAGTGCCCCAATATACAGACAGCCACAGTGCTCCAATATACAGACAGCCACAGTGCCCCAATATACAGACAGCCACAGCGGCCCCAATATACAGACAGCCACAGCGGCCCCAATATACAGACAGCCACAGCGCCCCCAATATACAGACAGCCACAGTGCTCCAATATACAGACAGCCACAGTGCCCCAATATACAGACAGCCACAGTGCCCCAATATACAGACAGCCACAGTGCCCCAATATACAGACAGCCACAGTGCCCCAATATACAGACAGCCATAGCACCCCCAATATACAGACAGCCACAGTGCCCCCAATATACAGACAGCCACAGTGCCCCAATATACAGACAGCCACAGTGCCCCAATATACAGACAGCCACATTGCACCAATATACAGACAGCCATAGCACCCCCAATATACAGACAGCTACAGTGCCCCAATATACAGACAGCCACATTGCACCAATATACAGACAGCCATAGCACCCCCAATATACAGACAGCTACATTGCACCAAGATAAAATGAAAAAAAAAAAACTTGACCATTCTCTTTTGGGATTTGTTATATAGCACATGTACGTTATACGTCAGCCATTATAGTTAAGCCAATGTATATACAGTATATGGGGCTTTTCTATATGTTACTAAAAGGTTTCCCCTCTGTAATAGGAGACTAAAGTCAGAAATAGACGGAGCATAAAAACAAGTCCAGAAAATCTATAGAACGCTCTGCTGTCTGTGTGAATATGTCCGAAGGCCGGCAACACAGTAACTGAAAGTCCAGAGCAAATCAGTGAAATCTCCAACATCCCCCCTGGGTAACAATGTCATCAGGCTGCTGCACATACATGGAGTCTTATTCCTGCAATCCCATTGTCCCATTCTAGAGATCTACTATCAATCTTCATGAGGTGTGATAATCCTTTTATTATACAAAAGCTAGGAGACATCGTGTAGCTTAGTGTCCTATAAGGTGTGACATCATCCTACATGGAATGATGTCATAGAAGGCTGTGGCTACTTATTATACATCTTCAATGAGGTCATTGAATGAAATACATTAAAGACAATTCCAGAAGACTTGTAACCAGTTCTATGGCTCTGTGCACATTTATCATCTGTTTATTCACATTACCTACAATTGTATCAGACGAAGCGATTCTTTAGATGTTGATTCTATGAGTAGGTTCCCCTGGAGGACTGTAGACCTGATCCTGCAGTGGATTCCGTCTCCAAATCAGCTCCAAATTCCGCAATGCATTTTTGAAATCGCGGTAGATTTTTATTTTTTTTTTGCAATGTGTGGATGGGATTTGCCACTTTGCAGGTAATGCAGCGGTTTTTGCTTTCCATGGGAGGTTTAGGTGGCTGCTAGGGTTGAGCGATTGGGAAAGATCGCATTCGGCGATCGATCAAATTTCACAATCGGCTGGAAAATGATCGAAAATCGGATTTTCGGCTCAACCCCACTGTATATATATAATATACATTTAAGGTGGAGCGATCAGGAAAGATCAGATCACGATCATCACGAGCTGAAAATGATCGTAAATTGGATTTTGAAATCTCAAGATCGGCTCAACCCCACTGTATATATATAATATACATTTAGGGTAGAGCGATCAGGAACGGGAAAGATCGGATCCCGATCGACGATCGAGCAAATTTCACGATCGGGATCAGCTCAACCCTAGTGGCTGCTTTTGCTTTCAGGACTCAATCCTGATATAGAACCTGCGGCAGAAGATTACAGCCGAATAATCCATCTGTGTCTGGGGCTAATCTGTGAGTAAATCTGCAGCCAAAGCCAAAGATCTGCCCCGACTTCCTACCGCAATATGTATAGGGCTGGGATTTATCATGTGAACCTATAGTAATAGTGCCCAATAGTAACACTAACCTAATCACTACTGATTGTTTGCTACAATGTTGCAGTCTTCAGTAAAATGATTTTTCTAGAGACTGGACTGCTTTCCTCCTTAATGCTTTATGTCTATAGATCCAGTGAAATGTCTATTACAATCACCAAGGTATTATATAACCAAAGTCAAGACGTACAATCTGCCCCTTCATTCTGGGCTTTTCAATTGCAAATTGTGTGAACTGACCTGATACTGGAAGGCGACCCCCAGTGTGACCCCCAGTGTCAGGGCATCCTGTTCCCTTTGTCAGGCTAATACCCTGCTGTAGTTCTTGTGTTTGCACAGTGTAATGACTTACTCAGTGAGGTGTTTAGCAGACACCTGTCAGGTGTGAGCTCCATCATATGCAATAACCATATATAAAACAAGCTGCTACTATCCTGTGGTTGGAAATCACCTGCGACTGTAGGAGCCAGCTGGATTCCTGAGCAGGGCGGTGGATACAATCCCTTTTATTCCACTGCTGACCAGTAGAGGTCCCTGAGCCGGGAACAGACTGGAGGAATAGTCACACGTTATAGGGAAACCTAGGCTAATGTTCACATTGACTAAGCGTAAAACACAACAATATTACAGGGTTTGTCCAGTGTCACAAATAAGTGTTATTGCTTATCTGATGAAACGTTGTATCATTTCCCAATATACTTTCTGTATCAGTTTGGGCCGCGCACCATGGACTGATTTTTTTAACCACTTCAAGTAATGAATGACAGCAAGCAGAGATCTGGAAATTCATGAAGAATAGGTACAGAAAGGATTCTATAATATATTATTACATATTTGTATGAATCCCATCCACTTTGCAATTTTTCCCGCTGCATTTCCGTGGTGGGCAAATCGCAGCGTTTCCGGCCTGTGAGGCCCCGGCCTAAAAGAGTTGTTCAATTTATTAAAAATATGAAATATAAAGAATCGGTAACTTGTCCTTTCCCGCGGCCGTCCAGTGCCGGCTCTCCGATGGTCCTCCGAGTCTCTGGCTGCAGTGCCAATGTGCTGCCATATTACTGACTATGTACTAGTAATACCGTGATACCAGTGATATGACAAGTGACCACTATGGCCATTGCTTGGCTGCAACGTTCTTGTGTTGTCCACTTATACACGGAGGACCATTGAAGAGCCTGCACTGTATCTCCATGGAGAAGAGGAGGGGAGGACCAATTCTTTATTATTTTATGGCGTTTACAACGGTTTCTATTCTTCTATGTTGGATAACGCTTTAACCCAGGTGACCACTTCTGAAGGGTATTCCCACAGTATAGGTCTGATCGCTGGTATCACAGACTTGCATTTCCGGGGCACCAGGACAAAAGCTGGACTACTGTTTAATCTCTCCCTCCCTGTGGTCATGAAGGACCCCTACTCTAATAACTGGTCAGGGTTCCCATTGTGAGATCATTTATTACCTATCCTGTAAACCAGGGGTAGGGAACCGTCGGCTCGCTAGCTGTTGCAAAACTACAACTCCCAGCATGCATACTCGCTCTGCTGTTCTTGGAAGTGAATGGAGCATGATGGGAGTTGTAGTTTCACAGCAGCTGGAGATCCGAGGTTCCCTACCACTGCTGTAGACAGTCAATAAATGTCAACTATAAAATCACCCCTTGGACTCCACTAGTAGATGCTTCATGTGGATCCCGGACATATTATCTTATATTCAAGTCCAACTGAACTCAATGAGGCCTTACACGATTCAATGCTTTATGTGCTATTCTGTCCTATTTCTTTGTAGTTTTCCTGGACCAGAATATTACATTACAAAGTCTTGTAGGCCCCGGTGCATTCTTTTGTCCGGGCCCCCTACCTCACCCTACAGTGATTTCTTGATAGTGATGGTTACGGGTGCTGAGGAGTTTCATCCACCTTAGTGTGGTCGGGTAACCTGTGGGTCTCCTTGGCTTATGGGCCAGATGGAAGCTGCAATCTCAATAGTGATGCCAGTGCTTATGGGCCCCCCTAAGGCTCCTGGGCCCTGCACCCCCTGCATTTCAATGCCCAGTCTGAGATTCTTGAATTACACACTGAATTTCTTGGCTTTGCATCTGTTCTTTTTTTATCCTCCTTGGTTCCCGGAGTCACCTCCGAGGATAAAACCACTGACCGTGTGAAGGAGTGAAATGTGAACTTCACCACAACCCGTTGCCCTATCTGTAATGTTTTCTGCACATTTGCATGTGTTACCGAAATGCAAATGAATCATAAAGCACATTCTCAGCCCCGCCGGATGGAAACTGCGGGTGAACCGTGTCGGCCGCCCCGTGCATGCCCAGTCCATAGAACAAAATGTTTTTCCTTTTTATTTTTTATTCTTCTTTAATCACAAATGTTTAAACCATCAAGCGGTTACCTGATCTGCTATTAAATAAATTGGCTGCTCAGTTCTCTTTTGAGGCATTCAGACCGTGGGACCGAGCTCCTTCATCAGGATGACACGAAGCAGATTGAGTCCTTGGATTAATCTGGATATGGGTTGGCTACGCCTAGCACCTGTTTAGGGCTCTGAGCTCATTGAGAAAGGAGTGGATTTACTTTGTGCAGTGTCAGAACTAACTTGCATTATATTATCCAGAAAGCCCCCCACCCCTCCAATGCAGCACGGGGAGAAAAAAAGGTGTAAGAAAGGGAAGGGGCCGAGGGAACCGGCGATGATGGGATTGCCTGCCAAGTGTAAAATAAGAGCAGCGCCGGCCCAGCCACAGACATTGGATTTAATTAGCCACGAATGCTTTCTCTTGGCTTCTCCGCGACATTTAGGCAGTACGGGCCGCTTGTTTGCGATTGGGGAGCGGCTCGGAGACTAAAAGTGATTAGGAGGTACAAGATCAGTGATGGAAGTGTGAAGGTATGAAGGCGAGGACGACAATAACTTCTACTATTTGGGGTTGCTAGGATATTCGGCAAACCTAAGGAAGGGGTGACAATACCAATAAGAAGTCATGGCACGGAAATGCAGATCATAATGGCGTCGGCTTAAGGAACTCGTGCACTTAAAGGTATATGGGCCAAATCTAACAAATATGGCTGACCATGTCATCAGTATGGAGCGTCCTGATCCATATAACAGATATGGTCGGAGATTGGACTGATGTCTTTATCCAACCTCATCTACTAGGTAACTATATATGTAACTATATATTCCCTTGTATTCTATATACAGGCACTGCACATGTATACAGGAGGTGGGAGGTGGTGCAGCCATGTCATACACCGACCTGCTATAGTATCTGTCAAGAACTGGATGAGAGCCCTGAAATTAAAGGGGTTGTGCCATTAAGAACGTTGGGGCCAATGGTCGGGTCACCCAACAATTTGTGGATAGAAGTGTTCATGGAAAAAACTTCAAAAAATCTTTGCATTAAACCCCAAAGAAACACGATAGTCACACAAATGTCTGAATTCAGATCTATCTGGATATCTAGAAGTCTAGCTTATATATGAAATAAAGGTTTAGAGATTGGACTCCTGGGGCAGTGTTATGTTATATTGTATCATCATGGTGGACACGATTTAATATACATTGTAATTTTCTCATTTTGATTCTTGATCATTAAAGACTTCGGAGTCCAGTGGGCGGTCCTACTCCCTCACCAATAGGTCCGCCCACTGGACTCCTAACCCAAAATAAACAGAAATGGATGGCAGCCATTTCCATGTAGCTGTATGGGGGGGCACCCAGAATTAATTTGACTCTGGGTACCCCAGTCCAACACTGCTAGAGAGAATCTAGGAAAAAGCAGCGATGAAGTCCCGATAGGTGAAACATGGATTCTTCTTCAAAAAGTCTGTGTCTAGTCATGGTCAGCCTGGCCCACCATTTGCATTGGTAATCCATGCGACGTAGTCCCCCCTGAACGGACTACCGAACGCATTGGCAATTGGTGTGCAGTGAAAGCACATGGACCCCATAGACTATAATGGGGCCATGTGCTTGCCGCACGGTCTCCGCACGAGATCAGGAACTACTTTTCTGTCTGCATGACTAATGCGGAGACCTTGCGGCAAGCACATGGACCCCGTTATAGACTATGGGGTCCGTGTGCTTTCACTGTCAATACGTTTGGTAGTCCGACCCCATGCGGTCTCCCTGAACGGATTACCGACGCAGATGTGAACCAAGCCTAACAGAGGATTCTCCAGCGCACCCAAAATCTGAATCAAGAAAGGATCCCGCACCCCGCCATGTACATCAGCGCCTCCAATCCTATCCAGCTTTGTCCGCAGGCTATCCTCCCCTAAAGGCACCATCCAGCTGTCCTACAGAGACGATCACAAACACAAATATACTATTTAATCTTTGTTCCCTTTCACTGGAGAAAAAAATAGGGAATCCCGTGCGCGGTGAATAGCGTTACACTCTGCTATTATTCCTGGTGCGTTCAATTGCAAAAATCTGTTGTCGCTCCATAAATAAATGATGATGGCAGAAGTAATGACATGAGGTTTGTAAACTGGAGCGCACCTGGCGGCAGTATAACGCTCGCTCCCTGTGGATAGGCTGTTCTTTATCTCCGGCAGTTATTCGGCACAGATGCACGGGGGTTGCAGTAATAGACGGCACACACCCTACATTATAAGTCTCTGTTTGTGCCACATTAAGCAGTTGTTAGCCATTGGATACAAAATGATCAAACATCATCTGCTTGGTTTATTTTTTATGTTTTAAATTAGGCTTAAGACTCCATTAACTGCGCGCTGGGCACTTGTTCAAAGCTCCGCAGGGCCCTGTATCAGGACTTTTATGTTATTCGCTTTTAGTATTGCTTAGGTAACGTTTGTTATGTTGGCTCATTTTACTGCCATTAACCCACTGTGCGCCACTGGCGAGAAGTCGCTATTCCAAAAAGGGAGGATTTCAATTAATAGGGAAGTTTAGCTTAAACCCCTATTGACACTACGGTGAAAAACGGCTGCGCCACCATTGTGTGTGGAATGGCCGGCGACGGGGAATGACTATCCTTCCTCTCCTCCCGCTTTCTCTAACTCAGCATGGAGAAAACAGAGTTTATCATCTTCAGCCCATCCTGTATGGCCCCTCCACCTGACCCATCTATCAAAGTTAACGGAACCACAATTACCCCTGTCCCACAGGCCCGATGCCTTGGGGTAACCCTGGACTCCGACCTATCCTTCAAGTCACATATTCAAACCCTCAACACCTCCTGCCGCCTCCAGCTCAAGAACATCCATCGAATTCGCCGCTTCCTCACCCCGTAAACTACCAAGATGCTCGTCCAGGCCCTCATAATCTCCCGCTTAGACTACTGCAACACCCTTCTCCATGGACTCCCAGCAAACACCCTCGCCCCCCTCCAGTCCACCCTAAACTGCGCTGCTCGCTTAATCCACCTCACCCCCCGATCTTCATCGGCTGCTCCCCTCTGCCAGTCCCTCCACTGGCTACCTATAGCCCAGCGAATAGAGGTCAAGCTACTAACGCTAACATACAAAGCCATCCACACCCTGTCCCCTCCATATATCTCTGACCTCATCCACAACCTGTCCCCTCCATATATCTCTGACCCCACCTGTCCCCTCCATATATCTCTGACCTCACCCTCACCTGTCCCCTCCATATATCTCTGACCTCATCCTCACCCTGTCCCCTCCATATATCTCTGACCTCATCTCCCGCTACCTGCCCACACGTAACTTCAGATCCTCCAATGACCTCCTACTCTGCTCCGCTCTCATCCGCTCCTCACACAACCGTCTCCAAGATTTCTCCCGTGCATCCCCCATACTCTGGAACTCCTTACCACGACACATAAGACTGACCCCCACAATCACAGGCTTCAAGAAGGCCCTGAAGACTCCCCTATTCAGGAAGGCCTACACCCCCCAATAACACTATCACCGCACCGCCATCTGTACAGTCTCCCCTCTCCTTCTGTCTCTATCCCCCTTCCCTCATAGATTGTAAGCCCTCGCGGGCAGGGCCCTCTACCCCACTGTGCCAGTCAGTCATTGTTAGTATTATATCTACCTGTATATTCTGTGTATTGTATGTAACCCCCAAATGTAAAGCACCATGGAATTAATATAATAATGTACAGCACCATGGGATTAATATAATAATGTACAGAGCACCATGGGATTAATATAATAATGTACAGCACCATGGGATTAATATAATAATGTACAGCACCATGGGATTAATATAATAATGTACAGAGCACCATGGGATTAATATAATAATGTACAGAGCACCATGGGATTAGTATAATAATGTACAGCACCATGGGATTAATATAATAATGTACAGCACCATGGGATTAATATAATAATGTACAGCACCATGGGATTAGTATAATAATGTACATCACCATGGGATTAATATAATAATGTACAGAGCACCATGGGATTAATATAATAATGTACAGCACCATGGGATTAATATAATAATGTACAGCACCATGGAATTAATATAATAATGTACAGCACCATGGGATTAATATAATAATGTACAGAGCACCATGGGATTAGTATAATAATGTACAGCACCATGGGATTAATATAATAATGTACAGCACCATGGGATTAATATAATAATGTACAGCACCATGGGATTAATATAATAATGTACAGCACCATGGAATTAATATAATAATGTACAGCACCATGGGATTAATATAATAATGTACAGCACCATGGGATTAATATAATAATGTACAGCACCATGGGATTAATATAATAATGTACAGCACCATGGGATTAATATAATAATGTACAGAGCACCATGGGATTAATATAATAATGTACAGCACCATGGGATTAATATAATAATGTACAGAGCACCATGGGATTAATATAATAATGTACAGCTCTATGGGATTAATGGTGCTATATAAATAAACAATAATAATAATAACTATATTGACAGGCCGTAGGGCTCTCACACACTGCACTGATGTCTTTGGCAGAGTTGGCGGACTTTGCAATTGTGCGTTTCTGTCTTCTGTTTTGCATCAGATGGATTTCATTGGTCTTTCTCTTTTGACCCAGCCCACTGATCGATGTTAATGAACATAACATGGAGGTCAATAGATTTTATATTAGATAAGAAGACCTTTAATGTAATAGTTTTAATTATCTAGGAAAGATGAAGTAGTTGTCCATAGCCAGGACCAGTTTCAGTCTTGTGTAACATCCTACGTTAAACACCCCTGATTCCTTGGCCCACTACATAGAATGATTCTTGGAGCCAACCCCCCTAGGAAATAGACCATAATATCCTTCAAATGTAAGTGTTTTCTTCTGGACCATTGTTGTGTTAGATCCTGGGCCCCCATTCTATGGTACTCTGGTTGGCCAGTCCAACAATGCCCCAGTTGAAGCGGGGCTAAAATGCAGACCTATTACACCTTATAAGAAAGGGAAAGGTTTATTCAGATGGGGCAAAGTCTTTACTGAGAAGGTAACAGAGATATTTTGTATCCAGTAACAAAGTTACCGGGGGAGTCTATAAATAAGAGGTTATTCAGCAGGTGACTTGGGGTGACTTAAAGGGCCTGAGCTTCACCTGTTGCTGGCTCGGAGATGGTTCTTGCGTTGCGGTGGGAGCCGGGTATCTCAGGAACACAAGTGAGAAGGAATCGTCACCTTTCCATTCTTTCAGTTGATGAGGCCAATAACACTGTAACAAGCTAATGACCTGGCAATTCTCACCCTTGAAGTGAAACTCAAGCAATTCCAGTAGAAGCCATATCAGGGATCGTTCAATGACCTGCAACTTTTTATGGCCACCTCATTATTAAGACTGTAATGTATTGGGATGTCTTTATGTGCAACTCTCAGCTCACACATGGACTGTAGAATATGTTAATATGACTCTTTTCTATGGCTTTTGAAGTACTTTGTGTCTTTTCACAGCTGCACAGTGACTTTATGGCCCCCCAATGCCTCGGAGTATTTGCCACCTACAGCATTTCCTGGGTCTCTATTGTATTCCAAAAAGGCTGGACTGTGTGGCATTCACAATGTCTAATAAAGGAGTTATCTTCGTGACACATCTCCTTCAAAACTCTTCACACTATTGTTCCAAGTCTCCATCGGGGTTGTCAAGGTTGATGGAAAAAATAATGCAACATTGTAGCTACTAAAATTATGGAAACCCCCAATAAAGTCCATGGTGCATTGGATGACAAATCGGTCATGGCTGTATTATACATACGGTTGAGCCGATCTTGAGATTTCAGGATCGATTTTAAAATCCGATTTCTGATCATTTTCCAGTCGATCCCGATTGTGAAATTTGCTCGATCGCCGATCGGGATCCGATCTTTCCTGATCCCGATCGCTCAATCCTTTTTGTATATTATATATACAGTAGGGTTGAGACGATCTTGAGATTTCAAAATCCGATTTTCGATCATTTTCCAGCCGATCCTGATCATGAAATTTGCTCGATCGCCGATCGGGATCTGATCTTTCCCGATCCCGATCACTCAGCCCTAATTATAAATGAAAGACTGGGCACTACTTTGAGTGCAACACCCAGATGCAAAGCACCAAAAACTCCCAGTAAGATGTTCCGTAAGTCCTGGCATAAATCTTTAAGCTGTTGAAGTTCTAAATCTCTATTTCATTTCCTTGTAAATCACCATGAATAATGGCGGAGGGTCGCTATCTCCTTAAGGGATGACCGGAATGAAGATACTTTCATCTTAACGTTCCCTCCACACATGAGCTACGTCTTCGCTCACTCTTAATAAATGAGATGTGTTGTGTCTCCCATTTACTAATGTTCATGTTGTTTGTGACCTCACAAGCCAAATCTTTGCCTAACGTGATTAGACGTCGCATCGCTTAGCGCCGCTCTTCTTTTTCAGGTCTAACAAGGAATATTCCTCTGTGATGTAAATTGAATTATCGGATCCTTCCAGGCGTTTCGCTCCGTGTCGCTGGGAGGTCCGCTCTGCTTCAATTGAAATCTTTGCAAGGGATTTGTTTTGGTGAACTGTGGGAAATAAGATTTTGCAGTCTTGGTGGTTCTCAGACGGCTCTAACTTAATATATAGTGAATGGGAAATTCACACTACAATCTGATAAAAAGCAGAACGCAGAAGAGTTCACATCTCATCCCTGCCCAGGCTTTATGTTACACCATGTTTTACTTTGTATCACGGTCACCGATTGACTTCTTAGGATATTCTCTTCTTGTAATTTTACAAACATGAACAGAATCTAACGTCCTTTACATTGTATATCGGAGATACAACTTGGGATCCTACCAGTGCTTTACTGTGCAGTCAGGGACGATGTCTCCTGATGAGCTACAATGGTCTCCTTCATTGTTCGGGGTACCAGTTGTTGGTTTTTTGTTTTGTAGATTGGGTTCACAATGTACATTTTTTTTCCTATCAGTATGTCTTTGGAGTATGTGAGAAAATCCACACAAACACAGTGAGAACATACAAACTCCTTGCAGATGTTTGTCCTTGGCAGGATTTGAACCCAGGACTCCAGCGCTACAAGGCTGCAGTGCTAACCACTGAGCCACCATGTTTCCATAATACCATCCACATTACAGTTCCAGTGTTAAGTTAACGTGGCAGGAAAAACCGCTACCAGCAAAGTGAATCAGGTTTTGTCCAATGCACAAATTGCAGAAAACAAAGTTGCAGAAAAGTTTTTTTGAAAAACAGCATTTCAGTTTTAGTTGCAGAATTGCAGGTGTTATCCTTATAGATTTAACAGGGGAAGGAAAAAAAAGTATATAAAAATCCTGCAAAAACTCAACTGGACTGAAATTTTCCTGTTCATGGCGTTTTTTCGACGCTGCGGCTCACTATGTGGGAACTCTGCCTAAGGTTCGGGTCACATGAAGACATTCACAGAGGAATATCAGGTGGTCTTCAGCCTCAGATTCCTCTCCAAATGGTGGAGAGCGGTGGCTTTCCGCCATTGGTTTGCAAACGGATTAACTTTAGATGCAATGGAACGCAACGCAATTTCAAACCCTGGCAAAATCCAGCCGGGCACTTCTTTTTACACCTGGATGTATGGGATAATGTCGTCTCACATCTCCATAGTCTCATCATCAAAGTGTGAAACGCGTCAACTCTGCTAAAAGTGTCATTGACAGATCTCCTCTCGTACTTCATTGGCACGTCTTTGATTGACGGCTCCTGCTGGTTTTCCATGGTAAGCAATTGGCCTATTTCCATGAACATACAACAAATCTACATTCAGATTCTGTTTGTTTGGCAAGTATTATAGAAAATGTATCATCAAATAAATTTTGGGGGAGTTCCCATGAAAATATTGTAAATGATCCGTTACCTTTCTGTATAACCATTCCATGGATACTATAGAGCCCCCTATAAGGCGACTTCTACACAATTGTGCACAGATCAGCCGTAACATACAACACAGCAAAGCCCTGGCAAAATACTGTAGAATTGGTGTTTGCCTTTGTAAACAATTATATTGTAGCCATTTTTTTCCTTCAAGTACAGACAAAGCGAAAAATGAATCACAATGTTGCAATAAAGAGAATGAAGCTTCTACTCTGAGAGCCAATAATAAACCAAGGAATTACATAAAATTAGCAATTCTAATAATATATAACCTATCACCTACAACACTCCCTACACGAGCGGGAGCAACTCAGGTAATAGAGGAGAGGAAATCAGATCCCCTGCAGCTGCCGCGCTGTCAGCAGAATCCAACACCTTCATCCTATGGAGAGCGCAACACGTTATTACAGTCCGTCTGCTATCCCCAAGACTCTGCACAAGGATAGCCCATGTATTATCGGAATCACAATGGTAAGACGAGAGCAGATTCAGAAGAATTCCCTATTCTGTCACTTCATATATTAAAGGTCCATTTCAATGTATCGGGTAAACACATTTGGTCAAGGAGGCGGAGCTACAATGATGGACGAGTGATCTAATCCAATGTAGCTTTGGACATGATAAAGTATAATCGGGCTGCACCTTGCTTGGACCCGCAGCGGCACTAATAGGGATCTGGCAGGGATTTCCGGCCATCTTGAGCACAGAAGATACAATACATAGCCAAGAAGCCACTAATACAAATGTGCAATACACAACACCAGTGAAAATAGTGCAACAATAGTGCAAAGACATGAATAATGTGGACACGATGATATAATGTGACGCAACTTGTGTTATAAATAGCACAGGTTTTATCTTCTGGGCCTGGTACAGTAGGTTTATAGCAGTCCATAAAAACTGTGTTCCCAAATAAACAACAGATAGGAAACGTAGTGTGCGGTTCCTTGGAAGAACATAGGAAGGTGGGGCTCATGCGTTTGCCTTTCTCACTCCATTGTGATACCTTGTTTCTGTAACATTCCTGCACCCAAGGAACAAACCTTTCAAGTAGGTGTGACAACATGAAGGGTCACCATGTTACCAAGCACTTAGACTATCAGCTACCACACAGGAACAAAACCCTTACAAATCATTCCTAATGGAGTATGTCTTTAATGTGTGCTAATGTCATGTTATATCCCGGGCTCACAGGTGACAAGTAAGTGCGGGCTACAGGGGTCCAACATTACATGGGTATATGGAGAATGGATGGACTTACTATACGGTTTCTATATTGGTACAGGTTATCGATTATAGCCGGGGTCACGAGGGACATTAAACTGAGGGGTCACTTACTTTTATTTTTCTTATACGCTTAGACATACCCGGCGACTGCTGCTATATTGTGACTATTAGTATCTGGTCTCTCTCACTTGTAGATTGCCCAGTGTTGCTACTTTGTAACATAATAAGAAGTGTTAAGGAGACAAATCATGGTGGAAAGGGAACACAAAGTGGTGAAAAGGAGGCGTGAAATGGAGGTGCGAGCTGAATCCTTGCACAATTAGGAATTGTGACACGTAGGGTGCAAACTCTGAATTGCACCTGTGGTTCCAAAGGTTGTAAAACCCCATAGAGAAGGTGCAGAATGAGGAATGACCCATAGTCTTCTATGCCTACCAATGTTTAAAGGGGTCTCCGCCATCACAATCTCTGTTGTAAGTGAACGTTCCTATTTGTGTCCAAGTGCATTCTTACTTCTGAGATAATAGCTTTACGCAAAGACCCCACATAGCAAAAAAAACTGCAACAGACAGGCATTGGACTTTATTTTTGCCTATTTCATGTATAAAACGCTGGCGTTTCCGCAGGTATAATGGACGTGCCACGATGTTAAAAAACGCAGGTGAAGTTTTTGTGTTGCAAAATTTTTTGCTGCAACGTGTGGACGGGATTAGCTGAAATCCCATCCACTTTACAGGTACGTTTCTGGGCTGACTGATCCTACAGGCCGATAGTGGACCAGCCTGACCCTGACAATAATATAGAACTAGCATCTCCGTGTGCAATCTTCATAGTAAATATAACGTTACGTTTCTTATATATTCGGCCTACTACCAAACCGAGCGTCTGCCCAGGCTGCAGAACATTCAGGGTGTTATGTAATAATCGCTGCAGACATAACATTGTAACTTAGTCCGATACAACACACCTAGCATAGAAGAGAAGCATTTAGGAAACCCTATGTCAGATTGCCAGGCTTGGTTACTAATACGTGCAGGGAATGGGTTAAGGCCGTGAAGGTGTGGTATATGTGCGATGGGTTTGATACTCGCAGTGTTCTCACAATAGGACATGATGTTCTCGCTGCTCCTTATACGAGAAATATTTCCTACGTATTTTTAGTCTTCTTTGTGCCAAGCCTAATTGTTTACATACCTGCTCGTACCTTTCCTCCTCCTCGCTCCTTCTGAGCCTTTCCATATAGTGTTCTGCTTTTCCTCCCCATATATTGCGCTATATACTGTTTATTTCATACTGATACAATCTCGGTAATAACATGTGGATACAATGTATCAGCTCTGAAGCCATTACTGGATCAGTATACTGTCCTGTACGTCTTCTATAAGTCACTTCCCACCTATATAATATGAGTGTCCCGGGGGGATCCGCGTCTTATTTTCCTTTAAAAGGAGATGTGAGTGATTCCCGTACATTACTCCAATACAAGGTAAGATATGTGATGAGACAGATGTCTGGAAGGGGAAGTATCTCCGAGCGCCTGGAAAAATATCTGGATTACAAGTAAAATTTTCTTTTTCCACTTCTGTGAGCGGCCACATAGACTATGAATTACATCTTGAAGGTACCTGTTTATTATACTTAGTGTAGGCGGCCATGCTCCAGGATTTGCAATACAAGGGTATGCTAGTAACATTAAAGGAACGCTCCATGGCCTAGGTCTATAGAATATGGACGACTTTCTTTAGGTGGATTGTAAAGGATCGTTCAGGTTTCCTTTTAACAATGGCAAAAAGTAAAGCTCTATGGTGAAATGGCCGATCCCAGCAAAAGTCCAACGATCAACTATTCTGGTGAACTCGGACAAAGGTTTTTGCAATCCTTTTCATTTTCTTATGAGAACGGGATGAGCGGTAAGAGGAAGACATGACACACTAAGGCCACACTCACATCTGTGCCGGGGTCTCCATTGCAGAGTCCGCTGAACATTGGACATTTTCCTCTTCTAGTTTCAGTTTAAGTGCGGACCCTCGACCACCCCATTATAAATAATAGGGTCTGCAGACTCAATGTGCAATCGCTGTTTAGTGGTCTGTCTTTTGTTGTTCGAGTTTCCCTGACGGACAAGTACAACGGAAAAGTAACTCTAGTGTGAACCTAACATGAGCCTCGAGTAACCTGCTCAGTTTATTACTGCTGTGGAGTATGCTATGGCACGGGGTTCTTTTTACCAAAATCTACACCACAAGCAGAGCCATATGAGGGAAGAGGGATGGAGACAGAAGGTGAGGGGAGAGACTGTACAGATTGGGATGTGGTGACTGTAGTGTTATTGGGCCTTCCTGACAGCGCCGCACCTCCCATGACGCGACCTGAAGCGACCGCTTCAGGCGGCGCTATGTTAGGGCCCCAAGGAGGGCGGCAGTTTTGCTTACCTAAGCCAGTCCAGGACAAGCTTTCCTGGACTGGTTTAGCACCGAGGGGTGGATTGGGGAGGCCACTGAAGCAGCGCTGCTCCAGCGGCCTCCCCTCACGCTCAGGCAGAGAGCAGGTCCTCTCTGTGCCTGCTCTCTGCCTGCGAATGCCGCTAAGCCCCGCCCCTTCGCTTAGCCATGCCCCTTCACTCAGCCACGCCCCATCCGCCCCCCCTTTCTGTCGTTCGCCTCGGGCGGCGAAAGGGGCAGGTTCACCCCTGCTTCCTGAATAGGGGAGTCTTCAGGGCCTCCTTGTGATTGTGGGGATCAGTCTTATGTGTCGTGGTAAGGAGTTCCAGAGTATGGGGGATGCACGGGAGAAATCTTGGAGACGGTTGTGTGAGGAGCGGATGAGAGAAGAGCGGAGCAGGAGGTCATTGGAGGATCTGAGGTTACTTGTGGGCAGGTAGCGGGAGATGAGGTCAGAGATATATGGAGGGGACAGGTGAGGTCAGAGATATATGGAGGGGACAGGTTGTGGATGAGGTCAGAAATATATGGAGGGGACAGGTTGTGGATGAGGTCGGAGATATATGGAGGGGACAGGTTGTGGATGAGGTCAGAGATATATGGAGGGGACAGGTTGTGGATGAGGTCGGAGATATATGGAGGGGACAAGTTGTGGATGAGGTCAGAGATATATGGAGGGGACGGGTTGTGGATGAGGTCAGAGATATATGGAGGGGACAAGTTGTGGATGAGGTCAGAGATATAAGGAGGGGACAGGTGTGGATGAGATCAGAGATATATGGAGGGGACAGGTGAGGTCAGAGATATATGGAGGGGACAAGTTGTGGATGAGGTCGGAGATATATGGAGGGGACAGGGTGTGGATGAGGTCAGAGATATATGGAGGGGACGGGTTGTGGATGAGGTCAGAGATATATGGAGGGGACGAGTTGTGGATGAGGTCAGAGATATATGGAGGGGAAAAGTTGTGGATGAGGTCGGAGATATATGGAGGGGACAGGGTGTGGATGAGGTCAGAGATATATGGAGCGGACAGGTTGTGGATGAGGTCAGAGATATATGGAGGGGACAGGTTGTGGATGAGGTCAGAGATATATGGAGAGGACAGGTGAGGTCAGAGATATATGGAGGGGACATGTTGTGGATGAGGCCAGAGATATATGTAGGGGACAGGTTGTGGATGAGGTCGGATATATAAGGAGGGGACAGGTGTGGATGAGATCAGAGATATATGGAGAGGACAGGTGAGGTTAGAGATATATGGAGGGGACATGTTGTGGATGAGGTCGGAGACATATGGAGGGGACAGGTGAGGATGAGGTCAGATATATATGGAGGGGACAGGTGAGGATGAGGTCAGAGATATATGGAGGGGACAGGTGAGGTCAGAGATATATGGAGGGGACAGGTTGTGGATGAGGTCGGAGATATATGGAGGGGACAGGTGAGGTCAGAGATATATGGAGGGGACATGTTGTGGATGAGGTAGGAGATATATGGAGGGGACAGGTTGTGGATGAGGTCAGAGATATATGGAGGGGACAGGTTGTGGATGAGGTCAGAGATATATGGAGGGGACAGGTTGTGGATGAGGTCAGAGATATATGGAGGGGACAGGTGAGGATGAGGTCAGAGATGTATGGAGGGAACAGGTAAGGATGAGGTCAGAGATATATGGAGGGGACAGGTGAGGATGAGGTCAGAGATATATGGAGGGGACAGGTGAGGATGAGGTCAGAGATATATGGAGGGGACAGGTGAGGATGAGGTCAGAGATATATGGAGGGGACAGGTGAGGATGAGGTCAGAGATATATGGAGGGGACAGGTTGTGGATGAGGTTGGAGATATATGGAGGGGACAGGTGAGGTCAGAGATATATGGAGGGGACAGGTTGTGGATGAGGTCAGAGATATATGGAGGGGACAGGTGAGGATGAGGTCAGAGATATATGGAGGGGACAGGTGAGGATGAGGTCAGAGATGTATGGAGGGGACAGGTGAGGATGAGGTCAGAGATATATGGAGGGGACAGGTGAGGATGAGGTCAGAGATATATGGAGGGGACAGGTTGTGGATGAGGTCGGAGATATATGGAGGGGACAGGTGAGGTCAGAGATATATGAAGGGGACAGGTGAGGTCAGAGATATATGGAGGGGACAGGTTGTGGATGAGGTCAGAGATATATGGAGGGGACAGGTTGTGGATGAGGTCGGAGATATATGGAGGGGACAGGTTGTGGATGAGGTCAGAGATATATGGAGGGGACAGGTTGTGGTTGGCTTTGTATGTCAGAGTTAGTAATTTGAACTCTATCCGCTGGGCAATGGGTAGCCAGTGAAGGGATTGGCAGAGGAGAGCGGGCGATGAAGAACGGGGGTAGAGGTGTATTAGGTGCAGTTTAGGGTGGACTGGACGGGGGGGGTGAGAGTATTTGCAGGGAGGCCATGGAGAAGGGAGTTACAGTAATCTAAGCGGGAGAATATGAGGACATGGACAAGCATCTTTGTGGTTTCAGGGGTGAGGAAGGAGCGGATTCGGTGAATGTTCTTGAGTTGGAGGCGGCCGGAGATGTTGAGGATTTGAACACCTTCTGCCGCCTCCAACTCAGAGTCCAAGGTTATCCCGTGAGATAGGGGTAAGTGTGGTTCCATTAACTTTGACATACTGTTAGGTAGAGGGGGTGGTACGAGGTCGGGTGAAGATGATGAACTTCGTTTTCTCCAAGCGGAAGAAGAGAAAGGAGGCTATGGCCGATACTGGAATCGGGACAACAGAGAGGTAACGTCTGGTCCAGAAAGATATATTTGAGTGTCATCAGCATAGCAATGGTATGGAAAACCAGGAGATTCTATGAGATTTTATACATGACTGATAATGATTATGTAGCCACTTATTAGCAGCGCAGTCTTATCCCCTGTCACCAACGATGGGTTAATTTGACCGATTATATTTTAATACAAGAAATATATTATAGAACACTATTTTTGATATTCCATTTCCGGACATCTGGACATCTTTCTTCTCGCAGTGCGACTTTCCTTTTATTATCCGTAAGACTCTTCTTTGAAGTGGTTGATCCCAGTTAAATTCCCAGTATCAAATCTTTTTGAGATTTTTTGTAATCCAGGACGTTTTCCTTGGGGGGCTGTAACCACATCAAACCATCGGGATGAGCGGACACGACACGCTGAGCTCTCCTGAGTGACCGGCTCATTTCATTACCGGCGTTCACTCGTTTTACTGCGCACCGTCGGTCGGAGGAATAAGAGTCTGGATTTCCTGTACAAGTTAGATTTTGGTAAAAGACGGAGACACTTCACAGATTCTGTGAACCCAAATTCTGAGTTATGAAGGCCTTGCATGTAGCCAACATTTGAGCCTAATCCCCCGGCAGCTGCTCAAAGCTTCTAGTGACATTGATTTTCAATACACAGCAGTGAAATTTCTACAAAGTAAATTCACATTTTGTGGCCTCGTGTCATACCCTGGTGAGGTTAAAAATGAGATTTGGCGTTAAATCGTCTCCAATAAACGAAGGAATATCAGATATAGAGTAATAGTATATAGCAATATGCAAAAATACCAACAAGACACTTAGAATATGTTCATGTGCGGTAAGGAAATGAAATTCTTTACCACCAAATAATCCAGAAAATCGTTCAATCCAAATATCAGGGTCATATTGTGTCAAAATCTATGTATGACCTCCCCCCAAGGCCTAAGTCCCCCCCTCCCTGGAGTAGACCAGGCGGACTCTTCACTTCTCTAATTGTCATCTCCTTACAGTTGTTACAATGTTGCTGATGGATCTCATTCTTGTCAACTTGACTTTCAAAGCAGATTCCATAGGGCGCTGTGTTGTATCTGGAGGTTAGGAATCTTATTAAATATATTCCAGGATGGAATTAGTAACCGGCCCAGTATACTGGGGAACAGACCTTTTGTCGCACGACAGCTGCAATGGCAACTGACATGTGACCGTCCCAGAGCACAGAATACACGGAGGCAGTCGCATGTGCCTGATATAGTCATTAAATAATGTGCGATTGCTATTCATTAAGTATCGGAAGACTTGGCGTGAACAGAGTGATACATGTATGTGCCGAGCCCGGGTCACACAACAGGAATTACTGATCCTTACATAGGAAAGGGATGGCCCCGAGACACTACGCAATGTTGGTTTCTTATGGTTCATTCTACTTAAAGGGATATTCCAGTGACCTTACCTTTATCAGCACCATCACCCATCTACGCTCATGTTTATGTGCATTGCTATCACTGAATATCACGTCTTGTCCTCCCTTTATTTGTCAGCTATCTCCTAATAAAATCACACGGCGCCATACGAGGTCTCACGTGACTTCTGCTAGGCCTTCAACGACTCATTCCATATTCCCCAGGCACACAGCTCAGTACCCCCGGCAAGTCAAAGAGGTACATATATACTGGCCCCAGTGGCACACAGGCTTACATATATACTAGCCCCAGTGGCACACAGGCTTACATATATATACTAGCCCCAGTGGCACACAGGCTTACATATATACTGGCCCCAGTGGCACACAGGCTTACATATATACTAGCCCCAGTGGCACACAGGCTTACATATATACTAGCCCCAGTGGCACACAGGCTTACATATATACTGGCCCCAGTGGCACACAGGCTTACATATATACTAGCCCCAGTGGCACACAGGCTTACATATATACTAGCCCCAGTGGCACACAGGCTTACATATATACTAGCCCCAGTGGCACACAGGCTTACATATATACTAGCCCCAGTGGCACACAGGCTTACATATATACTAGCCCCAGTGGCACACAGGCTTACATATATACTAGCCCCAGTGGCACACAGGCTTACATATATACTAGCCCCAGTGGTACACAGGCTTACATATATACTAGCCCCAGTGGTACACAGGCTTACATATATACTAGCCCCAGTGGTACACAGGCTTACATATATACTAGCCCCAGTGGCACACAGGCTTACATATATACTAGCCCCAGTGGCACACAGGCTTACATATATACTAGCCCCAGTGGCACACAGGCTTACATATATACTAGCCCCAGTGGTACACAGGCTTACATATATACTGGCCCCAGTGGCACACAGGCTTACATATATACTGGCCCCAGTGGCACACAGGCTTACATATATACTAGCCCCAGTGGCACACAGGCTTACATATATACTAGCCCCAGTGGCACACAGGCTTACATATATACTAGCCCCAGTGGCACACAGGCTTACATATATACTGGCCCCAGTGGCACACAGGCTTACATATATATACTAGCCCCAGTGGCACACAGGCTTACATATATACTGGCCCCAGTGGCACACAGGCTTACATATATACTAGCCCCAGTGGCACACAGGCTTACATATATACTAGCCCCAGTGGCACACAGGCTTACATATATACTAGCCCCAGTGGCACACAGGCTTACATATATACTGGCCCCAGTGGCACACAGGCTTACATATATACTAGCCCCAGTGGCACACAGGCTTACATATATACTAGCCCCAGTGGCACACAGGCTTACATATATACTAGCCCCAGTGGCACACAGGCTTACATATATACTAGCCCCAGTGGCACACAGGCTTACATATATACTAGCCCCAGTGGCACACAGGCTTACATATATACTAGCCCCAGTGGCACACAGGCTTACATATATACTAGCCCCAGTGGCACACAGGCTTACATATATACTAGCCCCAGTGGCACACAGGCTTACATATATACTAGCCCCAGTGGTACACAGGCTTACATATATACTAGCCCCAGTGGTACACAGGCTTACATATATACTAGCCCCAGTGGCACACAGGCTTACATATATACTAGCCCCAGTGGCACACAGGCTTACATATATACTAGCCCCAGTGGCACACAGGCTTACATATATACTAGCCCCAGTGGCACACAGGCTTACATATATACTAGCCCCAGTGGCACACAGGCTTACATATATACTAGCCCCAGTGGCACACAGGCTTACATATATACTGGCCCCAGTGGCACACAGGCTTACATATATACTGGCCCCAGTGGCACACAGGCTTACATATATACTAGCCCCAGTGGCACACAGGCTTACATATATACTAGCCCCAGTGGCACACAGGCTTACATATATACTAGTCCCAGTGGCATACAGGCTTACATATATATACTAGCCCCAGTGGCACACAGGCTTACATATATACTAGCCCCAGTGGCACACAGGCTTACATATATACTAGCCCCAGTGGTACACAGGCTTACATATATACTAGCCCCAGTGGTACACAGGCTTACATATATACTAGCCCACAGCACACAGGCTTACATATATACTAGCCCTAGTGGCACACAGGCTTACATGTATACTAGCCCACAGCACACAGGCTTACATATATACTAGCCCCAGTGGCACACAGGCTTACATATATACTAGCCCCAGTGGCACACAGGCTTACATATATACTAGCCCCAGTGGCACACAGGCTTACATATATATACTAGCCCCAGTGGCACACAGGCTTACATATATACTAGCCCCAGTGGCACACAGGCCTACATGTATACTAGCCCCAGTGGCACACAGGCTTACATATATACTAGCCCCAGTGGCACACAGGCCTACATGTATACTAGCCCCAATGGCACACAGGCTTACATATATACTAGTCCCAGTGGCACACAGGAGTACATATATACTAGTCCCAGTGGCATACAGGCTTACATATATTCTGGCCCCAGTGGCACACAGGCTTACATATATACTAGCCCCAGTGGCACACAAGCTTACATATATACTAGCCCCAGTGGCACACAGGCTTACATATATACTATCCCCAGTGGCACACAGGCTTACATATATACTAGCCCCAGTGGCACACAGGCCTACATGTATACTAGCCCCAATGGCACACAGGCTTACATATATACTAGCCCACAGCACACAGGCTTCATACACAATCGCTCTTCATTATACGGCCACATTCACATGGCTAGTAGTTCAGTATTTTGCAACAGTATTTTCAAGCCAACCAAGGTTTTGTCCAATATTTGGAAGACGTGTAAATCTCTCACCGATGCTGCAGTGTGAAGACGTCTTATAAGATAGAATAGAAGAAGACGTGAGAAGGCTCGGCGCACATCTGTAATGGAAGCCGCATCAGCGTGCAAAGGAAAGACTGGACAACTCAATGGGCCCCATTATAATTCATTGGGGTTTTGTCATGTGATGGATATGCTATTCATTGTTAGGTTTTCTGTTCCTTCATACTATTTATGTGCTCTAGTCTAACTCATAAGACATTCCGGCAGTGGTTCATTATACGTCTTATGAGCAAGCTATAGAGTGACAACCCCCATGTCCACTTGGTGAACGATCATTAGATTTTTATTCAGTGGTCAGTAATGGTTTGCGTTTGGATTAGACTGACGGAGCGGTCGGCCACTTCTGTATTGTCGGCCATTTCTGTATCGCGGGCTTGTATTTTTCACAGTATGGGCTAGTCAGAATCCCTATGGCTTGGGGCGAATATTCGCATAACAAATGTTAACTTTGTATCCCAAATGTATATAAGTGTCACATCCCTGTATAAAAAAACATATACAATTAATTACAAATCGTTACTGTATATATCCTATCGTATGTGTGAATCCAGTCCCAGCCATTGCAGGTTTTACTATTACCATTCGCTGCTGGGGATATAAAACTGAACGCGGCAGAAATCTGCTCAGGGAAGTGTCTTACGGACAAGATTCCCAGACTCCTTCCTTACTGAGGATGTGTCTGGGGCTCAGCATGGAAATGACATTTCTCCAGTCTGTGGAATGTTTTGGTGACTCCTCCCCAGAGACCAGGGTGCCAGCCCTTCACTCCTATGGGCTGACACCTGATTACAACAGGACCCAAGCAGTTCCCAAGGAAAGAAGAGAAACCTCCTGAGCTCTGCAGAACAAGCAGCTCCTCCAAGACGTCTGCAGGTGAAGGAGCCAAGAAATGAGCAACAGCGCCGCCTAGTGGCAGCATCCTCACCTCACACTCACTGGTAAGACTCTTCTACTAGTTGCTGAGTGTGCACTGAATGGATGGAAGGCTTTAGAGATTGGGTTTGATCTTGTGTAGTGTGAACCTACATCTACCAACCTATAGGCACCTATAGATGGCATAGAGGTCCTGTTGCAGAATCAGCTTCAGAATCATCTCCCCCATGGGCTTATCACTTGGGATCAGGCAGTCACATTATCTGTCTCAGTTTTCCTTCTGTCCTCAGTCTCTTTCTTGAGTTTCTCCAGACAGCTGCAGCCCCAGTATCTCAGGGCAGACATGATCTGGGGGGGAAACACCTGTTCTCAACATGAAAAAGGTGGATAGACTTCAGACTGTCTGCCCTGCACAGTATATATGTATCTCTGTAGACCCCCCCTCCTCTCTAGTGGCTTGTAAAATATCAAGCCATAAACTGGCCAGGCTGGATCATCTTACACAAGAGCCCTGTCCCCATTGCCCTGCACAATGCACTTGTGAGCAGACACCTATGTGAGTGTGTCAGTGCAGGCTGACTTGTGCACAACACACAGGTCACACACACACACACACTCATGATTTCATCAGGGACTTTGCCAGAAACTGTTCTGCCTCACTGCCATGTGCACATTTTTCCTTTCTTATAATAAAGGAGGGAGTGCAACATTTTTTTTTTTTTCTCCAAAAAGAACTAAATGGATCAGAGGGGAAAAAAAAAGCTTTAGCCAGGGGGAATAATAATGAGGTGTGGCTTGTATTTAAATATCCAGTAAGTCAATGTTAAGGGGAGTGTGTTATGTATATAAAGTGCAGTTTTCATCTCTTAGCTAGACAGACCCAGCTATGAAAAGCAAGAGGAGATTAATGAAGAGGGACAAGACTCCAACTCCCCACTGGAACAAGGTCACTGGTGGACACATCTACACAGAGGGGCTGCTGCAACCACAAGACACTGACAAGTTGATGGACATCAACAGCACATTTCTCATCTGACTCCTCCACTAAGTTCACTTCTTGCTTTTCCTACAAAGTCTGAGGACTTGCATTGACAACACTGCGCCCACTGTCATCTCCTGCAATGGCTGAAGTTGGTGGCTTCTTGGCATCTCTGGATATAGATTTGCATGGATTTTCTTCATCTCTTGGGAATGTTCCTTTAGCTGACTCTCCTGGGTTTCTCAATGAAAGACTGGGTCAGATAGAAGGAAGGCTGCAACGAGGGTCTCCCACTGATTTTGCTCACCTAAAGGGCATCTTAAGGAGAAGGCAGCTCTACTGCAGGACTGGGTTTCACCTGGAGATCTTCCCTAATGGTACCGTGCATGGCACAAGGCAGGACCACAGCAGATTTGGTAAGAGTCCCTGAGCTTTCTTAAGATACTACTTTCTATCATTTTTTACTGATTCTCTCTTTTATTTCTTATTATGCATTTAAAGAAACAGATGTCGGTGTCTTATTATAAAATATTTACAGAACAAGTCTTACAAGAACCTTAGTTTAAATCTACAAATAGTAACAAATAGATACATTCTATATTTACAATGTATCCACTGATGGCCCAGGATCCAGCACAGGTTCCATGGATTCCTTATAATTAATTAATAATTATCAGATTGTTTGCACCTTCCTATGAGGATTCCCTTGTATTCTCATCATCCTCAGTTTCTTAGCTCTATGTATAGAATTCCATTTTTCTTTGAGTTTATTATACATTTTACTCCCTGGGCACAGATGACTATCCTGCCATGTTCTGGTTTAGAGGAATAGCCTGGAGATGACTGTTCTAGAGGAATACCCTGGCATGTTCTAGCACAGAGTGATATCCTGGCATAGTTTGCCATAGAGACGTATCCTGACACGTCCTAGTACAGAGGGAGATCCTGGCATCATTGGTAAAATAGAAAGGAGTCTCCAGGCGTGTTATGGTATGGAGAGAATACAGGGATATCCTCTCATAGTCTAGTATAGAAGGCTATCCTGGCACTCAGTGATATAAAGGAGTATCCTGGTATCTGATGGCATGGAGGGATATGCTAGCGTGTTGTAGTAAAGAGTAAAATCCTGGCAGGTTGTAGTATAGAAACATAATGTGGCATTCAGCAGCATGGATGAATAGTCTTGCATTTTATGTTATAGAGAAAGTGACTGGCATTTAGTGTTAAAGAGGAATATTCTGGAATTTAGTAGTATTGAAGAATATCCTGGCATGTACTGGTATAGAGGAATATCCTAGGATTTACTGGTATGGTGCAATCTCCTGGCATATAGGTGTATAGAGGAATATCCTGGGATTTAGTCATATAGACGACTATACTGGGATTGAGTAGTATTGAAGAATATCCTGGCATGCACTGGTATAGAGGAATATCCTGGGATTTAATCATATATTGGAATATACTGGGATTTACTGGTAAGGTGCAATCTCCTTACATATAGGTGTATGGAGGAATATCCTGGGATTTAGTCATATAGAGGACTATACTGGGATTTACTGGTATGGTGCAATCTCCTGGCATATAGGTGTATAGAGGACTATACCGGGATTTAGTCATATAGAGGACTATACTGGGATTTACTGGTATGGTGCAATCTCCTGGCATATAGGTGTATAGAGGACTGTACTGGGATTTAGTAGCATGTAGCAATATCCTGATATCTAATGACATAGAGGAATATCCTGGGATAAACATATAGGAATATACTGTAGTAGAGGCTCATGAGGTTATTGCACTACAGGGTGCTGTCACCATAGGGTAAAGGTTGGTGAGATCAGGGACCAGTCTCTATAATCTTCCTACCTCAGACATATCCAGTCATGATAGAGCAGATTTCCCAGGACGTCAGTTGACCCCATCGCCTCTTAAAGGGATAGCTCATCTAATAATATAGATTATTGATTATTATTGATCAGGAATATTATAGAGGCTGCTGGGTAGATGGAGGACCTATTCACTGCTCTGATGCTGGATGGGTTGGGTTATAGTATATGAGGCAGACATGGCTGACACCAGGGATGTTCTGATCACTCGTCAGTGATTTATGAAGTTTGATGTTGCTTTTAATTAGTGTCATAAATCACAAAGAGGAAACGAGCGCTGAATAATTCCATCTAATAGTAACTGCACCTAAAGGAAACAGGTCGTGTTGTCTATTCCTTATGTACTTACTTTCCATTGATTATATAGTGCCAACATATTCCGCAGCGATGTACATAACTCAGAATCCGTCACATCGGTCCTTGTTCCCAGCCATCCCTATCTTTAGATCTGCACATGTTAGGATTTATATCCTAGGATGACAAGGTTAACAAGTCAATATATATATGGACCCTGCAATATACATTGCTGAGGATAGTAACAGCCTTGGCCCCTTGATAATCCTGCTGTTTGTACAATGATGAAAGGGTTAACCTAGGTTTAAGGTGTGCCTTCATTGAAGAGAATTCGCAGTGACCCTCTCCCATGCTCCCATGGTCTGCGACCCACCCAAGAGGAAACAGGTGTCCTTCCTCTCCTGTCTGTTCTCACATCACCATCCCGCGATGCCTTGTGGGCCTGGGCCTGGCAAAGCAAGGGTTAACCCCTGCCCTGCCAACCTGCATACCAACCCCGGATCAGGGCCGCCAGTGCCACATACAGAACTAATTACACCATTAATATAAATCATCTCTCCTTTCCAGTTTCCGCTTGGGTAGAATTGAAATGCTAAACAAATGTGCTCATATTCAAGAAATGTCAGCTGCTGCTTTTTTTTTTTCCGACTTCCCTTTTTTCTGCAGGTGCACAAAAAACATTTTCAGGAATGTCTGGGATTAGTCAACTCATCCCCGGTCCTGCCCTCCCCGGATTCCTTTCTGGAGTCGCAGGGTCCGGGTCTCCTCTCTGCCCAATGTAATGCACCGTATAGATTTCTCATGAAGCTCCATCCATAGGTGATCCAGGACATTGGGTGGTCGCTCTAGAACAGGGGTAGGGAACCTTGTCTCTCTGGCTCTTCAGCTGCTGTGAAACTACAACTCCCAGCATGCTCCATTCACTGCCGTGGGAGTTCCAAGAACAGCAGAGCCAGTATGCATGCTGGGAGTTGTAATTTTGCAACAGCTGGAGAGACAAGGTTCCCTACCCCTGGTATAGAGCGACCACCCAATGTCCTGGATCACCTATGGATGGAGCTTCATGAGAAATCTATACAGTGCATGAGTATGATGAATGCTCAGCTTATAGGACATTATAGTAGTTAGATACACTGTATATACATTATATATGGATCTGACTTGGTCCAGATACAAACACGATAGTTCTGTTCACTAAAAGCAAGCAGATATACAATAATTAGATATTATATAAGGAAAATTATTATTAAGTATTATATTCTAGGACATAACACCAAGCCATGAACCAACCTTATTTATTTATTTTTTATAGAGGTTGCAGGGTTTACTGTGGCCTCTGAAACCTCTATTTTTTTTGTATATTGTGAGCCCCATATAGGGATATATGATATAGGGATCACAATGTACGTTTTTCCTATCAGTAGGTCTTTGTAGAATGGGAGGAAATCCACACAAACACGGGGAGAACATACAAACTCCTTGCAGATGTTGTTCCTGGCGGGTTTCGAACCCAGGACTCCAGTGATGCAAGGCTGCAGTGCTAACCACTGAGCCACCGTGTTGCCCCTTTATTTTATTTTTGTCCAATCCTTGATTTACTTTGTAGACATGTCACGGCTCACTACGCCTTTACACATACAGTCATGTTAACGGGAGCCCAAAATACGCCCCAAACCTATCACCACAAACCCTTGAAACAGTGCAGAGATATCCATCTTTTTATAGATATGCCAGTCAGCCTGCAAGTGCACTGGGGGCGGACCCAAATTGCCCAAATTGCCTACAGACAGCAGTGAGAAAGGCGGAGACTGAAAAGGTGACACTAGGTAACAACGTTAGAGGACATTCATTGCACATGTGGTATATTAGACCCGCCCCCAGTGCACTTGAGGTTGATTTGCATATCCATAGATAGATGATTAGATCTACAATGCTCATTGGTTTGTTTCTACTCCTATTATAATTCCTATAAACGCTTTGAGAGCCATTGTAGACCTGACAGACTCCCTATAACCAAGTCACTTTAAAGGGAGTCTGTCAGCATGAAATTGATTATAATCCCTGGACCTTATAAAAGGGATTCTACAAGTTTCCGGATATGTCTCTGCTATTCAGCTTTGGAGATCCATTTTCAGTTATATGTATGCAGATAAGGGTAAAACTGGTTTGGGGGCGTCTTAGTTTGCCCATACATTGGTTCCTTGGTTTTCCCCTGATTTACAGTAAAGCCTCATATGTACAACTTAGTTCCATAGGCATTTTATAGGGGATGCACTAGGAAGATATCCGAGTGTCTTCATTGCAATGGGGTCGGTTCCATTCCAATGTATTTGAGAAGGCTAGGACCTGCTGTATAGTAAATTGCACCAGAGCATCAGAAGCCCCTCGAGGGTGTGCATGGGGCCTAATGGTTCAGATTATGGCCAGGATGTGCATAGGTGAGCTTACTAAAGCTGGCTTCATCTTAATGGACTGTATATGGGTCATCTGATAATGAATAAGACATGAAAGGTATCAGGGCAGAAAAAGTGTCTACTAGGATGGACAATGATACGGTCAGTGCAAAGACCTTTACCATCATTCATGTAGTATCCAAAGGAGAGAACAGGGGTCCCTGAACCTGCCATGTGAATGGGGTCGTTGTGGCCTAGAGTTACACTTTGCTAACTGTGGGGTTGAGCTATTATTGGGGTTGCAGTATTGGAAATGTCCATCTAGTTGGCCATCAGAGCTCGAGCCTCCATATAACTAGATATAGGATTCCAGAATGGACCATCTCCTGTCTACGGCACATATTCCTATAGACAACGTATATGGTGAGGTCTTAGTGTTGGTGTTGGTGTCCTTTATTACTTGTGCCTGAATGTATTATTCTTATAACTCGGGGATATGAATGAATGAGGCCATGTGCAGATGGAACTCGGTTTTGTAAAAACTTTACAAGCTTGTTGACTTTGCAAGGAACCTTCATTGCAAATTCCATCAGAAATGTTGGGCTCTTTGATGGACCCCCTGATAGACAAAGGCTTCCATTGAGCCTTACACAGTCAAGCCAGGATTAATACATGACAGTCATCTAACAAACCGTGACCATGTATGTGACCGCTCTTCCTAATGGCTCGCTGGTTGAGCGAGGTTGATCAATATGGCAAAGTGGTTGCGTCTATGGTGGCCTATAATGGATCGCTGTGTGTTTGCCGATCTTCACCCTCTTTCTAGGCCTGGTTCTAGGCCTGGGGATTTCAAGCCAAAGCTTGAAAATACTCAAGTGTCCGAGCTGAAATATAACGTCGCCCACATTGGTCTACACCATCTTCAGGAGTGTTGCCTTCATTTAACTTTTTCCATTTCCATCGCTAGATTGACTTCATTAACACAACAGATCTTTCATTACCTTGGAGAATATTGTGAGAATTAGCATGTGACATTGCAACGTAATATTTCCTGATTTGATTTCTCATAAACTTTGTGCTTCGAGATGATCATGTGATAAGATAGGTCATGTCTTATTCATGGATCCCAGTAGAGAAGAGAAGAAATTCAGAATTTAGCAGAATTTAGGGCCTCTCTCTCCTTAGCTCATATCTGGTTCTGCATTGACTTATTGTATGACATACAACATGCAAAGACATTACCCCAGGGAAACCACACTGTTACCGCCCACTTGACTAATAGACTATAATTTGCATAAACAATAACTGGACTTATATCTTTGGAACAGCCCAATGGATTTGGAAAAAAAACAAAACACCAAAATGCTCAGGGTGACCTCCTACCAGATGAGGTGTAACCTTGGACTTCTGGGATGTGGTGACAGGTTCTCTTTACGTTTTCACAAGTGATCATTTAAAGTGGTCGTACAGCTGATAAAAATGGTTTAGAAAAACTCAAAGTGCTCATAAATCACCTCCCTGATCCCCCACCACTCCCATTACACTGCGTCCTGGATGCCGTAACCACTTGTTAATCCATCACTAGCCACAGTAGGGAACTGTCTCAGCTAGTGATTGACTAAATGGTCACTGCCTGAGTTTCGAAAGAACCAGGACGTAGAGATTAGTGGGATACCCAGAAACCAGAACCAGGGAAACCAGGAACCAGAACCAGGGAACCCAGGAACCAGAACAAGGGGAATTCAGGAACTAGAACCAGGAGAACTCAGGAACCAGAACAAGGGGGATCAGGAACCAAAACTAGGGAACCTAGGAACCAGAACAAGGGGAACGCAGGAACTAGAACCAGGAGAACTCGGGAACCAGAACCAGGGGAACGCAGGAACCAGAACAAGGGGAACCCAGAAATCAGAACCAGGGGAACCAGGAACCAAAACCAGGGAACCTAGGAACCAGAATAAGGGGAATGCAGGAACCAGATCAAGGGCAACGCAGGAACTAGAACCAGGAGAATGCAGGAACCAGAACAAGGGGAACCCAGGAACCAGAACCAGGGGAACAAGGAACCAAAACCAGGGGAACCAGGAACCAAAACCAGGGAACCTGGGAACCATAACAAGGGGAATGCAGGAACCAGAGCTAGGAGAACTGAGGAACCAGAACCAGGGGAACCCAGGAACCAGAACCAGGGAAACCCAATAACCAGGGGAACCCAGGAACAAGAACCAAGGAAACCCAGGAACTAGAACCAGGGGAACCCAGGAACAAGAACCAAGGGAACCCAGGAACTAGAACCAAGGGGAACCAAAAGCAGGGGAACCCAGGAACCAGAATCAGGGGAACCCAGGAACCAGAATCAGGGTTACTCAGGAATAAGAACCAAGGGAACCCAGGAACAAGAATCAGGGGAACCCAAGAATCAGAACCAGGGTTCCCAGGAAGTGACAGAACAGGAGCCACAGTGAGCTATAAGTCTTTTTTGTGTAGTATTCTGAGCTTTTTTGTAAATAATTCTTAAAGGCTTGATAACCCCTTTAACTCTATGACTGTACAAGGTATTAGGGGCACTATATCAGAAAAACAAAGCCCCTGCTAATATAATGATATAGGAGGAAATTAGCACAGAAATTTAAATTTAATATCAGAAAATAGAGAGGGAAAAGGAGCAGAATCATCTATCGCACACAGAAGCAGCATGGTGGACATTATATAGCAATACATATTGATATGAATATAACTGGGCTGACATAGAAGACTATTAGCTGCGGAGTAACATTTCTGTGTGTGTCCTTATACTTGTACCCCCTCCTTACCATTCACCCCGGCTCCTCTTTCCACCTCCCAATCCCTCTCTATAGACTATGGACAGCTGTAATCTGATCTCTCTGCGAGCTGACAATACATCTTGTCCGCCAGATCGTCAGATGAATTTAGCAGAAAATCCAGACTGAGTAAGAAGTTTTGGGGAGGAGGGGGGTGAGAAAGGAGCCTAGTAGATGCTGCAAAAAACCATGTCTGAGCTACAATTCTACAATCAGAGGGAGCTTATTACATAATAAAATACTAAGCACCGAGCGAGCCGACTACAGGGCCCACTGTACGTAATGAGAGAGTTAAGGATCTGGCTATCGGTTGCAGCGTTACTTTTAAGGTCACCTGGTTCATTATTGTAACTCTTTATTTCAGTGTCAATTAAACATTATGTGAACTATTGTGGAGCAAAGGATACAGGAGGAGACATTGTATCACTAAGCGTGCAAGTGTGCGTTATAAGGTTACGTTACTTATAAGCAAGTGCATAGGAGAGACGGAGATCCCACTAAATAGGGTCACCTTGAAATTGCACATCATATCATATCACATATATCACATTTCACTTATATATATCACATATATCACATATATCATATAATCTCAGCTTGTCAGTAACTGCAAGTTTATTTCTATGGAGAAAGGGATATAAGAGGTTTCTGGTGGTGACTTACCTTCCAGTCCGATCCTCCTTTCCCCTGACATTTGGAGACTGTCGGGCGACCGTCATACTCTTTGGATCATTCCAGTTCCTTTGCCAGTCTTGACAAACTTGGTGATTTCGGACAAGTTAATCTGAGGTCAGGCCAGACTCCTAGTAAAGACCCTTTACGTGTTACCCACCATGTCTATGGCACAGATGTCCTATAATTTGGTATTATTACCGACATTCATCAGATTTTTAATATGTCTCCAAGAATGTCCAAGTATTAGATTGTTACTATAGAAGTTTTAGCTTCCAAGTGAGTTGGTCCCCCGTGTACATCATATGTCGCCTTGGTCCACAGTTTCATGTTTTTGTGCCTTCTTATTGGGGGTTCTTTGTATAACCCACCATGAAGGTCCTGAGAAGATAATTGACCGCTCAGATATCTCTTTTTTACTAGGTAACGTCACGACAAGAGGACGGTTCCCTTTGCTTCTTCTTTCTATAGTTGCTACAGCTGGGGGTCCATCTACTGCAGGCCTGAATATAACAGAGTCTGATCTATTGTATCACAGCTGGTGACTTCACAGCAACTCTACAGACTTGTTACCCAAATGTTCTCAGCTTAAAATTTCACTAAAACACACAACAGAGCATGGCCAGTATCCCAAATGGATGTGACTATGGGTAACTTTGAGTAACGTCCCTGAGTTATTTCTGAACACTTTGTATCAAAAGTATTTGTTTGCTTTTTACAAGTTCTATCAGCATAACACATTGTGATCTTCTTACTCAAAATATTCATCTCAAGCCTTAAAGGGGTATTCCCCATCTCTGGGACTGTTATGTACAGCTCTGCTAGCAGGACAATCAGTACAGCTAGTTGCAGTTTGCTGATAAAGGCTCAGACAGTGTTGTTGTCTCGCAAAATCTCTGAAATGTTCTCAGAAGTTGATGTTAGTGAAGAGATTCTAATAGATAATGCACAAAATGGCATAGAATACCCACATACTGTGTATGAAGTGTTCAGGTGTCTTCACTTGTGGATAGTTGGCTGTTCGTACCAAAATGCATGGACTTGGCTGACATTAATCTACTCTTTATGGCCAGCTTAAGGTCTTTACTGCTCCGGTCCCCAGATAAATATGACCACATAGATCTCAATGTAAAAACACTTAGCAACTCAATGGATGTGAAAAGAGCCAAGACAAGGGCAACCACTAGTATACAGTAAGTGCTATACCATTATCTGGGGCCACCACTAGTATAAGGGCTATACCAATAGCTGGGGCCACCACTAGTATAAGGGCTATACCAATAGCTGGGGCCACCACTAGTATAAGGGATATACCAATAGCTGGGGCCACCACTAGTATAAGGGCTATACCATTAGCTGGGGCCACCACTAGTATAAGGGCTATACCATTATCTGGGGCCACCACTAGTATAAGGGCTATACCAATAGCTGGGGCCACCACTAGTATAAGGGCTATACCAATAGCTGGGGCCACCACTAGTATAAGGGATATACCAATAGCTGGGGCCACCACTAGTATAAGGGCTATACCAATAGCTGGGGCCACCACTAGTATACAGTAAGGGCTATACCAATAGCTGGGGCCACCACTAGTATAAGGGCTATACCATTACCTAGGGGCCACCACTAGTATAAGGGCTATACCATTACCTAGGGGCCACCACCACTAGTAGAAGGGCTAAACCATTAGCTGGGGGCCACCATTAGTATAAGGACTATACCATTAGCTGGGGCCACCACTAGTATACAGTAAGGGCTATATCAATAGCTGGGGCCACCACTAGTATACAGTAAGTGCTATACCAATAGCTGGGGCCACTACTAGTATAAGGGCTATACCATTAGCTGGGGCCACCACTAGTATAAGGGCTATACCATTACCTAGGGGCCACCACTAGTATAAGGGCTATACCATTAGCTGGGGGCCACCACTAGTATAAGGGCTATACCATTAGCTGGGGCCACCACTAGTATAAGGGCTATACCATTAGCTGGGGCCACCACTAGTATAAGGGCTATACCATTAGCTGGGGCCACCACTAGTATAAGGGCTCTACCATTAGCAGGGGGCCACCACTAGTATAAGGGCTATATCATTAGCTGGGGGCCACCACTAGTATAAGGGCTATACCATTAGCTGGGGGCAATACGTACGCGCTAAGCATTAGGTTCCAGCTGTTTTCTCTGCTCCACCTGGCCATTGTCCTCTCCTGCCCGGCTTTCTCGGTTCCATTCCCCATGTTACATGTGAGTGACTGTGTCTAGACATTCAATATAAGCCATTCTGGGTTTGTACATTACCGCGCTCCCCAAGGCAGTGTTAAATGAATATTTGTGAGCTGCATTTCAAAGGGAAGCCCAATAGTATTTATGGGAAACCTGTGTCTGTACATGGAGCGGAGCTGAATCATAGAGCACAAGCCCAGGATATTATGTCCGTGCCGCCATCATTGGCTATTAACTCTTTCCCTGACAAGGAGCAGCCAGTCCTTACTAAGGATTCCATGACGCAGGCTGATGGCGTAGATAACAAACCTCAATCCTATCACATCCCCAAATAAAGAAAAAGGGTTGGATTTCTTAAGGACAGTGGACAGCGTATAAAATGTGATTTTCTTCCCAGTGTGACTGATACCAAACCTTGTACTAATGAAGGCCGAGGAGCCGGGAGCAGCTGTGCACACGTCAGAGTAAATTGCTCCGCACTTACAAGCTGTTTCCTGAATCAGGATTCATTGTCGCCGAAAGAACATAAAGGAACAATTTACACGTCTCCTCCAACTATTCTTATCTGAGGGTTGACTTGTCTTGTTATCTGCCCGCACCATGGGGTATGCACGAAACCTTCTGTTTGTGATAGACTTAGAAGACATCTTGGTTTATACGAGCCTGACTTAGGCTGGCCTTACACGACTGTATTGAATGTGCGGTCCGCAAGTTGCTGATCGGTAACATAGACTCCGCAGATGCCCGTGTCCTGCCGCACTCGCCCATAGAGATCTAGAGATTTATTTATAGGCATTTTAGAGATTGGTAAAATGTATTTATTTAGTACTTGTCACATTTGATATAATAAGACATTGGATGGTTCCCATAGGCGTCTTATAAGGAGACCTAGGCATAAGTGATATAACATTAACTAAGAGGCCTCAGGTTAGAGGTAGAGATCTATGGGCGAGTCTGTGCAGTACTGTGACCTTGGTTGCAGCCTGGCACACCATGGATAAAATATCCAGTGGTGTAAGAGGCCGCACTGAATATAATGTGTCCGCTATTGAAAACCCTCAATTGCGGATTTACATTACGGCCGTGTAAGACCAGCCTTACTGTAACCTTGGAGATTATCCATTAAAATCTAAATTCTTCCTATAGTTATATCCACAGCAGTTGTGAAATTTTTACTACATTTTAGCATGTGCCATTATATAGGCCACCAAATGCTATATATATATATATATATATATATATATATATATATATATATATATATATATATATATATATATATATGGGGTATATGCAGTTCCTGACTACCATGATCTACAAATTACATTTTCAGTGAGATATCATTGTTACAAGGAGTTTCTCCCTCTGCAGCACCCTCTAGTGGTTGTACATGGCACATACTGGACTTGATTCTTATTTGGGAAGGTTAGCATAAGAATTTATTTTAAAAAATATATAAAATAAAATTATTAATGTCATGGTTAAATGAAACTGGTTTGGAATAAGAAATGTACAGCCGTACGGAAGGAGGCTGATACTAATCCTAGGGAATAATGGCGCCGTCTCCATCTTTAAGGTTCAGCTCTAAGGGGTGAAAATATCCCTTAAACCTAGACAAGGCCATATTTGGATGTCGCCTAACAAAGTCTATAGGGCGATGCAGAAATCTCAGGTCAATATATATATATATATATATATATATATATATATATATATATATATATAGTGTGTGCGCACTGTAGCATGCGATTGCATATAACCACCATATCGCCGTATACACGAGCAGTTCTAGAACATTCCACAGCATTTCCATGTCTTTTAGATCGGCCTGTCTAAACTTGTCACTAATTCCCATCCTACGAACCTCAAAGTTTACCAGAATATAATCTGAAGAAGTCAAAGCCGCCAGCAGGAATCCTTTGATTTATGGGCTCAAACCTTTAAATACAGTTTAATCTGTAGATTGATCGCTGGTTTTAATTCTATAATTTCTTTCCTTTAGATTTCCTTTCAGCGACTTCTCAGACTCTCGTTGGATTTTTTTGACTCCCATAAACACGCACTTATCGGTACTGACACCCGGGGTTTAGTTTTTACTGTCTTCATTTCTGTCGGTATTTATTTATAGGCGTTTTAGAGATTGGTAAAATGTATTTATTTAGTACTTGTCACATTTGATATAATAAGACATTGGATGGTTCCCATAGGCGTCTTATAAGGAGACCTAGGCATAAGTGATATAACATTAACTAAGAGGCCTCAGGTTAGAGGTAAGGGGCTCCGCTCCTCCCTGGGCCCAAGGGGGATGCAACGGGGAAGAGGTAGGGGAGTACTACTCCTCCTTGGGCTCAAGGTGGAGATGACTGGGTTAGAGGTAGGGGGCTCCTGTTCCACCCTGGGTCCAAGGGGGACATGACGGGGAAAGATGTATGGGGCACCTGCTCTTCCCTGGGCTCAAGGGAGACGTAATGGGGCCAGAGGTAGGGGGCTCCTGTTCAGCCCTGGGTCTAAGGTGGACCTGACGTGGCCAGATGTATGGGGCACCTGCTCCTCCCATGGCCCAAGGGGGAACAACAGGCCAGAGGTAGGGGGGCTCCTGTTCCGCCCTGGGTCCAAGGTGGACCTGACGGGGCCAGATGTATGGGGCACCTGCTCCTCCCTTGGCCCAAGGGGGAACAACGGGCCAGAGGGAGGGGGGCTCCTGTTCCGTCCTGGGTCCAAGGGGGACATGATGGGGCCAGATGTATGGGGGCTCCGGTTCTGCCTATGCATCTAGTCTAGTCTAGAAGAGTTGGAGAGGAGGCCACCAATGCTTGTGACATTCTTTTGAAGTCTAGAGAGTCATTGGCTTGGCTGTTTCCATAACAGTTATAGACGTCTATAGAGAAGACCACACACATGGGTTGTCACCTGTCCTATATGTGGGTTTGGTTGGGTTCAAGTTCCACCACCCATAATATGGCCCTGATTTGCAGTCACCATTAGCAGAACACAAGAGTCATCTATTTAACCCATGCAAAGAACACAGATGTCGGTAAGTGTGTAGTGAATAATACTAATAATACTATTACCACCATCCCTACTGCCATTATAGGTAAGATTTCTAAGCTATAGGGACTCCGTTTTCCTCTTGTGCCCTGACTTTGCACCACACGCCATCGCAGTAGCCATAACCGACTCCCATTCACAATGGACAAATGTTGTATTTGCTGCACTGGACCATTATCTTAATGCATTCACCAAGGCAGACTGGTTTGTTGGCGCCCCCTTCCCTTATGGCACAGCCCCCAGGGCACGTGCCAGGTCATGGCCACCACCAGGTAGAGCCTGGATCATATACTGTCTGCTGCCCTGAGATGATAGAGCCAGAAGAAGTAAGAACTTACATATAAAAGAATATTGAAATCTGTCCACTATCGTGTCAACAAGCGGCCATTAATCACATATTGGATATGTAACATACTTTTTCATTCTTGTGAAATCTTAAGTTTCATCACATTCACGGGCACAGTTGTCAAAGTTTCCATGATTTAATAGACTAAATTAAACAGGGTATATTTCTCCATATCTTTCCACAGAAGAGTACTAAAACATATGTGAATTCTTCTGAGCAGAGAACTCATTCCATTGTATAGTCGCAACGCGATTGGAAACTGTTACATTATTATAAGAGAGGATAGATAGATTAGATAGATAGATAGGAGATAGATAGATAGATAGATAGATAGATAGATAGAGATAGGAGATAGATAGATAGATAGATAGATAGATAGATAGATAGATAGATAGATAGATAGGAGATAGATAGATAGATAGATGATAGATAGGAGATAGATAGATAGATAGATAGATAGATAGGAGATAGATAGATAGATAGATAGATAGATAGGAGATAGATAGATAGATAGATAGATAGATAGATAGGAGATAGATAGATAGATAGATAGATAGATAGGAGATAGATAGATAGATAGATAGATAGGAGATAGATAGATAGATAGATAGATAGATAGATAGATAGATAGATAGATAGGAGATAGATAGATAGGAGATAGATAGGAGATAGATAGATAGATAGATAGATAGATAGATAGATAGATAGATAGGAGATAGATAGATAGATAGATGATAGATAGGAGATAGATAGATAGATAGATAGATAGATAGATAGATGATAGATAGGAGATAGATAGATAGATAGATGATAGATAGGAGATAGATAGATAGATAGATAGATAGATAGATAGATAGGAGATAGATAGATAGATAAGAGATAGATAGGAGATAGATAGATAGATAGATAGATAGATAGATAGATAGATAGATAGGAGATAGATAGATAGATAGATAGATAGATAGATAGATAGGAGATAGATAGGTAGATAGATAGATAGATAGATAGATAGATAGATAGATAGTAGGTAGATAGATAGATAGATAGATAGGAGATAGATAGATAGATAGATAGATAGATAGATAGATAGATAGATATATTAATACCATTCTCCATGTCAGACATTTTCTCATGTTGCCGGTATCGGTCCCTTCCTTGGCGCTGACTTATTCCTGTCCTCTCTAACAAAGAATAAATTCGGAATGACTGTTGAATATCAGACTGGATTTTTTTCTCTTTTTTTTGTTACTTATTGGTTTCCAGCCAGGCTTAGAGTCATGCTAGGCCTGGTAAATGAATGAGGGATAGACTAGTAATTTAGGCGCATCCATTGACCCGTAGCCGTGTGCGCCTTGTTCTCAATCACATTTGGATCCTCCTGAAATCCGTAGTAATGTCCACAAGGTTTATTTATCTCACACTGGTGCAACAGGCAAGAACATGTATAAAATATTCTATTTGTCATCAGCTTCTCGGGTAGAAGAGACTGAATCGAGCTTCGGATATGTGGATGTTCTGAGCCAGATTGGATATTTGCAGGGTAATGTGTTGTCACGTATGTGGCGGTATGAAGGAGCCCAGTACATTGGTCCTTTGCACATACTCCAGTAATATGTAATGCCGTCTCCATCTTACTTGCTAGCAGTATAGTAGACTGGACATTTGGTCACTACATCAATGGCCGTCCGATTAACCCTTACTGTTGTTGCAGTCGTGACCCCTGACTTTTCTGACTTTCATGTTACATAAGAATGGATGAGGGAAATCCTTAGACTTCAGACCATTGTAAATGTACTTGTTGTCTTCCTATTTTCCACCTGTCTGCAGTAAATCCTAGCGTTCCCTTTGACTGGAAGGTCAGTATCAGACAGCTGGGATCTGTCCAGCCCCGGCCGGCCGCTCCTTGTGTCTGACCGAGGGCTGGAAACAGAGTTCCATCCAAACCGCTGCCTAATTCCTCCATCTGGTGACTGCGAGTACAAAGGGGCAACGACCAAGGACTTCACGTTCTGTGTTTTGACTGCAATTGCTACCAATAAATGGCTTCCATATGGCGCCGGCCGGTGACTCCCTGTGCTTGTCTGTACAGTAAACGGCGCGGTGCCACATGGAGTATCCACTGAAAGATCCATAGATTTATTATCGGAAGGTCTCAAGGTCACCAATATTGGCTCGACACGTAATAGGTCTTCATTACACATGGATCGCCACCAAACTGCAACGTTTGATGTAAGACGCGGTCGGATTGTTCAGACGGCTTCTTTAACAAGGCGACCTTCTATTGCTTTCCACTTGTACAAAGCAAATAGTGTAAAGGATGTGTTCTGAGAAAAGACTGTTTGATGAATTTTGGTGGCTATCATGTTTTCTTGACCTTGGAGATGAGATGATAGAGTCGGAAATAAAGAGCAGATGTGTCCCACTTCAATGAATGTATGGCAGCAGGTACATTGGAAAACCAAAGGAATCCTAGACGGGATCGAATTAGTCTCCACCCCTGGCCCACAAACAGTAAGATCCCTGCCAAAGTACAGAAGACTCATTAAAAGGCCTTTAATGTTGAAAGGTGAACAGTTACAGAAGTCTGGAAGATGCAACGCCAGCTGCTATTTTGGTGAACAGCATCACCCCGGCACGAATTGTTCTTCATCTGCTGGATGATAAATGTGAACTCCCTGCCGCGTCATCCAGGAAAACTATTGATGATGGAGCTGAAGTCCTTGTGCGGAACATACAGTGTGTACAGCGCACCATCTCCGGAGGACACGGACGTCCTGCAGGTGCTCTATAGGGGTCCCCTGCCAATACCCCAATAGCACACACATCATGAACGTCTTATACAACCGACTAGATCTTCTATAAAGGTTTGCATTGGCTACCATGACAGAAGGAAAGGAGTCCCCCGAACCTATAGACATATTTGTTAGCCATTGCACTATATATAAGTAGATTTCATAGATATACTCCTGATCAGAAGAGCTATAGGGTCGTATAGATTGGTCAGTGGCTCTCAATCAGTGGTGTGTATAGCCCAGGGGTACGTCTCGGGGGGTTGCACATCATGGCTCTGCTATGGAAGTGGCACATTTAGTGAGTGCTCAGGTTCCGGGCTCCTGGAGGGCTAGGACCGCCCAAACCAGCCGCCATGTTTATATACTGGCTGCCAAGCAGAGGTAGGCATCACAAGATATTGGATCAGGGCTAAAGGGACTGGTCTCCTCTAACACAGCCTGTGCTTATGATCTGAGGAGTGGGAAGCTAAAAACCCTCCGAACTCGAAGTCTGTGCCAACCACAGATGCCCCCCAAAAGCAAGGATTTTCTTGGCACATTCTGTCTCCAGTTTTTCTCCAGATTGGAAGAAGATCTGTTACATCTGGAGAAGGTCTTGGTTGGCACCTTTTGGGTTGTACATGTCTTGACATGGTTGGTTAGCGCTGCTTTCTATAATCCTATTTTCTTAAAGTGCCATTTGATAATAAGTTGATCACAAAGTGTCCCCCGTGCTAAGACCCCCAGTCTTCAGCTTTAATGTAGTGCTTGATTTTCCTGCAGCGCCACCACAAGGTTAATAAATGTACTGCTCTTTCTATGCTGGAGTCCAGTGGGCCGTCCTAACAGTGTTTGACATGGTTAGGACCGCCCACTGGACTCATTAACTCATTCTAACCATAGAAAGAACAGGTTATACTAAATCGTTTCTCACAAACCTATAGATCAGTCTGCTTGGCCCCTCCTGCCCTATAACATGCTCCCTGTAGATTATAGGGCGACAGGTTCCCTTTAAATGGTTATTTTGTAGTCTTATTATCAGTGTAACCTATATGATTGTAGCCAATGTGGCCATACACATTAGAAAGTAGGGTGATGGTTGAAGGATTGTTCGGCCATATACATTATGCTTTATATTTGCGGATATGGTCCTATAAGATGGCCATGCATTTATGGGCGAAGGATCTTTATGCGAACGTTCTTTCCAATACTTTCAGGATACGACTCCAAGTCCCTTTACATGGGCTAGTTATTGGGCGATTGCCTCAACACTTAAAGGGGACATGGATCAGTCAACAAGTGCGCACCCCAAAAAAGCTCTGTTGGCTGGTACTATATCTCCCAGTATAAACAAAATGGAAACTCTATGGGGACAAGTGATCATATTACTATCTGCCGGTGCCCATACAAGGCCCTTTTAAATGAGCGTCGATCACTTGATTCCCATTGATCATCCCTCATTATGTTATCGGCTTATGGACGAGGACCCTACAAGCAGAGCCATTGGGAAGGGTTGGAGGAACCTTAGTATACCAGTAGAGTGCTTATGACGTAGGACGAGTTCCTCCAAATGTTCCTTGTGTTTTGTAACTGCTATGAAGACCTTATCTGTGATGTTTGAGCCAAGATGACTTTCTGGACAAATTCACTGACAAGAATCCTTTTATGAGCATGTACGCATTCAAGGCTGGAAAATAGCTTACGGGATATTCGTGTGATCAGAACTTCTTTGTTCCATGTGTGTTTGTAGGGCAGATCCACTTTAGGTTTTATAATGTGGCCGTGAAGGGTCTGAAATCCGGCCAATGTAAATGCCATGTAGGGTCACTGACTAGTGACGGTGCTAAAAACCAACGGCCAATGGGCAAACCAATGGTCACTTTCATCCCCTACACATAAAGGAGACAAACCTGAGTCTACGACCATGAAAGCCCATTGAAGACAAAACTGGTCTGAATATTAGGAAATGCAATGACTCTTGTTATGTATGAGGAGCTTCAAAGTAGGGAGTAGGGGTAAACCACATGTAACGGTCTGGTACAGTCCATCATGCGTCAGTATACAGGGTCTTCATGGATCAAAGGCGTAGGGGTAAACCACATGTATGGGTCTGGTACAGTCCATTATGTACCAGTATACAGGGTCTCCATGGATCACAGTAAGGCGTAGGGGTAAACCACATGTATGGGTTTGGTACAGTCCATTATGTACCAGTATACAGGGTCTCCATGGATCAAAGTAAGGCGTAGGGGTAAACCACATGTATGGGTTTGGTACAGTCCATTATGTACCAGTATACAGGGTCTCCATGGATCAAAGTAAGGCGTAGGGGTAAACCTCATGTATGGGTCTGGTACAGTCCATTATGTACCAGTATACAGGGTCTCCATGGATCAAAGTAAGGCGTAGGGGTAAACCACATGTATGGGTTTGGTACAGTCCATTATGTACCAGTATACAGGGTCTCCATGGATCAAAGTAAGGCGTAGGGGTAAACCTCATGTATGGGTCTGGTACAGTCCATTATGTACCAGTATACAGGGTCTCCATGGATCAAAGTAAGGCGTAGGGGTAAACCACATGTATGGGTTTGGTACAGTCCATTATGTACCAGTATACAGGGTCTCCATGGATCAAAGGCGTAGGGGTAAACCACATGTATGGGTCTGGTACAGTCCATTATGTACCAGTATACAGGGTCTCCATGGATCAAAGTAAGGGGTAGGGGAAAACCACATGTATGGGTCTGGTACAGGGAATCATACGCCAGTATACAGGGTCTCCATGGATCAAAGTAGGGCGTAGGGGTAAACCACATGTATAGGTTTGGTACAGCCCATCAGAGGACCAGTATACAGGGTCTCCATTGATCAAAGTAAGGCGTAGGGGTAAACCACATGTATGGGTTTGGTACAGTCCATCATGCACCAGTATACAGGGTCTCCATGGATCAAAGGCGTAGGGGTAAACCACATGTATGGGTTTGGTACAGTCCATCATGCACCAGTATACAGGGTCTCCATGGATCAAAGGCGTAGGGGTAAACCACATGTATGGGTTTGGTACAGTCCATCATGCGCCAGTATACAGGGTCTCCATGGATCAAAGGCGTAGGGGTAAACCACATGTATGGGTTTGGTACAGTCCATCATGCACCAGTATACAGGGTCTCCATGGATCAAAGGCGTAGGGGTAAACCACATGTATGGGTCTGGTACAGTCCATTATGTACCAGTATACAGGGTCTCCATGGATCACAGTAAGGCGTAGGGGTAAACCTCATGTATGGGTCTGGTACAGGGAATCATACAAGGTCTCCATGGACATACTGGCCAAGCAACAACAGCAAGACAGACATGTAAGGAGACATTTTCTATCACTGAGCTAACTAATAGGAACTCCATCTCAACACAGGTCTTAAGACAGAAGTCCGTGATCTAGGACGGTCACCCCGACTCCTCGTAAGGTTTATTCACCCGACACGCCATATACTTGCCCTTGACATAGCGCACCCAAGGGTAATCCGACTTCATAGATTCCTCATGGCCTTGAATCTATTGAGGAATCCCTGAAAACCGTCCGACATGTGATACGCTCCATTATGTAACCAATATGTCACAGACCGGTAACAAAATGCTCATGTGAATAGAGTCATTATATTCAATGGGACCGTGCGCTGTTGTGTGAACAAGCACCAAGACCACTAAGTGCATGGCCTACTAACCTAATGAAATATCACACTATGAGATTTACCTGCTCCATGAGGATTAGACGTTTGTACATAGTAAAGTGTGAGAGGAGACGTCTTACTATATAGCAGCCATGATACGTTTGCAGCATTCGGATCTGTTCACACTGTGCATTTGTTTTTCCTTAGGCATTTTGGAGTTCATTAGTTTGGCTGTTGGTCTTGTCAGTATCCGCGGTGTGGACTCGGGACTGTACTTGGGCATGAATGAGCGAGGAGAGCTGTATGGGTCGGTAAGTGAAGACTTGGGATTTATGAATACTGCGCCCTGTAACCTTGTATTGTACTGATATCCTGCGCAGGTGACGTCTTATAGCCATAATGGAGACAACTGGTCTCCAAATAAGAGATTTTCCAAAATTTTATTATCTTTACAATAATCAATCCTGACCGGTGTAGGTTTGCGTGCAGAAGACGCAGCCATGTCCTAAGAGACTGAAGGCTGTAACAATCCCCAGGGGTAATAAATTCCTCCCTATATTTGCTACATAAGACAATGCATTGATGCGCGTGTAATCTGGTAATTACAATACCGAGAATAGCCGGGGACAGTCAAGCCTTGACTCTATGACATGACACCATAGCAAAGTCTCCAGCAGGTATGTGCTACATTATACATACATGTTACCCTGTGTCAGGGAGGATCGTTCATCTTCTTACTACAATGTATCATGCAGCGATTTCAGGGCTCATCCTGGATATTAGCATTAGATGGACAGATAGGAGCTCTAGAGTTCAGCCTCGGTAACATTATGTCCCTTGTGCTGTTATTTAGGACGGCCTCACCCAGTTTTCCCTTCATCGAGCTGCATTGACTTGTGATAATCACATTTTTTAATTGGAATAAATCTTGATCATTTAATCTGATAAAACATTAGTAATTAGGTTACAATGTGAATCCCCACCTCGTGTGTGCCCAAGGGCCTAAGAATGTGCAGTTGTAGGCATTTGGAAATTGGGTGAGTGTTGCCTTGTTTTGCAGCTGGATAAATATAGATCATCCTATTTAATCCTCGCAGAACGAAGAATCCTGGAATGAAACCGTCCAAAAAAAAAAAAAAGAAAGTATCGATTCTGTACATTGGATTTTTTTTTTTTATTACCACCGCTATAAGTATTAAGTAAACAAGTTGCATAAGATGTTCCAAAGAGAAATTACATTAATTGCCTATTATACCTGCAGGATAAATGTGTATTATGTAACCTCTGCAGAGCCTATGGAGACAGCGCCCCTAGTGGCCAGCTGTAGAAATGGTCTGAAAGTTACAATGTATCTATAGAGCATTCCGCTGCAGCTGGTTACATCTAGTCATGGGAATGTTTAGAGACTTTAGCTACTAATAAAGTTTGCCAATTAGAATGTCTGTAACGTTAGTGTTGCGACATTCGCCGTGTCCCCTGTATAGACCACTAATATAAAGATGAGCTCATTGTGCAACACAGATAGTTCAAAGCCTACAAGTGACCGCCGCACACCGAAGAATCCAGCTGAACAGCGAATTTTGTTTGCAGGGGGCAATAAAATATGTGAACCCAGGAGTTGCTGACCACGGGGTTTTTAAGCAGTGATGGGGAACAAGCATCTGCTGTATACGGATTACTTTCCTCTCTCCATTGATAACACATGTAGACTCAGAAGAGCTGGTCATGGTTGTGTATAGATAGTCAGGGGGCAATAGCGGAGAGAAGATTTATGGGCACACTTAGGCTCAGACCCCACATTGTGGAAAGGCTTTTTTTTTGGGGGGGGGGAAGGGGGGGTTGTTGCAAATTTTGCTTTGGTTTTTTGAGCCAAACCCAGCAGTGGCGTCAGTAGTAATGGGAAATATAAAAGAGGATCTTATACATCTCCCTTCTGCTCGATCCACTTCTGGCTTTGGCTAAAAAAAAAAACGCAGCAAAATTTGCATTAAAAAAAACTGCGGTTCTGCAATGTGGGACCTCAGTAAATATAACAGAGCAGAGCTATGCGCCTATAGTCTGTACAGCAGCGTATGGAGACTTATAGTGTAGAAGCCCTAAGTGATGCCTTGTGGAGCTGTAGCATGACATACACAGAAGTCTATGGGACTCATCTATATTCATTTGTAAGACCTTGCGGGCAGGACCCTCTATCCCACCGTTGCAACAGGTCACTGTTAGTATTGTACTTGTTTTGTGTATTTGGTGCATTGCATGTAAACCCTCAAATGTACAGGACCATGGAATGAATATAATAATGTACAGAGCACCATGGGATTAATATAATAATGTACAGAGCACCATGGGATTAATATAATAATGTACAGAGCACCATGGGATTAATATAATAATGTACAGCACCATGGGATTAGTATAATAATGTACAGAGCACCATGGGATTAATATAATAATGTACAGAGCACCATGGGATTAATATAATAATGTACAGAGCACCATGGGATTAATATAATAATGTACAGAGCACCTTGGGATTAGTATAATAATGTACAGCACCATGGGATTAGTATAATAATGTACAGAGCACCATGGGATTAGTATAATAATGTACAACACCATGGGATTAATATAATAATGTACAGAGCACCTTGGGATTAGTATAATAATGTACAGCACCATGGGATTAGTATAATAATGTACAGAGCACCATGGGATTAATATAATAATGTACAGAGCACCATGGGATTAATATAATAATGTACAGCACCATGGGATTAATATAATAATGTACAGAGCGCCATGGGATTAATATAATAATGTACAGAGCGCCATGGGATTAATATAATAATGTACAGAGCACCATGGGATTAATATAATAATGTACAGAGCACCATGGGATTAATATAATAATGTACAGAGCACCATGGGATTAATATAATAATGTACAGAGCACCATGGGATTAATATAATAATGTACAGAGCACCATGGGATTAATATAATAATGTACAGAGCACCTTGGGATTAGTATAATAATGTACAGCACCATGGGATTAGTATAATAATGTACAGAGCACCATGGGATTAGTATAATAATGTACAGCGCGCCATGGGATTAATATAATAATGTACAGCACCATGGGATTAATATAATAATGTACAGAGCACCATGGGATTAATATAATAATGTACAGCACCATGGGATTAGTATAATAATGTACAGCACCATGGGATTAATATAATAATGTACAGAGCACCATGGGATTAATATAATAATGTACAGCACCATGGGATTAATATAATAATGTACAGCACCATGGGATTAATATAATAATGTACAGCACCATGGGATTAGTATAATAATGTACAGAGCACCATGGGATTAATATAATAATGTACAGAGCACCATGGGATTAATATAATAATGTACATCACCATGAGAATAATATAATAATGTACAGAGCACCATGGGATTAATATAATAACATACAGCATGATGAAATTAATGGAGCGCTAATAAATAGTTACTACCCTCATACTCTTTATGAATATATAAAAGCAGGTTGTTGGGGAGAACATACACGCTCCTTGCAGAGGTTGCCCTTGATCGTTTTGAACCCATGACCCCGTTGCTACTAGGCTATAGTGCCAACCATAGTGCCGCCATATTCCTACACGACCTAGGCCCTCGGCACAGACATCTGATCGGTAGACACCCTATAAATGTAATACCGCCCCATGTCCGGAGGGCCTGACCATTGTGAACTTGTGTTCTGTAATTGTATATAGTATTTCTCGGATTTCTCTGCCTTTTTTACCTTCATTGAACCCGGTGTTTTGCTAAACTACTGTTCAGAAAGGATTATTGTTGGCACAAAAGGGTTATTTAATGGGGCCTGTACAAGTTCACAACCTGAGCGGCTTAAGGTGCGAAGGGAAAGCAGGACTTCTCTTCCTAATTTACTGTACCTATGTCAGCACCTCCTGCCAAATAAGTCATTAGATTTCACCTTCCTGCCAGATTAATGCAGAAAAACAAAAATGGAGAGAAATCCCCTCTTTGGGCCGCAGCAATCCCTGGGTTTTTTTTTTTTCCCTAGGACAAGGTAGATTTCTGTGCTGCAAACTCTCGCTTTTCACAAACGTATATACATATGGTAGTCATTTCATGATTAAAAATGTGTTTCTACAATAGCCCGCTCTCTTCCCTCTGCGGATTTGAGCTGGCCCTGCGATGTGTCACTTGCAAGCCAGCTTCTTTTATGTCAAAGCTGTAAAATTCATGTTGAAAACATATATTGTCTGTGCCAAGGCATAAGGGAACAATCTTCAAAAAAAAAATCTATGTACAGGTGGAGATTTTCCTATTAAAATGATCAAAGACACAATTAGCAACGCTAAAAGAAAAACATTCTTGGTCCAAAGGAAAAAAAAAAAAGTCAAGGAATTATTTTTTTTTTCTTCCCAGAAACCCAGCTGGGAGAATGCAGGCAAAAAAAAAAAAAAAAAAAAATCATAGTTCATTAACCCCTGCCATGCCAGTATCTTGTAAGGTACCAGGACAAAGGGAGCGCAGATTGTTCTTATAATAAATGGCTGTTTCCGTGTCTTCGGTCCGGGGCGAGCGGGAGGATCCGTCTGGCTGTTAACGCTGCCGGAAATCCATCAAGGGTCCCTAAGGCTATGTGGCCCCAAATAGCTTGTAAACATACGGAAAGTAGCATTTCTTCCATCTGAAGTCACGCTAAACCATTAATCACATCTGTCTTTCCCATAGATTAAGTCCTCAATGACTGCGTTAATTATAGGTGTTATTTTATATATGGAGCAACAAAGACCAGTCCAGGTTCTAGTAAAAGTGGAACCAGAGAACAGACACAAGTGGAACGTTCAGGCAGCTTTGCTATTGATACATTGTTGCACGTCCATTATATGCGACAATTGTCATTGGGGCGATGCAGTAAAAGTTCCAACGCCCTAGTCACAAACCCAGAGCCAAACCCAATAATTTTGGTGGGACCAATGGACTATCCAGCATGTACCAGGACCTTCCATCTGTGATGTTGGGGCAAAGAAGGACCAGACATATTGAACTTCTATAAAAGACAGGCTTCGGTATCTGTTGAGTGATAAGTCGGCCACAATCTCCAGGCTAACACTAGACATGTTTAAGGAGAAAGCAAAAAGGTTTCATCTCAAGTATCGAGTCAAAGGTAGTGGGTTATGTTTCAAGATCTGCTAGAATCTATTCTATTATATATAGTAGTATAGAGAGCGTTCTGGTGACAAGTGCAAGCTGAAGGCTTCTCTAGACCACCCGTTTGAGAAGGTCTCCTCCTTATCAGACCAGATTGTCTTAGTTGCACCTTATAATAGTCCTACTGTCCATCTTCTATGAGTAAAACCTCTACCGAAGATTACCAATACTTCTCAAAGCAATTTTAGGTGATCATCTTAAGGGGCTTGTCCTAGACTTATATATTGATGAACCATTCTTATAGGCCAGGGGTAGGGAACGTACGGCTCTCCAGCTGTTGCAAAACTACAACTCCCAGCATGCATACTTGCTCTGCTGTTCTTGGAACTCCCATGGAAGTGAATGGAGCATGATGGGAGTTGTAGTTTCACAGCAGCTGGAGAGCCGAAGGTTCCCTATCCCTGTTATAGGCCATCAATATGTGATGGTTGGAGGGACATATAGATCAGCTGGTTGAATTTAGGTGAGCCTATAGCCTCTTCACTGAATACCCAACACAGCGCCACACATTACATGAGGCTGTTTTTGGTATTTCAGCTTAGCCCCATTCACTTGTGGCCATGTGACCAGTGAACATGACCTCACTGGCACAAGGACAAGGCTGTAGCACAAGCAGCTATTTGGCTTGGGTCCCAGGTATAGGACCTCCACCGACCTATCCTAAGGAGATTGAAGAGGTTTCACTATATTTTATGTATAATATATAACCGTATTGTGCACATTTTCTCCATCTGAAACTCACCAATGTTTCTCCTTCTTGTTTGGCAGAAAAAACTGAACAGGGAATGTGTTTTTCGGGAGCAGTTTGAAGAAAATTGGTACAACACGTACGCATCCACCTTGTATAAGCATATGGACCCAGACAAACAGTTCTACGTGGCCCTAAATAAAGACGGTTCTCCGAGAGACGGATACAAGACGAGACGACACCAGAAATTCACACATTTCCTCCCGAGGCCGGTGGATCCTTCTAAAATACCAGTCATGTACAGAGACCTTTTCCACTATAGGTGATGTTCCGCTACCTGCTGAAGCCAGTGTACATACCTGGGACTCTTACAGTGGCTGGAGCGCTGTTTAAAATGCTACTTGGCCTGAAGGCACAATCCTTGTAAACCCGTTGTGAGAGGACATGTTTAGAAGGAGAAAGAGTGATGGCCGTCACAATATAGACCACTTTTCCTTTGTTTTTTATATAAAAGAGATACTTACTTTTGTAAATATAGATAAGACAATAGGTACTTTGTACCATTCTCTACCAACAAACGTATACCACTGGTTACCAGTCTCTGGAACCCAATATTAATAAGCATTCCTGACTTTGGTTGAGTTTAAGCCTTGGGTAGAAGTGAGACCAATGGGAATGGCTCATGGTGGTCTTCTTCCTACCGAAGGCTTTAGACTGAGAGTAATGGTACTGTGCTTGAATGTATGAGAGCATTATCTTTCTAAGGGGATCATATAGTTCTTCCTTTTTTTTTTTTTTTTGACACGAAACAAAAATTCCTTAAAAAGGGGATTCTTTTTGGAATCTCGTAAAATATATCTAATGGTGAACTTGTAACCTAAACTCAACCCATGTTAGAAATCCACATGTAAAACTCAACGACTGTGAACTATCACTGAAACGGTCCACAAGCCTTAGCACGTGACTAGAAGCTGTCGGGGGGCGGATAGGGGACGATCCAAATGACATGCACATGCTACTATAGTCTTGTGTGCTAGATTATAGAGGACGGGGATAGCCTTGACCCCTCTAGAGGCTCAGCTTCACAAAATTATCCAAGACACAAACATACATCCAGATGGAGCCAACAGGATTATTGGTGGTCCGACTAGGGTGGGCTCCATAGATAACCCTAAATCACAGACCCGCTAACCTTTCACGCACATTATAAGTATGGGATATAGGCACTTAAGGCCACTTTGTTTTTTTTTTTGGAACATTGGATATATAGATGACATCTTCTGTAACCAAGCAGGATGGGTGATAAACACAACCCGTGCCATCCCATGGCAGAAGACCCGAAAAACGAATACACGCGAGGATTTCACCAGCAACCTTTACCCGATGGTGACCCGTCCATCATTGGGTCAATGCTCCCAAATCTGTGGAATCCCCTTCCCCTGAACTCACAGTGCTCCTGTTTTCAAGGAACATTATATAGATGCAAGCATAAGGATGAAAACTATTTATGAAATGTATATGATATTTATTTTATATATTTATTTATTACAAATAATTTTATTTTTAATGAGAGATGCCTATGACCAGATTTTTTTCATCAGGAGGAGAAAAACGAGATCCTACTGACGCATAAAAAAAAAAAAAAAAAATAAGAATAATTTTGAGTCTTTAAGAGCTTATTGGCAATAAAATTGTCTTTATATTGTAAGCTGGTATGTTTTTCATGGTGGTGGCGGGGAACAGAAGAACAAAGGTGGTGAAAAAACTCAATGGGGCAGAGTTACTATTGAGATGTGTGGCCGACCTAACAGGGAAGGGGCTGAGATCTCAGTATACAGTTGTCAGATGGGGTAGATCTCATGAACCCCTCAAAAACTTTGCATGGGGTCACAGATGTAGTGCAAAGATTGGCCTAAATTCTGCATGACTTAGCACGTGAACGCTGCGTCCGCCATCTTAGCCTCTGACCATATTGGCGCATCCTACTAAGATAGCCCATATGGCCTTGGAGATCTCATCAACGTCTTATCGCCATACACCTGCGGTTCTCTGGTGGCGAGTCCAGACACTACAAGATTAATATGCATAAGCTAAAGTTAGATCAAACATGTGGAAATGCGCTAACACCAGGTGCGGCCTTCATGGTAACAATGACACTGTGGCCCCTCACCCCGAAACATGGCTAAGCACCCTATCTTAATTCTTGAAGGTTGACTCAAGGCAGCTCATTCAGTAAAAGTCTTCTAGTGAGTTCAAACATGGCGACAAGGAGGAGACAAGACGAGTCAAATGATACAAGATGGTGTCTTAACTCCAACAATATGTAACAACTGACTTTGCGCTGTGGTTTTGTTTTTGCCGCAGCAGGTATTGTAGTATGGGAGGTCTTCACACATAATGGAGACTATAGAGCAGGGGTAGGGAACGTACGGCACTCCAGCTGTTGCAAAACTACAACTCCCAGCATGCATACTGGCTCTGCTGTTCTGGGAACTCCCATGGAAGTGAATGGAGCATGCTGGGAGTTGTAGTTTCACAGCAGCTGGAGAGCCAAAGGTTCCCTACCCCTGCTAAAGAGTAACCAACAGGCCATCCAGGCTGAGGAGATGGACATCTCACATCCATTGTCCTGGGTTCCCACTTGAGTTTTACTGAACCAATTGGCATCTTGATGGCTGTGTAGACCTCTCCTTGTGGCTCTCCTTCACCTGGCTTGACATATTGTCCTCCATTAGTGAGCTGAACTCCGCTCCTACAAACCATCTCTTCACCGTCCTTCTCCGAAGAGCGAGAACGTCCCTTAAAGGGGTTGTCCTATTGAAGACAGTCATCACTGACTGAATGAAACTCTGCCATACCTCCTCCATGAGGTTGAAGTGCATGTGCACTGGTATGACTGGCGCTCCATTCACCTCTATGCGACTGCAATATCCTGCAGCCCTATATCAGGGGATAGAGCCCTGGTCACTGGTGCTTGATTCAATGGAGGAGACATGGGAGACTTTCATTCCTTGCTTTGCAGATCACTCGAGGAGAACAGTCTGTAATGGGACAACCCTTCTTAATACTGGTCCATCTCCTGTCCTGGGTAGCCACTGTCACACCATAAGGGAGCGACAAACTTCTGCAGTAAAACTCGTGGGCACCAGGTCATTACACCTCTAAGGAATCATTGTGTGATAGAAAGTTCCAGAATACTGTCTACACGATGACCTGCACCATTGGTCATACGTATTAAATCTACCGCATGTGGTCAAGGTATAATGGCAGCCAATGGGGGATGGAATTCATGCTGTATATAACACCTTACAAAGCATTCTGCCACTGGCCATATATCACAAGGCTTTATTCAATTGATATTACAGTGATACAAGATAAGATAAGATAATCCTTCAATAGTCCCACCATGGGGAAATCCAATGTAGATAATACAAGATACTTATACATCTTATTGTATATGGCCAATGACAATAAACAAAGCCATAGTAAACAATGGGATGCTGAATAATCCAATTGGTATTCTAGATGTATCAGAGCTATGATTATTATATATTGTCATAACTCCCAGTCGTAAATTGTGTAATCTGCCATCCCGTATGGTCCCATAGAGGCTCACTTGGGGACAAATATGGCGGTTGGACAGGCCAAGAAGGAAGCGTTACAATTGGGCAGAGACATTTCTTGGAAGCTTTGCTATAAGAGACACATGAAGACAATGGTGGCTGGAAGTCAGTGGAGCTTCCTGCTAATTCCTGGGCAAAAATAGGTGTGAAATGAAGATTGTGCCTGGTGGTGGACAAGGAAACTGTGGGAGCTTCTTGAGTTTGCTCTCTCTACTGGTGGTCGGCCAGGGACATCTGGAGTCTGGTCACCATGTTTGCATGTCCTCACATAGACACCTAATGACTAGGTCAGACTGGCCTACATACAAGGCATCCTAATTCTTCGTCCAATAATACACCGCTATCAATGTCTGTCAACTGGGGAAAATGTATTTGAGTGCGACCTAAAGGCAAGTCTAATGGTCGCCGATCTCATATATAGTCACCGATGCAAACACTCATAGGACAGTCGTAAGTATGTGACTCCCGACAGAACAGAAGGTTGTTTGTTCTGTAGGCTTTATAGGTAAATAATAGAGATAAGCGAGTACTGTTCGGATCAGCCAATCCGAAAAGCATGCTCGCATAGAAATGAATGGACGTAGCCGGCACGCGGGGGGTTAAGCGGCCGGCCGCCGTCAAAGCGGAAGTACCAGGTGCATCCATTCATTTCTATGGAGCGTGCTGTTCGGATCAGCTGATCCGAACAGTACTCTCTCATCTCTAGTAAATAACAAGTCTTCTAGTATGAAAGAAGAGGTGTAACAAGGTTCCCAGATCCCAATTTAGGCCTGAAACAGGGCCCCGACATGCCATATACAATACTGGTGTCCTCTTACGTGGCAAAGAAGTAGTTGTGTCCCAGAGCAGTTACCTCTACTTAAGAGGCATTGCCCAGGTTGGACCACCTTGGTTCATGTGCAAGTCTCTTCTTGATTAGAGTTTGAGTTGGTACAAGTAGGGGAATATGGTACCAAGGCCTCTCCTTCCATCCCATAGGTTTCCTAGTCCAGACAGAAATTCACTTTTATTTCTCAATAATCCTATATGACTATTGGCAACAATAAAAGTCAAGAGTCAAGTACACGGCGGGTAATACCAGAAGGGGGTCACATTTATTTAGTCTCCCCTAAATATCCCGATTATTGATAATTCGCTTAAACAGGTGACTCTCTGATTATTATTTTTGGGCAGCCTCTGCAAAGACTCCATGCAGGCAAGTCTGTGCTGTGATGAAAACGCGTGAGGGACTGAAAGGGTAAATGATGAGAGGCATCTGAAAGGGGATCCCCTGAAAGCTGTGCATGGAGGCAGCTGCATTTAATCACCCTCCGCAGCTATTAGCAGGAGCTAGTCCTGTCTTCAGAGAGCGGTGCCTGGCCTGCCGCCAGAATCCGTGTCTCCCACCAGCTGTGCCACCCTTAACCCCTGTTCTGCTGGCCCAGACCCCATCTACACTCTGGTAGTCCTAGGAATAACCTCCTCCACCATGAAACCCTGACTCAATAATAATCGGCGGTGCTTGTAATGAAATGGGTCGGGTCCAGCTTTCTGAAAGGTAATAACATGTTTACATTTGTCATCTCTGCAAAAATCCGTCGTCTGAGAATTTTAAAATATTTATTTTTATAGTGTTTTAGGGTCTCCATAGTAACTAAATACTACCGTGTGCTTTACGTACCTAACCAAACTTTTGTTTTGTGCGTGCTAACTCAGGAATGCAAACCCGGGAGAAACCACCGACCTGCACGACAATGCTACAAAATACAGGATGGCACCGCACAAGTGCAAATGGATCTAGGATTATATTGCAATAGAATGGTGTCAGCTTTGTGAGTGACACCTGCCTAAAAATGGCTCAAGATCTATGTGGAATATGACGCACAATAGGAATTCTGCTCCACTGTCTCTGCCTCCTTCTGTGTTCCGACATGAAATGATAACCCAATGCAATAAGGAAATCATTTATGGTTTTCTAACAAGTTTCATTCATGGACATATCCACTGACAACTTATCAAGACTTAAAAGACTGTCACCAGAGGCGTAACATAAAGCTCCCGGGCCCCAATGCAAAATCAATATCCCTTCCATCCCAGGGGAATATCTATAGGGGTGCAAAGGTAGAAGCTGCTACTTGGTCCCGGAGCTTGAAGTGGCCCAAAGGGCTTTCAATAAAATAGGAAACCACCAGTATCATAAGTAGTGCGTATTAAGTGGGGCCTCACTACCAGCTTTATATTGGGGCCCAGGAGTTTCAAGTGACTCCGATGTTCCCTCCCCCATTATACCGTATCATTTATACTACTGGCCACCTCATATTGGGAGGAGGAACCTTATGAACCCCTATGGCTCCCCATGCTCCACTGTCAGCACTGATTACGCTAGCATTCGTCTTTCCATTGCTGGGGTCCGCATGAGGATCCAAAAGATGGAGAGCCCATACCTACGAACTCCATAGGCTATAATTTTATATATATATATATATATATATATATATATATATATATATAATTACATTAAAAAAAACCCTGCTATTTCCTAGCTGCAGAGAGCCTGTATAGTGGTGTAGGACACTGTGCCTTGCATTGTTTTTTAGTGATATGACTCTAGGGGACCTGAACCAGCGATGCACCAATCACTGGTTCAGAACTATAGGCTATAAAATGTGTGTATTGCAGTCTATAGAAGAGGTTAGGCTATGCAGACGAATAGGCTAACTTCCTCACTTCTGGACAGGATCAACCAGGTACTGGGGTCTACTAACAGTCTGGAGTCAATGGCCAGACCCCGGGCTGCAGAAGATACATATTGGCACCCCCTGATCTTGCTGCAGGGGACATGTAACATGGTAGAACCCCTTGGATGCCACGGTCTTGTTTGACCGCGGCATCCAAGAGGTTAAAACCTCAGATCGGACCTGTGCAGATCAGTGTGAGCCTGACTGCTAGGACCCCAGCAGATGACGTTTCAGCTTCCATGTTCCAGAAGCATTAGGTTAGAGCACTGGTCACACACATACCTTGCCAATTTAATGTCTTTGGAATTGAAGGAGATCAGAGCTCAATTCTACAGAATCAAATGGAACCCCAGTCTAGTGATTGATCATACATCACAGGGCGCACTAAAGTATATATTTTATTGCATGGGGTTGTTTAGGACACAAGTGCATGGATTTTTGCACGCTGCATTAATATAAATTGAACAATCTGCATAGAATCTGCTGCATGTGAAAATAAGATAGAAAGGACCCTGCGAGCAAGGTGAGAATATCAGTGCAGAGCTACAGAACTGCAGCTGTAGAAAGCAGCTGTTGTCGGCCGTGTAATATTACACATAGAAAAGTCAGATTTCCAGTATCCAGTGACTTATATTCGGAGCGTTGGGTCTGAAAGGGTTACGGAGAAAGGTAACGACTGGATAATTGAAATGATATTAAATGCAGTTTGCAGGGCTCCAGTCTGTTCTTGCAGCAGAGGAGTTAAAGGTTTGATACCGCTCAGACAGGATTCCTCTTTTTCCCAATGAGAAGCCACCATTCTGCAATATAACCCGAGGGGTAATGAGAACAGACATTGTCCTGCTCCTATGATCTTTGAAATTAGAGGATTTGTCAACGCTAAAGTAAGATAAGCTGAACTGTTATTAGATGCCCTGTTATTTCCACAGAAGGGGGGTGAACAAACCCTTTATTATCTGGTCCGGAGGATGTTGAGAGGATGAGATTACTCATGCCTGCTTACAAAATGAGTTTGACATTTTCCCAAGGATACCCCCCATTCCAATTAACCAGCTCAATACCAAGGAGCAGTTGTATAGTAAGGACAGGGGGGGGGGGCATATCCTTTGTCCTTCCTCGTCGTCTTGAGGTTTGTGATAGATTTGCTGCAGATATAAGGTAGTGAAGCCTTTTCCCATATTGTGCCATCCATTGTTGCATTGAGTGCACAGGGTAAGATACATGTAGGTGTTTCTGGTCTTACACGGCTATTTCCCCCTTTGTACAACATTGTTGTAATTATCGTCTATTGTGAGCGTGCACAGACGTGCCGTCCTGCAACGTTCGAGCCAATATGTGTGCAATGACATCCCCGGACATGTATAATAAGGTTTAGCCGAAGCTGTCATGGCGGTGCGAGATGTTAGAACATTGTACCGGGCTTAATAAGGAAACAAACACACCATACAAGAAATAGCTTTAGACTGGTGTTTCCCAAACTTTTCAGACATAGGGAAAAAAAAAAAAAATCTTCAATGCACCAATACCAAATAATTTTTAGCAAAACAAGGAAAAAAAAAAAAACATCAGTTTTGGTTTTTATCACAGTTTTTGGATTTACAGCCATATGGCCCGGTACAAGGACACTCTTTGCCCTATAGTTAAGTCGCTCAGGGTCCAGCACACAGTGTAACGCCCCCAGAGACCCAACAGAAAGTATAATGCGGCCCAGTGGCCCAAACAAACTCTACAATACTCCTCAATGGCCCAAACCCTCTACAATGCTGCCCAGTGGCCCACACACTTTAGATTGCTCCCTAATAGCGTAGTCTCCAAAGCTCCCATGTTGGAAATCACTGGTTTAGACAATATTTAGGAAATTTAGCTGGATGGAGCCTTATTTGCGATTTTACAGAGGAGCCCATGGCAGCAGGACCAAATTAGACACCTTCAGAGCCCAGAGTATAATAGATGGAGGTGACACAAATAAAAAACCATTCATACTCACCGTCCATTACCTGTTTTGGGCAGACTTTGGCACTGTTCTGTGATGTCATGTGCTGGGCGCACTGATGAGGCCTGTGATTGGGCCACCACTGGTCACGTCTGAAGCAGGGCCTTGTTAACCTATTGGTGGTCCCAGTGCAAAGGTTTCATAAACCGGGCCCCCCATCACCACCCCTTATAAATAACTGACCCGAACAAATTCTAATGCTCCAGTCAATGGTTTCCACATAGTATAGTGCGTCCTTAGTGGTCCCATACATTATAATGCCCCTCAGTGACCCATCACACTATCAAATTCCCCTGCAGAGCCATCAGATATTATGAGGTCCCCCCTAATGACCCCGCATCACCATTGTATTCACCATTTATCTAAAGCGGCCATGGTCCCTTTCACTTTGATATAACTTCAGCTGTACGTGCCATAGAGAGCTAGAAATGATATATATATATAGATGCCTAGGAGTCCTAAGAGTGTTATAAACTATGTTTTAAGCCAATTTAACGTGTGGTTCAAGCCAAACTTTTTGTTACCCAAATAAATTCTGGGGTTGGAGGTGGGGGGGGGGGGAGTCAAAGGGAGACAAGAGGTTGGCTTGGGTTATTGGATGGGTAAACTGTGGATGGCAAGGACTCTGTGCGGATGGAGACATTAGGTGGGCTGCAGTAGTGGGGAGACAGTGGATGGCAAGGACCCTCTGTGGGGATGAAGACAATACGTGGGCTGCAGTAGTGGGTAGACAGTGGATGGCAAGGACCCTCTGTGGGGATGGAGACAATACGTGGGCTGCAGTAGTGGGTAGACAGTGGATGGCAAGGACCCTCTGTGGGGATGGAGACAATAGGGACAGTAGGTGGGCTGCATTAATGGGGAGACAGTGGATGGCAAGGACCCTCTGTTTGGATGGAGACAATAGGGACAATAGGTGGGCTGCAGTAGTGTGGAGACAATGGGTGGCAAGGACCCTCTGTGGGGATGGAGACATTAGGAGACAGTAGGTGGGCTGCATTAATAGGGAGACAGTGGGCATCAGAGGTTCTGTTAGGGAAGTGAAGGACATTAAAAAGCTCCACTGAAGTTCCTGGCTGTACGGCAACTGCTTCTGGAGCTTTATGGCCACCCTTTCACTGCACATATAGCAACTGACCGGTTCCGGACCATAGAGGAGAAGCCAATTCTGGATGTACAGAGGAATTGAGGAATGTTGAAGAATACCCGCATTCTCCTCCTTCCTACTGGGATATGTCATGCTGTCAGGTCTGTGGTTTTTCAGTACCAGCAGGAGGCAGCATCACTTCTATAACGGAGGAGACATAATTCTGGAAGTTTCCTGAGTTCTGTCCTTTGCTACTTCTCCCCTGATATGTCTATGCAGCAGAACGAGACAGACTGGCCTGGACAAAGCCCCCCGTGGCCCCGTCTGGAGGGAAAGTTACATGGAGAATTGTAAGGTGCTGTCAAATATGTTTGAACTATAGAAATAAAAAAAATAGAATAATAACTCGATCCCTTCTAAGGAATCTTCTTGCGAAGTTGAACGAGTAGATTTTTCTTATCCCCTCATCCCAAAATCAGTGACCTATGGACGTATTCCTGGATTCTTCTTCATTCCCCATCCCATTCCTTGCCACATTCTGTGAAGGTTAGGCTGCGTATACACTGGGTATATACATCTGATGGACACCCGTGCAGATTCCATATAGTGTATGGGTAACATTGTAAGAAAATTCATGATCATATTTAATAGTAATTTGGGGAGTGGGAATTGCAGCGATCGCCCCCTAAGCACCGTCCATATTGACTATCGATGCAACGCTATGGGACTTTTCCATAACCAAAGCCGTATGTTCATTTCCAGGCAGTGATGGGAGGGGGCGTCTCGACTTTAAACCCCAAATACAGCTTTAATGACATTTTGCTGGGATTTGCAGGAAGGTTTTCTTGTGAGTTACTCGTCAGGAAATAACTTCAGACTTTAAAGGGCTATACATTAAATCCTGCTTGTTGGTAATTATTCTGCCATAAATCACGCTTCTGATGCAAAATCAAAGAAACAGCCATTACACCCGCACAAATAGACAAAGGGAATTCGGCCTTCCTTTGCGATTCCTGCAGTGTTAACCCTTCAATTAATAGGTCAGGGAACCTCTTGACACAAGCCGGCTGTATTTGTGTCTACCAGGAAGGCACGAAATTGTGCGAGGAAATACAAAGGTTTGGGAAAATTTTGCAAAAAAATTGATGTATTTTCTGGTTAAAATGTGTGAACCTGATTTATAATAAATGCAAAATTGTCATCTTGAAGTTATAACAAATATGGTGCACTCAATATGGAGCAAACACTGAACAAGAAGCGAATGTTGGAAAATTATATAAACTTGCAAAATTGTGAATGCAACTGTGGACTATAATACAAGGCGCAAGTCACTGTCAGTGCAAAGTCTATAAGGAGGTGTTACCAAGAAACAAGTGATCCCGAGGCCATGGAGGATAATTTGCAGGTCAGTGGGGTCCATCATCACATAACAACATAACACTCCCTGCTGCAAATTTGTATGACCGTCCTATTCATGTGAATAGAGCTTGCAAGAATCTATGGCAACATTTAGGGCCCATGTAAAGTAAGACATGGTTCGGGTCGGCTTTTCCTATGGATCTTACACAATCACACCATTGCAAACATTTCCATTCTGCCCTGGTTTCCCAGAAGGAATGGCTTATGGTGACAAGTCCACAGCAACAGAACAAGGCTCACATGTGCATTTTGCCAAGGTTTATGATTGCCTTTGTGACCAAGTGCCCTGGCACTCCATGGAAAATTTCACCCACAACCTGCAAAAGACCTAGCCACACGTCAGCTGCTATTTTCAGTCTATAGTACCTTTTAGTTCCGCGCCACAGCAGCAAACTCTCTTGGTCCTTATTCATTCGTGAAGGTGTTCATGGGGTGTGGTTTTCGGATTTGGCCTGGATTGCCGTCTGACCTCGCCTTGAAGACCTTAATCTGCAAGTCATCAGTGGTTTCTATTAGAGACTGTAGTGGATGTGATCCGGGGGTGAAGGGATTGCTCCTGTCCAGAACCCTAAATGTAACATTGCTCCATGCCATTGTTTCCAATGCACCAAGGAAATTGCCAAAGAATAGCCAACCTCCTAGAGGCAGGTTTGGGTAAAATTAACCCCCAAATTGGATGGCCTTTGGGCATTACTGAGTTCGAAACGGAGTGTTTCCAGTTTGGTTGTGGGTGAGGCCAAGATCTACTGGAATACGGTTGGTTTTTTCCATATTAACTACATGCAAAAATCCTACAGTCGTGACTTCTGTAGATGTCTTTGCAGCAATCACCTCACTTATGATGACCATGGCTAATATATATAGAAGATAAGGGCAACACGGTAGCTCAGTGGTTAGCACTACAGTCTTGCAGTGCCGGAGCCCTGGGTTTGAATCCTGTTAGGAACAACATCTGCAAGGAGTTTGTATGTTCTCCCCGTGTTTGCATGGATTTCCTTCCATTCTACAAAGACACACTTAACGTGATTAAGGCAGCACATTCCCTTTAAGGACTGTGTAACCCTACTAAGTAGATGGTGACGTTCTGTAGGAGGAAACATGTGAGCGCTGGTATTAGTGGAAGGAGCAGATCACAAAGTGCAGCTGTTACCGGATTGTTCTTTATAGGGGCATATGGGTGCAGACTGGTACATGAGGAGTGATGTGACTCAGGAAAGCGGTATTTGTGGGAGAAAATGACACTTTTCCAGCTGTTCCTTCGCTGCTTTGTGGGAACTTTGTGTTATCGCCGCGCGGTCAGCGAGACTTCCAATACGGAAATATGAATTTATGTCTGCAGCTGTTTATGACAAATGGGATTTGGAAAAGGACGGAAAATCAATGCTACATAATATCAGATGAATGGAGATGTGAACGTGGCTGATAATCTGGTGGGCCAGACCCGTAGACCGATACGGTGGCCACTATGGGTCAAGTCTATATTATTATATAAACATTGCCACTTTTTTCAATGGCAAATTGAAGAATTTTGGAATTAGATACAATATTACAGCTCAAAATCAAAAAATAAAAATGACTGTCGCGAGACCTACAGTATATTTCATGTAAGATTCCAAAGCCATCCTAAGTTCTGTCCAGACACCAAAGTCAGTCTCACGTTCTCCCATACAAAATCAATTTTCCTCAACAGCAGCATTAATCTGAATTATTCCGGCTCTTTGGAAAATGGATATAAAATAATAACCGCACGGCTCATTGCAGATGGCTGTGAGCACGGACTTCTCAGAATCGCTTCGTAAGCCGCTCTCTACAACCAATATCCTTCTGATCCGAGCTATCGGGCAAGCAGCTGATGGGGTGAGACATTCAGCGTACTGCGTGTTTAACCCTCTGGACGTGGCTGCCATATTGGGGACTATGATGAAGTCACTACTGTAAATCAGGGGTCAGCAATTCAAGACATAGGTATATGAAACGTGCATAGGGACTAGGGTGCGATCGAAGCCTGGTTAAGAACCACTGTTCTATAGAATCTGCAAACTATAGATCTTATATTCTAGAGTAGCAATACTCTTATAGCAGTCACATTTTGAAATTACTGTAAGGGTATGTTCACATGGAGGAATTTGGTGTGTATCAGTTTCAAAATCTGCCCCAAATTCTGCTTGAAACCAATTTCCATTCATTTCAATGGGAGTCAGATGTTGATTTTAAAGAGATTCTACCACTAAAAACACTGTTTTGTGTGCTTTAGACGTTGGAATAGCCTTTAGAAAGGCTATTAGTCTGTTACCTTTTGACGTGGTCTCCGCCGCGCCATTCCTTAGTTCTCCGCAGCAATGAGGGCGGACCCCAGTGCACAAACAGCGATGGGGGCGTCCCCACTGCTGCCCGAGACCCTCTCTCCAGCGACGCCTCCATCTTCACCTGCATCCACCCCTTTTCTGTCATCTTCCTTCTTCGTCATCTGTGATGCCTGCGCAGTCGGCTCTGCCAGCGAAACACTAGTAGACCCGACTGCGCAGGCCGGCCGGCGGCCATATTTTCAAGGCTACAAGGCAAAACTGCGCAGGCGTCAGAGCTGACGAAGAAGGAAGACAACAGAGAAGGGGAGGATGCAGGTGAAGAAGGCGGCATTGCTGGAGCGGATTCTTGGGCAGCAGTGGGGACGCCCCCATCGCCGTTTAAGCGCTGGGGCCCGCCCTCATTGCTGTGGAGAACTCATTAGCATACCGGTAAAAACTGGTATTTCTAAGAAACGGCGCGGCGGAGACCATGTCTAAAGGTAAGAGACCAATAGACTTTCTAAAGGCTATTCCGATGTCTAAAGCAGAAAAAAATAGCGATTTAGTGGTAGAATCCCTTTAAGGGTCAGTTCACACAGTTTGTTGGCGCTGATTTTGACCCTGAATTTGCCTCAAAATCAGAACTCTATTGGGAGGCTTTTTTTTGCAGGCTGATTTTGAAGCGGATTCAGTGTCAAAAGCAGCGCCAAAAAACTCTGTGTGCACTGACCCTAAGGTGCCATTGACACGGAGCAAAATGGTGCGGATACTGCGCGTATTATGACACGGGATCGGCGTCAGAGTCCACGCGGTAAAAAAACCTCCCGATAGAGTTCTATGGGGCGGCTTTTTTACTGTGCGGACTCTGGCGCCGATCCCGCGCAGGAAAGCGCCATAATATGCACGGTATCAGCGCCATTTTGCTCCGTGTGAATGTGGCCCCTAACCCCTGCAGACATTTTCCGCTAGCAGAGTATCATGCTCGATGTTCAAGCAGATTCCACCTGATGACTCCCATTGAAATGAATGGCAGGCAGAACATAGCGTCTGGCTGGTGCAGAATTTGGACAAATGGAAAAATCCAGCTTCAAATTCCTGAAGCTGAATTTTTCAACTAGGAAAATTTCTGGCGCGTGAATACTTACTCACCAAACCAAATCTCTCTTAGATATTAGTAAAAAGAACAAAGAAATTGAGAAGTCACCGTCTATCCTAAAGGCAGAAATAACGGAGAAATGAATTGTCTACAAAGAATAATATCCGGCAGTATTACACGTCTTCTCTGGTCACCTATCTGGATAGAAGCGACAGGTGTAGCAGAGCTCGGCAGCCACAATGTAGTTTATTTTGTCTAGGGGTCTAGTCTAAACTTAAGCAGCTGCGGGATCCGATTGTCAACATAACGTCCCCCTTGTTGTAGTCTGAGGTCACGTCTTATGTAAGCAAGTGTAATATCCACACAATAATGCTGGCTATCGTTATAAATTACCGTATATACTCGAGTATAAGCCGAACTTTTCAGCACAGTTTTTGTGCTGAAAAAGCCCCCCTCAGCTTATACTCGAGTCTATAAGTTTTCCCAGTTTTTTTATGGTAAAATTCGGGGCCTCGGCTTATATTCGGGTCGGCTTATACTCGAGTATATACGGTACATGTAATAAATCAGAATTGTGGTCCAGTTTCACAGAATGGGTTAAGGTGGTCTCAGGAGGAGAGAATCAGACACTATAAATGTAGGACCCTTGAGATGAAAGTGGTGTTAAAATAAAGCATCAGGTTTTATATGAGAGTAAATGGACCCCTCCCCACCTCCTTGTCTGATAGAATAGGCGGCTCCCCTCTGATTCTGTCACAAATGGAATTTTCTTTTTAGCCCCCGCCATTCCTGAGCAATCATTGCTGTTATTTTCAGTACAGTTATGCTCTCTGCTGTCAGGTGGGCGGGCCTAAACTGGAATAGAAAGACAGGGACGGCCCAGTAAAGAGCATAATCGTGCTTAAATTAATAGCAATGGTTGCTCAGGAATGGAGGGCGCTAGAGGAAGAATTCTAACTGGGATCAGTGGAGCGGTGACTACTGAAGGACACAAATAACTGCAGATGTTGAAAGATCTTCTCTAAAGCCGATTGCACGTGATCGTGTGCCCACCGGCTGCCATGAAGGAACGGCATTGGGTGGCACATGGAGATGTCGCACATCTGCCGTGGAAGCAGGGTTGCAAAATCAGACAGGAATAGGACCAGTTCCATATTTGGTGGCCCGGACTGTCGGCCCATAGAAATGAATAGGTCAGTGTGCTACCCGGGAAAAACCTGAGTAGCACACCGACCAGTCATACAGTCATCGGCTGAAACCCCACATTGTGGAAAGCAGATTTTGTTGCAGATTTTGCTGCGTTTATTGAGCCAAATCCAGGAGTGGAGTGAGCAGGAGGTAGAAAAGGTAGAAGTGTAAGGCTAAGGGGGACGATACACAGTTCTTCCCACAGCGCATTGAACAGAAAGTTCACGGTGTTTTCCTCCACGGACTTTGTTACAATTATATCTACGGGAAAGCCGCCAGCATTTCGTAGAGTTTGACATGCTGCGATTTCCAAAACTGCGCTGGTTTTGGAAATCGCAACGTGTCCGTGCTGCAGTTTTAAAGGCAAAGTGGGCATGGGATTTGCATGAATCCCATATCCACCTTGCAGATTTAGCAAAATGCGTTTCTGCTGCGGGCAAATCACGGCGTTTCCACCCCCGGCCTAAGAGCTTCCTAGGGTTCCTATTCATTTCGTAGCCACTCTTGGCGTCAGCTCACAACCCCCCCCCCCCCCCCAAAAAAAAAAAAAACCTGCAGTAAAAGCTGCAATAAAAAAAAGAAAACCTGCAGCAAAATCCGCAATAAAAAACCCGCAGCAAAATCCGCAATAAAAAAACCTGCAGCAAAATCCGCAATAAAAAAACCTGCAGCAAAATCTGCAATAAAAAAATGCAGCAAAATCTGCAATAAAAAACCTGCAAAAAATCTGCAATAAAAAAACCCCGCAGCATAATTGCAACAGAAAAACCTGCAGCAAAATCCGCAATATAAAGACCGCAAAATCTGCAAAACTCTGCAATAAAAAAAACCTGCAGCAAAATCTGCAATAAAAAAACCTGCAGCAAAATCCGCACTAAAAAGACCGCAGCAAAATCTGCAAAAAAAAAACACCGCAGCAAAATCTGCAATAAAAAAACCTGCAGCAAAATCTGCAATAAAAAACCCCCCAGCAAAATCCGCAATAAAAAGACTGCAGCAAAATCTGCAAAAACATTGCAGCAAAATCTGCAATAAAAAAACCTGCAGCAAAATCCGCACTAAAAAACCTAAAAAAAAACCTGCAGCAAAATCTGCAATAAAAAAACCCCACAGCAAAATCCGCAATAAAAAGACCGCAGCAAAATCTGCATTTAAAAAAAAAAATGCAGCAAAATCGGCAATATAAAAAACCCGCAGCAAAATCTGCAAAAAAAAGACTGCAGCAAAATCTGCAATAAAAAACTGCAGCAAAATCTGCAATAAAAAAAAACCGCAGCAAAAACTGCAATATAAAAAACCTGCAGCATAATCCGCAATAAAAAACACCGGAAAATCTGCAAAAAAAAACCTACAGCAAAAAAACCTGCTTCAAAATCCGCAATAAAAAACCGCAGCAAAATCTGCAATAAAAAAAGTGCAGCTAAATCCGCAATAAAAAAAAAAGCGCGCTGTGTTTCTGCAACATGGGGCATAGCAGCACAGGATCGTGGGTGCTTTGTTCTCTAGTCTGAATAGAGTGGGGGTTGGTAAAGCATGCCGAGCTACATCGGTCCATCCAGAGGTCCCCCATTCTCACGATGGGGCGTCCACACAACAAGTCAAAGCCTGAAAACAGTTTTGGTCACTTTATTAAATGAGATATTAAATATAATTTTTTTAAAGTTTCAACTACTAAACAGCACTTTCAATGGTGAAAACACATAGGATATTTCCATTTTTTCAATGCTCGCTCATTAAAAACACAATTTCAGTCCTTCAGTATATTACAAACCAAGAAAAAAAAAAAAAAAAAAAAATAATCCTGCGCTGTTGGAAGAAGTAAGTCTTCTATCGTACTTCATATCGAAATCAAAGAAAAGGCAAATTTCCACAGCTGTATGATTTCAGCAGCCAAAGCTGGTTAGATGAACTGAAACTACTATACAACCGAGACGTACATGTACAAGATCACGAATACCAAACGCTTTACATCCAAAGTAACAGCATCAAAATGTGGAGAAGAATTGAGCAGGCAAAACTGGAATACAAGCAACTCGGTTTTAACTGTGCTTAAGGGTCGCGCAGCGAGTTAAAACGCCAAAAACATTAAAATAAAATTAAAAAAACAAAACAAAAAAAAAACATGAGCCTTCCACGTCTTTCTAAGGTTAAGATAAGTCTGTGAATACGGGTTAAAGCTCGACTGAATGCACACAGCAAATGACAAATTGGCGCGAGTGGTCCACGATGCAAGTCGTCTTCCCAAAAACTTGCCGTATCGATCACAACCGAGAGTCCCGGGTGAGCACGAAGTCCGAGGAGGTTGCGGATCTACCAAGACGTATTTGGTGAACTTGAAAAGTAAAAAGCTGTTACTTCGAAAGGCAAATACGCTTTTTGATTTAATAAGGAGCGACTGCAATTTTTTTTTTCCTCTTTATAAAAAAAAAAAAATCTTATTACAAGACATTGAAAGCGGTTAGAAAGCACGGACGTTAATTTTTGTATTAATCCGCCAGATCGTTAACTGAATGAAGTTCTGACCTTCGCTACGAAATAGGCAAAAAAAAACTAAGGAAACATTTAAATAACAAAAATATAGAAAGAATTGGAAACCGCCATCGCCGAGCCGTTCTTGGAATCGTCGTGGCTACAGTGTTGCAGCTTCCCTATAGTATCAGAAGCGTCGTTGGAAATGTTGCACTCTAATCCAGAGGTTTATATTGGGTGATTTGTACACTATAATTTTGCTTGCTAGTCAGAGTTCGAAGTGTTAGGTCAAAGAAATGGCTTCTCTCTGCTTCCAGTGAAGTCCGTCATGAACGAGCGGCCGCGAAACACTAAAAACTGAGAAGGAAATGTGCGGAGATCCCACAAATTTTTTTTTTTTTTAGAAGGGCTTCACGTTAGAAGCTGAATGTGTAAGGTTAGAAAAAAGGTCAAGGGCCCAGAATTGGGCTTGGTGCCCAGAAGTCCTTGGTACGATGAAAACCGTCCATCATCGATAAAACGGAATCAATGCCATCCGCCGTGATAACGCCGGTCTTGTCATCCGTGACTAGGGGAGCCAACGTCTGTTCAATAAAATGGCTTAATTCCTGCAGGTCGTCTGGGACGAAACCAAGGTGATTCCTGACTACGTTGCATAAGACCCCACAACGGGGTCAGTCAATGGGTTTCTTGCCTCGCCCGTGTAATAAGAAAACCCTTTTAGCAGGACATTAATAAATGAACAATCGTCACATCTCCAATTGGTCCATACACATCCGTACGCCGCTAAAGGCTAATCCAGAGCCACGGGGTTCAATCGTATTTTTAGGTGGTTTTATTTCTGAAAAGGTCACAAGCGGAGCTGAAGAGACGCACCTTAAAAGTGCTAAAGATACGAGAACTAATGTCTGTGCAAAAACATTCGAGAATTCTAACACTTTGTGGCGCAGTACAATGGCAGAAAAAGAAACAATGTTTAATGTAAACACCTATTATTTAGTAAAGAACTATGAAAAAAGGAAAAAAAAACAAAGAAAAACACTATATTTACAAAGGCACAGGGATGCTGATACAACCATAAAAACGTAGAGCGATACAGAACAGACGACAGGAGCCTCGACATGAACAAAGTATCTATTCGGATCGTTTTAGCCATTTTAAGCCTTAGAAGTCTGACGTCAGATCATTCAGGATTCGCGGATTCCCCCTACGTTGCTGGACTACATCCGGCACGGTGTGGCCGACTATCGCTGGGCAGCACGGATTCCCCATTTCTGGCATAAAAATTGGTTTAGAAAACGACATACGCCATAGGAAGGTGTACGGTATGGCCGCATATAGGCTGCATGGATACTACAGGACGTGACGCTTTCCTATGAGACTAGCTTTGGGTGGTGCCGGTTGGTGTGAATACAGAAGGCATGCTTTCACTGAAAACAGGTCTCTTCTGCAACCAGTCCCCTGTGGGCTCCTCTTCAACAAAAAAAACCAAAAACTGCGGACCAAACAATCGATTGCAAAGCTTAATAACGGTACAAGTTTGGCATTCGAAAAGGGAACAAACCAAACACTTTCATACGCAATGTTTTCTACAGTAGGTCAAGCCTTAGATTCCTAGACAAACGGGGGAAAATAAAGAAGGTCTCTGTCATTGAAACAATCCGGTAGAGGTCTTAGTGCAATTTCGTCACATTTTCTTTGCTTGGGAAGGTCCGGCGTTTTTGCCTCGGTTGGGAGTGGGCGCTCTCTGCATCGGGTGGTTCTGCATGCCGGCTTGGTACATTCCTCGCAGGTCGATTTGTGGAAAGTTCGCCGGGTTGACCAGGATGTTTCCAGGCTTCTGCATCATGAGACGGTTCAGTGCTGCTTGCTGTTGGAAGGCGAGCTGTTGTTGCTGCTGCTGCTGTTGGTTGTACTGTTGCTGTAGTCTGCGGCCCATCAGTATTCGCTGGACACAGCTTATGAGCTGCAAAAGAAATAACAAAAGACCTATAAGATGGCTGGACCCAAGAACTGGGATCTCCCACCGAATAGACCAGGGGTAGGGAACCATCGGCTCTCCAGCTGTTGTAAAACTACAACTCCCGGCAGGCATACCTACTCCCATGGAAGTGAATGGAGCATGTTGGGAGTTGTAGTTTCACAGCAGCTGGAGACCGAAGGTTGCTGAACCCTGGAATAGACTATTACAACATGTCTGACATCATAAAGTCAATTACAGCAATATTGGGGCAGATTTCTTTTTATCCTTTTTTAATCCTACTAATATTATAAATGTGAACGTTTGGATGTTTGTTAGTCAATCACGCAAAAATGGCTGAACGGATTGAATGACATTTGGCACAGATAGTTTGTAACCTTGATTAACACATCGGCTACTTTTTATCCCGGTAAATGACATGACTTCACGACAGTTTTGAATTTATGTACACCTACTATATTACACTGCTCATGACATGGCTTCACAACTGTTATGAATTTATGTTCACATACTATGTTACACTGCTCATGACATGGCTTCACAACTGTTATGAATTTATGTTCACATACTATATTACACTGCTCATGACATGGCTTCACAACTGTTATGAATTTATGTTCACATACTATGTTACACTGCTCATGACATGGCTTCACAACTGTTATGAATTTATGTTCACATACTATGTTACACTGCTCATGACATGGCTTCACAACTGTTATGAACTTATGTTCACATACGATATTACACTGCTCTTATCTCAGGTTCTGATAAAGCCAGGGCTGTTATCTCTCTGTGTAAACACTCAGCTAACCCTCAGTCCATTGTGTACATGTATTTGCATATTATCTGATCTGCTCCAGACAGTGCAGACAAACTAAATTGGGCAAACACCTTTAATCCAAATTAGCAGTTTGTCAATTTTAAACATGCCGGGAAAAAGAAAATCTAATTTGTCGCAAACAATGAGAGCTATGAAGGAAGCCAGAAGTCACAAAGTTTTCCTCAAGTGGAGCTAAGGGGGATCATCAATGCCAACAACACGCTCATTATATGGTGTCCCAGTGAGCTGCCGCAACAATCATGGGCACAGCGTGAGGAACGAATTTAGTGACAGGCCAGCTTGAGAGCTGTCAAAATGCCGAAGCATGTGGATCATCAACGCCAATAAAACGCTCATTATATTGCGTCCCAGCAAGCTGCCGGAACAATCACAGGCATGGTGCGAGGAACTCGTTCAGCGACAGGCCAGTTTGACAGCTATCAAAACGCCGAAGCAGGCAGATCATCAACAGCAACAACACGCTCATTATATGGCGTCCCAGCGAGCTGCTGAGATGCCAGAACAATCCCAGGCATGGTGCGAGGAACAAGTTCAGCAGCAGGACAGCTTCAGAGCTTCCGAAACGCCAGAGCAGGCAAACCATCGATGGCAGCAATTTGCTGAATATAGGTGTATCATCGACGCCAACAACGCACAGACGAAGTCACGGGCAGAGGCTAGTCAAATATACGAAAACGCTTTACATTGTGCCGTGATTTGGCCGTCGCTATCCACATCAACGTGCGCTCCTATCCGCTACTTGTCATGGCATTTTTGAAGTGGATATGGACGGTGACTTGTTCACCCCGTGCGCCCATGACGAAGCTAAAAAGGATATTGTAAAGTTTAGATCTAGTTTTATTAGTCTCACGTACTTAAGAATTATTCTGGTTAACATCTGATCAGGATAACATGGTGTTCCCAACTCGAGAGAATGTTTTCTGCTCTGAAATCCATTAGTAAGGGACCCCCCACCAGATGCAAAACCCATTAAACAGATCACCATCACTAATAGGGTTTGCAGGAATTGCCCTCTGGATCCCGGCCGAAGACTCGGTCACAGGGTAACGTCGTTTCCCTTGCTCAAGATTTAACTATTATAAAACCAGCGGCGTGTAGGTTGGATAGACACTCATTGACAAAAAATACATACACAACCAGATAAAACTGAAGGATTACTGCAAAAGTCCTTCCTTAGTGAAGGATCGCTGACTGCTAGACATGCCTCTACCATGAATTTTAAGACATTTTGTCCAGTTGACAGCCTTTCAAAGAGGTGAATCCCTAACTGAGTAACGTAGGATGGTTTATTGCCACTTACGGAAATTTGGTGCCATGACACCTACTACATGTCCTGCCATTGACAGCCGGCAGTGGTCTAGTGAATGAGAAACCTGGACTGCTATTAGAGACCAACTCATATGAATGTGTCAGTCCTGCCATCACATAGGACAGTCCATAACCCCTATAGGGATACCAGCAATATGTGCAGGGTTATCCTGCGGCACATAGGAAGGCTTTTACTGGCATTTTTCAGCAGTATAATGCTCACCCACATACAGCAAGGGGTAATTAGGATCGTCTCCAGCAGATGGCAACACTTCCTTGGCCTGCCTGGGTACCAGATTTATTGCCCAAACAAGAATGTATGGAAGCTTTGGCAACCTACTATGGGCGTTGTGGGTATATTTGCTATCCCATCTTGTAGAGCCATCTCTAAATTGAACAGTTTTCCCCAATAAACGTCTCCTATTGCTCTAATCTTGCAACCCCTTACCTATAAGGGTATCACTGAATGTAACTTTTATTAGATGTGCATTAAAATGTTCATTCAGTGATAATCTTCAATGTAGCAATTACTCGTCGGTGATTTAATCCCTTACCTATAGTATCATTACATTCACTCGATTCCAACATCTCCTTCTTGGTGTGTGATTTTTTTTTTTTTGTCAATGAGCGTACTTCACCGTAGAGAACAAAAACTAGATTTGTCAAAGCGATACCATTTAAAAGGAAGGTATTCATTGTGCCTGGAAAAGGAAGGGGGCCACATGTGCGAGTGAAAAAAAATGCAACAAATGGCAAATGAGAAAAAAAAAAAAAAAAAGAAAATCAATGGCGGAGCCGGATTTAGAGCAGGAATGCCGGTGATCTGTCCAGAAGTTTGCAGAGGCCAGAACATTCCAGAGCAATGTGCGCCCCAAATAACTTGGAATCCGGTGACTGGAATGATTTTTAATTGTGTGAAGCTTGTTGCTGGAAATAAAGTCCAGGAAACACTTGCATGAAAAATTCAAAGGGAATCCGCAGGAAGGATAATGTTGTATTCTTAGAGTCAACAGCCCACATAAAGGTTGCAAAATGTAACCATTTGATTGCTGTAACCAATACGCATTTTAAGTCCCGTGTGTGTTCCGTGCAGGACATACAGGTGGAATACTCACCATTTGCTGTTTGGCCAGGACATCATTGTAAATGGCCTCTCGTCTCTTGATCTCCAGCTCTTGGCTTGACTGTCTGCTAAGCGCCAAAGACTGGACCTGGGATTCTGATAAGCTGGGATTTTCCTTCCACTGGGGAGAAGAAATGACACGAGGATCAGAAGGGTTGAGTGATTCCAAAGCGAAGACAAAGACGTGCGAGCGTGACTTACCACTGTAGATATAATATCATCCAGAGGCTGGATCCTTGCAGATGCGATACTATTCGTAGCCTCTACCACTTTCTCTCGTCCTTGGTTAATAAGATCCTTGAAGAAATGGAGAGAAATGATAACTAGCTCAGTAAATAAAAGTATGGGCTTCTAAAAACAGGGACAATGTAGCGGTTCCAGTTTCTGACTGCAGTACATCTTACCGCTCGCATTCTATTCCTTACCTCCAGTTGCTGATTAGTCAGTGAAGACAACGCTCCCAAGTTTAAGGGCATGTAAGGTGACTGAGCGGCACCAAAATTGATCTGATTGTAATTGATTCCAGCGGCAGCTGCCATGTTGAAGCGACTGGTCAAACCCTGGTTAAAAAAAGGAAAAAAAAGGCATTGACTAGCGTACGGCTATATTCTTATATTACAATCGGATTTACAAATATAGCACAATGGCCAGGGGATCACAATACAATTTCATTCTGTATATTGGTTTAGTGGAGCATAGTAGAAAAGATCTCAGACAAGGTCACGTCAGGATCTTACAGATCAATAGGGTGGTGTCACTCATAGCAAACATCTGCACCAAAACCCGTTGGCCGCCATGTGTGACACAACCCTTAATAGTTCTATATGTACAATGACATAAGCTCAGAGTCAGGAAATACATGCAACATCTTTAAAGGGATCCTATCAGTCAGACACAATTTTTTGTTGGTACCACGTCGGAATAACCTTAAGAAAGGCTATTCGTCTCCTACCTTTCGTCTTCTCCGCACCGCCGTTCCCCTACAATCCTGGTTCTTGTTGGTATTTAAATGAGCTCTCTCACAGCACTGGGGGCGGGCCCCAGTCTCAGACAGCACTGGGGGCGTCCTCAACGTTGCGAGAGAACTCTCTCCAACACCGCCGCCTCCTCTTCAGCCTCTTCTTCCGGAGGTGGCTTGTAACTTCTAAGGCCTCGGGCAGAGGAGACTGTGCATGCCCACAGGCCACGAGAAAATGGCCGCTTGCACAGTATTGTGAGCGGCCATTATCTCATGGCCTGTTGGTATGAGCAGTCTACTCTGCCCAAGGCTTTAGAAGTTACAAGCCACCGCCAGAAAAAGAGTCTGAAGATGACGCTGCTGAAGAAGAAGAGGCGGGGCTGAAGAGAGTTCTCTTGCAGCATTGGGAACGCCCCCAGTGCTGTCTGAACACTGGGGCCCGCCTCAGTGCTGCGAAAGCGCTCATTTACATACCGACAAGAACCGGGATTATAGGCAAACGGCGGCGCAGAGAAGATGACGAAAGGTAGGAGACGAATAGCCTTTGTTAAGGCTATTCCAACGTGGTACCTACAAAAAATTGTGTCTGACTGATAGGATCCCTTTAAAACATTTCTTACGATGTCAACCAGAACATTTCAAGCCCTTATCTTGTGTGTAAATGCCCCTTTAAGGAGGAGGCCATGATCGGCGCCTCCTGTTTGTATAGAAAAATGTACCTAGACTTCAAAACAGCTGATTTTCTGGCAGCATTTGTGGTACCCAATACCGACCTGATATTCATGGCCTACCCTAAGGGCAAGTGATCAATATCCAGACTCCCAGAAAACATTTGTTGCCACCAGGGATACCTTCCTTTCTCTGGATAACCCCTTTATGGAAATGAAGACTCAGGAACAAGGCGAATCTGCCTTTGTTTGTATTTCATAGGCCATACACATTAACTCCATAAATACATTAGAGTCAGGGGTGGGATCCTCAGATTCTAGGACTCACCTTCTTCTCGGCTTCATACTCATCCCACGCCGCCTTCCTTTCCTCCTCAGTCAGAGCTTCCTCCTCCTTGTGGTCCAGAAGAGAGTCGTGTTCGTGGTAGGTCACAATCTGTTCCTTTCTGATTTGCAGCAATTCGGCGAGCACGGTGTCCTGAGGAAGAGAGAGAAGACTTGTAAGATTGTGTCCAATGACAACGTTCTGGAGGAGACTTCATTGAACGCCAACGGTAAAGAAAATGAGTGTACTACATATATAGTCTGAGTTCCCTCGAACGGTCTTCAGGTTTGTAGACAGAAGACCAAGGTAAAACCAATAAGACAACGACTGCCGGAATGTGCCCGGAAACTTCCTGAAAGGAACGCCGATCACTTTCCTGGCCAGGTCATAGATTATGAATCGCTCTCCATCCTGAAAGGTCCCTGCCTGATCTATGCGGACTAATACTACATTTTTTTCGTCTTCCAACAAAAAGAAAAGCCTATTGATGTTTCAGTGGTTTTCGGACCACCCATAAAAACATCCGAGACAAACACTTGGCAACGCGAAATGCCAAAATACTTTGTAAGTACTTCTGGAGTCGTCTCCTATCCAGTGTCCCGGCCCAGAACAATACATTGTATCACGCAGGACAAACTTGTTACAATAGACTTAGATATTGCCAACTAGCTGTCAGTACGTTGTGGCCGCCTGGACTGCGACCAAACGCCCTACGGATCACCCGATGGCCTCTCCTATTGCCACAGACCAATTTCTACATCGAACGCTTACTCATGCAGTACAGACTGGAAAATCCCGGGACTGTAAAGCTTAAACCGAGGTTCATATCAGGTAAAAATACCAAATATTGCACAATTATTTTTTTTTTCCCCTGAAACAAAATCCTGATCTCTCCAAAAAGCAAAACCACACAGTGCCATAGGGTGTCAATTTAGGAGATAGCCCCCTAGGTGGGGGTATAGGGAGGGGTGCAGCTGCTTTGGCTTCCTGTCCAGAGAGCAATATCACGCTGCTTAGTAAGTAGAAGCCCAAATTAAAAACTGGGGTAATGCTATCAGCTCCTCTGATCTCCATTACACAACACTGTCTTGGCGGGAAGAACCTTTAGGGAAAAAAAAAACAAAAACATATAAAGCTAATATTTCAAAGCAGAATTTTTATTACATTTCTGGGATTGGTGATAAGCTGCCAACTTACAATTATAAAACCTGTCATATGTAATCTGCCCGCGATAGGCAGGAGAGCCAGGCTTAGCGCCGAGCCTTTAACCCTTTAGCTCCCTAAATGGCAAAAATTCTATTGTAGGGTGAAACCTTCATTCTCCTGAATAGTCTGGAAGAACTTTCATCCTTTAAAGGGAAGCAAATACTTTACAGCAAAAAAAAAAAAAAAAAAAAAAAAACACAGGCAAAGAAAATAAGACTAGGCGTGTGTTTGGTCTAAACAAGCCATCTTATTCCACATCATCTTATTACTTTGCGCCCAGTCTTGGGGCTAGATGCCAATGATGTGACCTATCACTTTGTAGCTCTTCCTTTATCTTCAAGGGTTCACACAAGTTTACAAGTAAAGCACCCGATTTGCATTGCTGACTATATAAATATTATCCTAATGTGAAAGTTTGGATGTTTGTTCCTCAATCCCGCAAAAACGGCTGAATGGATTTGAATGAAATTTGTCCCATAGATAGATTGTAACCTCGATTAACACATAGACTACTTTTTATCCGGGTAAATGACATAATATCACCACTGTTATGAATTTATGTTCACATACTGTATTACACTGCTCATGACATGGCTTCACAACTGTTATGAATTTATGTTCACATACTATATTACACTGCTCATGACATGGCTTCACAACTGTTATGAATTTATGTTCACATACTATATTACACTGCTCCTGCAGCCTTATCTCAGGTCCCAGGTCTGTTATCTCTCTATGTAAACACACAGATAACCCTCAGTCCATTGTGTACATGCATTTGCATATTATCTGATCTGCTCCATGCAGTGCTGACACCCTGGATGGGAAAACCCCTTTAATTCAAATTGGCAGTTTGCTACTTTTAAACATGCCGGGAAAAAGAAAATCTAATTTGTTGCAAAATTCTAAAACATCGAGAGCTATGAAGGAAGCCAGAATTCACAGAGTTCTCCTCAAGCGGAGCTGACGGGGATCATCGGTACCAACAACACGCTTATTATATGGCATGGCAGCGAGCTGCTGAGATGCCAGAACAATCACGGGTACAGCGTGAGGAATGAGTTCAGCAGCAGGACAGCTAACCGTCGATTTGCTGAATATAGGCGGAGCATCGACGCCAACAACCCACAGACAAAGTTGTGGGCAGAGGCTAGTATATATATATATATATATATATATATATATATATATTATATAAAATCCTGCATTTTTGCTCTCGCTTTTATATGGATTGTCATTTTTGGCTGCAGGTACAGCGAACGCTTTTTCATCACAAACTTTCACATCTGTGAACGATCACTTCATACAATCTATAAGTAACACAAACATGTTCACTGTATTGTATCCCCCATTACAACTCCAAGACGTGTAGCACAGAGTTTGGTCCGGGATACCTCTGTCATAGCAAAGGATCGACAGACTACAGAAGAGCGGCGGGCAGACAGAACTAGTCAGCCATTACTACACGGCACATAGGCAGCTGAGATATTACTTGTATTATATCAATGAAGTTTTAACTCTTCTAATCTGAAAATCGTCTCTCTGGGGTGTCAGTCATGGTAAGCTCTGCTTATAATTGTTGGGATATTTCCATCAGGACGAGACATATTATACGGCACATTCTTTTAAGCAATATACTGGCTAACAAGGCATAACCTTAGGCTGTCAATGGCCAGTCACTACAAATCCCAGATCGACCACATTGGCTTCTATCAAAACCCCAGGTGCAAAACATGAAATAAAAGAAAACAAAGTATCAAAGGAGAGGATGGGAGTAGGAGAAACGCGTCGCAAAGAAATTATATGATGAAAGCTAGAAAATGGAACACACTTGTCACAACGAAACCTGCGTGGAAGGGAAAATTATAGCTTTCATCACGCGGCAAGAGTCTGAAGAGGTACAAAAAGAAAAAAAAAAAAATCTTCCAAAGGTTACATGATAAATTCTAGTTCTCTGCATCAGATCGTATAGACTCACGCACATGTACTGTATACGCTCTCATATAGGAACATACAATACATGTCAGAGAGAAAAGGCCAATATTCACACCAAGGTAGTGCCGAAAATGTCATGGTGACTGATGAAGAACCCGTATAAAAACCACAACTTCCTTGATGCAAATGAAATATCCGGGTTCTTTAAGAAAGGATTCCGAGAAGTGGGAAAGAAGCAGCGGGAGAAAGATCTCTCTCTACAGATTTAAAGGGATCTTATCATTAAAATCACATTTTTTCTCAATCACACGTAAGATTACCCTTAAAAAAGTCTATTCTTCTCCTACCTTTAGATGTTTTCTCCGCGCCGCCGTTCCGTAGAAATCCTGGTTTTCATCTGTATGCAAAGGAGTTCTCTCGCAGCACTGGGGGCAGTCCTCAGCGCTCAAACAGTACTGGGGGCGTCCCCATTGCTGCGAGAGAACTCTCCAGCGCCACCTCTATCTTCTTCAGGAACGGCCTCTCCCCGCGTCTTCTTCCGGAGCCGGCTTCAAACTTTTACGCCATTGGGCCTTGGGTAGAGCTGACTGCGCATGCCCACAGGCCACAAGAAAATGGCTGCTTACATAGCTTACTGTGTAAGCGGCCATTTTTCTTGTGGCCGTGGGCATGCGCAAATTGCTCTGCCCGAGGCCTAGAAGATTGAAACCCAGGAGGGAAGACGACACAGGGAGAGGACGTTCCAGAAGAAGATGGAGGCGTCACTGGAAATTTCTCTCACAGTATTGGGGACGCCCCCAGTGCTGCGAGGGAACTCATTTGCATACTGACGAAAACCGGGATTTCTACCGAATGGCAGCACGGAGAAGACATCTAAAGGTAGGAGAAGAAGAGACTTTTTTAAGGCTGTTCCTACGTGTGATCGAGAAAACAATGTGATTTTAATGATAGGATCCCTTTAAGACTACAGGATTAGAGCCTATGCACACATCGGGCGTGCGGCACCCGAGATCCCTGAAAACAGACCAGTTATATTTTTTCAGACTGTTTTCATGGATCCAACTCGCCCATTAAACTGAACGTCTCCATGAAAAAAAAATGGGTGTACTGATGGCCGAATCTCATATTGGTTGTGTGAATAAAGGTGTATAGAAGCCTATACACAACAATAGTATCACACATATTCACCATACACTATATACAGTCTGACGTGTGCACTATAAGAGTCCAAATGTGGCAATCCCATTAATCTATTGGTTATAGAGATTCTGTAAGGAACGCAGAACATACACAACAAAGTGTCTCTGGTAGAGATGCGCGAGTACTATCCGAATAGGACGCTCCCATAGGAATGAATGGATGCAGCCTGTGCCGGCGTCTGGCCGCTTATCCCCCTGCGCGCCGGCTGCGTCCATTCATTCCTATGGGCACGTGCTATTCGAAACGGCATCTCATCTCTAGTCTCCAGCTGATACTATGTAACACATGAGATGCTTCCACGGTACTATTGGCACGTCACGGTGTTATTTTTGCAGTATTTCTTTTGCAAGAAACAAGGGAACAACGTACACACCTATATCAGGGATCTCCATAAATAGATAACTGTGTATTACAAAGACTTTTACAACGATTTTGGGCAAGCCACCCCAGTGTTGAAAGCTCGGCCCTGAGGAATGCAGAGGGTCGGCTCAAGCAGCGCAAGCTCCCGACATCAAGTTGCCCAGAAAACACTTGACAGCTGCCAGGACATTGTTGGTGGTCCGTAGCCAAACCCCTTCATTCATACATCAGGAACTGGAGGCCGAGTTCAGCAACATTACCAGCGAAGAGGTTAAAATAGCCTATTGTTTACTCGGCTAAACCTTATCCTACTGGCCTAAATATGATCTCCGAGGTAAGGCATCCCATCAATCTCTCCTTGAAAAGGGACGGGTTTCCATTCTGAGGTTAAGGCCATTATTTCTCTGTGCAAGTCATCTAATATTCAAGTCAAGCTTCAGTTCACACTAGGTTCTCTGGCATTCTTTGTCTGTGGGAAAGATCTAGGCTGGATAAGTGTGTGCTTAAAGGAACGGGAGGGGGTAATAGCGCAGGGGAGCGGGTTACCTTTCAAAGGACCTCTGAAGTGAAAAGGAAAGAATTCCTCTTGGAATATGCTCAGCAGACGTCTCGTAGACTGCACTACTGCACTAGGCTGTTTTTCTGCAGGTTTCTCTTTTTGCTGGACACACATGAAAGCTCGTGGTATTTGTTTTAATACAGAAGTCCCTAAAAGTCACGTCTGAAGGAGACCTCGCTCATGCTGTTCCAATAAAATTGACCAAAAGTATGCCAAAAACACTTAGCCATACGTTCTCCTCTGTACCGAGGGTGAAAGAGCCGCAAAGGTCACAACAGGACTGCCCATCCCCGTCCTCTGGTCAGGCGCCAACTAGTCAAATTACATCATTCCTTTTATGTGGACAGTCCAGAGATGCCAATATATACAAGATCTATACAAGACTGCACTCAGCAAAACATTACAACATTCCTAGTAGAGATTGAGATCGGCTTCCGGACTTGTCATGTACGAGTAGTGGTGCGGTATCCTGAGCAGGTTGCACAATAGTAACACACTAGAGAAGTCATAGCGGGTGTTCATATCACACGGTGATCAGTTTAAAGGGAGTCTGTCAATGGGAAAATCAGTATCAGACTAATGACATCTATGCTATCCAATGATATCTGCCTTATTCTGCATCGCAGCCCCATTTTTATGAAAAATCAGTGTTTTATTCGTACAAAAACCAGGACGGGTTCACACCTGTGCCCGGTCTCTGCTTTGTGGGTTTCTGTCTTTTGCCAACAGGAGACGGAAACCCGGCAGTCGGTGTCCGCCAGTGAGTGTCTTCTCGTATCTGAAGCAAAACCGTTCCCTTTTTAACCGGACACAAAATCCAGCATGTCCGACTTTATGTCCGGTTAAAAAAAAAAAAACGGTTTTGCCACAGAGACCAGAAGATGCTCACAGGCGGACGCTTTGCAAACCCAGTCAAATGAATGGGCTTGAAAACTAACCACCAGGTTTTCGTCTCCTGTCCAGTTTCTCGGGCAGAAGACGGAAACCTGAAAGCGGAGACCGGGCACTGGTGTGAACCCATCCTTACTCTCCATTGCAGACTGATCCTCTCACCTTTGGCAGCTTTGGGATTTCTCTCTTCTTCTTCTTTTCTGAGTTGGGGTCATCTATTAGATCGGGCTCAAAGGTGTAAAGCTCCGTCAGCTCATTCATGGTGAAGTGACGTTCTATCTGCTGCTGGTCAATGACCCTGAAGGAGAGCGACTGCTTGGTGACCTGACGATCATAGATTTTTTCTTCCATGGTACCCTGAAAATACAAGTTGTCATTTTTAGAACTACCAAATAATATACAGCATACAGTTTAATGCATACATACTGGCCACAAGCCGAAGCTTTTTTTAATGTATAGGGAATTGTAGTTTTCATTGTGCCTCATATGTAACATCAATTTCTAGCAGAGTTCAGTGAAGGACACAACACTCTGGGAAGAATTTGCTGCCACTAGGAGGCGGACGCGAGGCCAAGTGTGTGTTTTGTACAAAGGCATATGGAACAGCCAGGAGAACAACGGATAGGAACATGAGAGCAAACCAATCAGAACAAAGGGAACCCATCAAGTACAACTAGCAGGTGACCAGTATCCTGAAAGAAGAAATTGGATGGGAGCCGTTTGCCCCACATGAACTCATAGAGAAGGATTTTACAAGCGAGACATTAAAAAAATCCTCTTTTCCTGTTCATGTTTTTGTGGGACGGTCTAAAGCAACCCCCGGAAGAGGGAACAAAAATCATAGCACAGCTACGTCTAGTCCAGAGCCGCATCTGGACACTTATGACAAAAAAACCAAACATGCAGGAAAACAAATTTGTGCATCTTATAGTGCAGGACCAAGAACTGCTTCTACTCCCTGGTGTATCAGGAGCCTGCGGCGCACTGCCCGGGAGCCAGGGTAATGCTATGGTTCTTACACAGAATTGCATATAGTGGTGTGATGGTCTCCGACACGACATGTCTAAGAAGATTACTAAAAAGTAAAAACCAACCTGTGCCAAAAACCTGTAGACAAAGACCGCTTTGGTCTGCCCGAATCGATATACCCTGAAGATACTCTGTACATCATATGATGGATTCCATGAGGCATCAAAGATGATCACACGATTAGCAGCCACGAGATTTATGCCGAGGGATCCAGCCTTTGTAGAAATCAGGAAGAGACGACCCCTGGCAAGACAAACAAAGGCATTGAGTTTCTAGCAAACAACTAAGTTTAAAGGAGTTGTACAGTTTGTTTTGTTTTATAAAGCTGATGTTGAATTTGGGCGTCAATGTTAGATGTTTGGAGGTGCCACTGCTGGGATCCTGCAGATTGGTTGTTTGCCAATACTCATCTCTATACTTCTACATAGTGACTCTAGTGAGTATTACAGTGCTGGTTCCATTGGAAAATAACCACTGCAGTGCTCACCATGGACACAACTAACAATACAGCGAGTGGGCACAGCGGCCGGACTCCGGCTTATCTAACAGTGCTTTTAATTTGGAGAACAACTTACCTAACGTTGGTGACGTCATTGAACTCCTCCGCCCATTTCTTCCGTGTCTGAGCACTGGTCGAGCCATCTAGTCGGTAGTAATCGATGTTTCTAAACCATTTCCCTTCACCTATGAGATAAATTTACCAGCTTATATTTTATAGATTTAGGCTCAGAAAGTTATACAAGATCTACTTGTGTCACAGAAAGGATTGCAGGTCTTACTGAATCTCTACCACAATGAAGGTGACATTCGTACTATGTATAATGAAGAGTCCTTTCCATTTTCTGCCTCCTTGCACAAGAAGGGTATTTTGGTCAGGATTTTGAGGCTGTATCCGCCTCAAAATCCTGACCAAAAAGTCAGCTCCCATTGAAATCAATGAGAGCCGGTCAGTTCCCTGGAAACAGCTCCCGGAAAAAGAAGCAACATGCTCATTCTTCAGGCCGTTTTGCCTCGCGATTTGGCCTGAAGATACTCCCTCCTCTAGACTAGGCCCATTCATTTGGGCCTAATCCGGACCGGACTGTGTGACTGGATGCCGATGCACTGCACTGGCATCCAGTAGCGGCTACCCGTATTTTAGTCTGGAACCTGAGGCGGACTCTGCCTCAGGTTCCGGACCAAAAAAAAACCCACGTGAACTTACCCTGAGCCTAGTCACCAGGGAGTCTGGAGCTGCGGCTGAATCGCCTTGTAATCTGCAAAGATAGCTGGAGCAGCATGCTTATTTTTTCTGCATCTTTCTGTAATCTCTGGAAGATTCAAGGTGGAATCTGCTGCTGATTTTGGGGTGGAATCCACCAATCAACAGAAGAATCTGCCACCTGAATGGGCCCTTTGGTGGAGCAAAAAAGTTCTGTTTGTCTAAATGAGGTTGATTTGGCAGCGAGAACACGAGCGAGTCCTGATCAAAAGGTGACTGCTGTCCGTTGTATCACAAATTACTATTACATGATTCTCAAGGTAAAACAAGGATTTTAGTAAGTAATTCCCAGTCTCTGTCCAGGCCCCACCTTGCGACCACTCTATGGGGCCTCCACTCCTAACAAAAAGCAAGTGTCTTTCTCCCATAGAGGACATGCTTCCAATTAGATAGATACGCGCTGTCGTAAACGCCGTTGCCTTCCAGGTCTAATTATTTTTGCGCTGAGATCTGGAGCAGCTGCCGGCGCTTAATTAGACTAATAATTACGGGTTCTTTCTACCAGATGTCAGACACAAAAAAAACCCCGCACAAACCTATAGCATGCGAAAAACGAAACAGCTGACTGCGAGAAAACTATAGCCGCAACATCACGTCAAGGTTTTATGTCTGTACTATGAACATAATCTGCGTATGACTGCATGCTGGGACTGTAAAGGGTGCCTATTGTTTCCTAAATATGAGCAAGATGAAGGGAATGGATTTCCCCTCAAAGAAAAACATCTCCAAATCCGTGGAAGGCTAAAAATATGACTTTTTTTTATAGGGAAGCAAACAATACGGTTCTTTTCCTCCCAGCGGGGTCTGTGCAGCAGAGAGGCCGCAGCCTACTAGGAGCGGATTATCACCATCTATGGGGCATGCAAGTCTACGGACCAGATGGATCCCATGTGATGTGGAGCTCACTATAGATGTCACATCGAAAGGTGTATAAAATCTGCATCAAATGCAACCCCATTTACATGCATAGGGAGGTTTCTGAACATTGCACCAAATTTGCTGCAAAAATATGTGGAATGTGACTTATTTCTGGCAACAATGACCCTGAACAACAATGGGGCCATTCAAACAAATTACAGGCAAGGGTACAACCTCCGATTTCTACCTCGATAAAACATGTCAAATGCTCCCGCAAGAATCGACTTTGTGTGAACGAGATCTATAAGTCACATGTTTACATTAGGGGGTGGGGGTGTTACAGCTTTCCGAATGGCAGGAATGTCTTGCAGCTGCTCAGACCTCTCCCATCACAGACATAACATGAAGGTAAGTGAAGGTATGATAAGAATCGCAAATTTCCAATGGCAGTTGGCCAGGATATATTCACACACGGCAGTCGAGTACTGATTAAGCGGCCATTTTCTTGTGGCCCGAACCATGTGCAGTCAGCTCCTGCCTGAGGCCTAGAAGATTGAAACCCAGGACGGAAGACAACACAGGGAGAGGTTGTTCCTGAAGATGGAGGCGGCGCTGGAGAGTTCTTTTGTAGCATTGGGGATGCCCCCAGTGCTGCGAGGGAACTCATTTGCATACAGATGAAAACCGGGATTTCTACCGAATGGCGGCGCAGAGAAGACATCTAAAGGTAGGAGACGAATAGCCTTTCTTAAGGCTATTCCTACGTGTTAGTCAGAAAAAAAAGGTATCCAATGATAGGATCCCTTTAAGTGAGGGATTTAGAAACACCTACATAAACTGGGACTACTATAAAAACAAAGAACCCCTAATGTGCAGGCAAGAAACCCCTTTAATATATTGTGGTGTCTGGGTCGTAAACCAGGACTGGATCTTGAAATTGTAAGTGAGGATTCAGTACAACCAATACTAGTCATGAGGGCTAAAGAGCAAGTGTTCGACCTACCTTTGTAAATAACTGGTTTGGATTCGGCATCTTCTGGTGTTCGATCGACACTTGCCAATTCCAAGAAGTCTTCAATCAAATCCAAGGATATAAGAGACTGACTGAAAACTAAGCTGAAAGAATAGCATAAAATATTGCAATAAGTGACATAGTAACACGCATTACATCAGAGAACAATCTCACAATCTGGTGTCCTAAAGCAGGCCATACACTAGTGGGGTCTCAGACAGACGTGTTACGGTTCATGGTTGGTTTGGGAAGGTTACGGTACTGGCTAGCAAAGGGTATCCATTTGTACCTGTATTGTACAAATCCCAACCATGGAGAGACTGTAGCGTGTAAGAATGAGGATTATGGATTTTTTTTTCACCCTCTTCTATTGAAGAAGCTTCCAAAACAACGCGTCAAATCTGTCGCCTCTGTCACAGTGACCGCTGAAAATCGACAGATGAAACTGCTGCAAGTGAAGTTTTTGTTTAGTCCAGCGGTTTCATCTCAAAAGAACAGACCCCTGATGGATCACATGATAGTCAACGGGGCTACCTGTGGCAGTTGTTCTGGTCCTTCAACGGACCACAACACATGGGCGCAAATGTGAATGTAGCAAATGTGAATGTAGACTCTGGAAAGTATAAAGCACAACGTTAAAGGGATTCTACCACTAAACCTTTTTTTTCTGTGGTTAAGACGTCGGAATTAGTCCTGGAGGAGGTGACGTCTTAACCACAAAAAAAAATAAAATAAAATAAAGGGTTTAGTGGTAGAATCCCTTTAAAGAAAAATATTCCACCTGCCTCCTCTTTGCAGGCTACGTTATCTCCAGGGTTGTGGTTTTTACCCTATAAGAACACTCGTCTTGTACCTGATCTACCTAATCTCTCTTTGATGGGTCATAAGTTTGGTTTGGTCTTCAATGGATCGGATGCAGATCTGTCATTTTATGAACAAACTTTCCCACGACAGCGACCACCAAGTATCGGCCATTACTTGGCATCCATCTATCTTTTCGTTCGGGCAGGGACTAGTCTAACTCAGTCGATTTGTCGACCTAAAATCTTCAGTGTGCGGCAGGTTAAAGGCTTTTGTAGGGTAAAATAAAGTTAGAATCGCATTGTTACAAATGGTCCTGTATAATTGCCCGTATTTTGTGCGTGTTTTTATAGGCCTATTAAAAATCCTCATTATTATAAGAAAACATCAAACCCAGACCAAAACAATTACTGAAAAAAACACACTGACCACAATAGGAAGCCCCTGGCCAAAACTCTGCGTTTTCAGGAGTCGCCTTATTTTAGAGGCCGCTAGAATTGTTTGTAGACAAAAACTAAAGTCATGACATGTAACTTACACTTTTTCACCGAGCTCTTCAGCCATGCGAAGAACATCAAACAAAAGCGTTATTTTTCCAGAATGTTCCAACACCTCTGCATCAGCATCGGTCACAAAGTCCTTGTACCAGTCAGGAGCCGGGCTACCGGGTGTGGAGGAGGTGGCTTTGCCTATTGTCGAAAAAGACAGAAATAAAAAGGTAAAGTTGGTGTTCTTATGTGCAAAGGTCATAAATAGAGATGAGCGAACACTATTCGGAACAGCCATTCCGAATAGCACGCTCCCATAGAAATGAATGGAAGCGGCCGGCACCCAGACTTTGCCGGCGGCCGGTCGCTTAACCCCCCACATGCCAGCTATGTCCATTCATTTCTATGGGAGTCTGCTATTCGGAACGGCTGTTTCGAATAGTGTTCGTTCATCTCTAGTCATAAAGTATACAGCCAGTAAGAAAAATGCTGGAAGTCAAAGAGTTCCTGAAGTATACAGGTAGTATACGGAGCTGCTGGTCTACATAGCACGGGCGAGAAAAGATAAAAGTCCATTGAGTTCAGCCAGGGAATGGGAAAGGGCAGGAATGAAAGAAATAAGTATTCTATATCCTTAAAGGGATTCTACCAAAAAAAAAAAAAAAAATTAAAAAAAAAAAAAATCACATTTTTTGTCAATCACACATCGGAATAGCCTTAAGAAAGTCTATTCTTCTCCTACCTTTCGATGTCTTCTCCGCGCCGCGGTTCGCTTGAAATCCCGTTTTTTGTCGGTATGCAAATGAGTTCTTTTGCAGCACTGGAGGCGGGCCCCAGCACTCAAACAGCACTGGGGGCATTCCCAATGCTGTGAGAGAACCCTCCATCTTCTTCAGGAACAGTCTATTCACGCATCTTCTTCCGGCGCTGGCGGTTAAACTTCTAGGCCTTGGGCAGAGCCGACTGTGCATTCCCACAGGCCACAAAAAAATGGCCGCTTATTTACTGTGTAAGCGGCCATTTTTCTTGTGGTCAGCAGGCATGCGCAGTTGGCTCTGCCGGAGGCCTACAAGTTTGACCGCCAGCACCGGAAGAAGATGCGTGCAGAGGTCGTTCCTGAAAAAGATGGAGGCAGCGCTGGAGAGTTCTCTCGCAGCATTGGGGACCGCCCCCAGTGCTGCGAGAGAACTCCTTTGCATACTGAAGAAAACCCAGATTTCTACTGAACAGCGGCACGGAGAAGACATCTAAAGGTAGGAGAAGAATAGACTTTCTTAAGGCTATTCCTACGTGTTAGGGAGGAAAAAAGAGAATCCAATGAGAGGATCCCTTTAAGACTTTCACCCTAGTGAAGTCAATATGAGAGAACAATCTATTGCATACAAGACATACTGGCAGAAATAAATAAAAAATACTCTTAGTCTTTCTTGTATCCAAACACAACGTATAAGACTAACTCACTTTCTTCCACTTTGACGGCCGCGGACGTGTTTGACACGGCTTCATCTTCTTTGGAGTCTTTTCCGTTGCCCCCGCGAGACCTGGAGTTCCACACCTTGATCACTTCGACGTCATTATCGCTTTCTTCTCCGCTCGAGCTGCTCTCTTTTTTGCTCTTCCCCTTTGATTTCTTCTTCTTCCTAAAGTATAAAACAGAGCCGAAATAATCTCTGACTCAAACTCGGCAGGGAACGCAGGACACAGTTGTAGTTCATCACCTCGACCTAGTCCGAGCAAAGACTCCGGCTCAGCAATTCTACAAGAATCACCGCCGTGAGTGAGCCACGATGCAAAAGACCTAAAAAATCTGAAAGTAATTAAGCCGCTCGCCGCCTGCACGCAGCATAAATATACCTTCTATAAAACTGTGTCAGCGGCTGATTCATAATGTAATTCACATTTTGGCACAACATGGCAGGACACGGGGAAAAATCAGTTGGCATTTATCTTTGATTGTTTGACTAATTCCCGGTGATCTTTCACATGACGTTATTGTTAAGTGATTTTCTGGCAGAAGATGATAAACACCAAATTATTATTCCTGTAGGTAGACCGCTCCGCCGTACAGGCCGGGTTTTGATTGCCTTCGTAATATTGTTGTACCCATCGGGGCAGAATGCCCCCCCCCCCCCTGTAACCCCTTCAGCGCCAGTAGGAACAGTGCTTACGCTGCGGCTTCTTCTTCAGAACTCAGCGACATCGAGGATTCGTCGGAGTCGGACGCGATAAACTCCTCCATGCTGTCTTCATCAAAGTAACCCTGCAAAATATAATGGATGACGTCACCGCGATGGATCTCCGAGCGGCAGCGGCCGGCCGGCAGTGTCGTGTTAAACTCGAGCACATCTGTTTAGTCACTTGGAAAAAGTCTGGCTTACATCATCTCAAACAAAGCTTTAATAATGGGCATATATCTCGAAATATAAAGGAATATGATCACAGATGAAAGAGCAGCAGTCCGATCTATAGCGCTGCCTATTCGAAAAAAAAAAAAAAATTTCCATTATTTCACCCGAAATTCTACCCACTATTTGGCATCGTTTATTGGGAGGGGGGGGGGAACGTTTAACAGAGACACAAATATGTAGTCTGATATCTGCCGTACCTTATTTTCTTTACTAATATAGTCCAGCTGCAAGCACCAAGGGTGAGTCCAGATCCTACTTAAAACTTGAAAGTCCTGGAAAAGCTTGGTTCCAGATTTGCCTCTCGCGCCGCCTCCTCCCTCGCCACCGACACCACCACCGCCACCTGTCAAGGTAAAAGGGTTATAGGAGAGGCTAGGGTAAGGTTTTACAAGATCTCGGCATATGTTTTCATTTCACACTTAAGATTTTCAATACAGAAATGGGGTCCTGAGCATGGAAAAGGTAAATTGAAAAGAGAGTGTGTTATCTAAAACCGCAAAAAAGAAAACCACATGCTTTATGTGCAGAGAAATATAGAGTACACCGAGCTGTCAATTACCGAGACGGACAAAGCAACGTGCTGCCATTCCCTGGCTGTATGATACAATGGTCGTGGAAGATACCAAGGGAAGACAGAAAAGCCTAAATATAGATTGTGATCGCGCGGCAAGCACATGGACCCACATTATAGTCTATGGGGTCCGTGCGCTTTTACTGCACACCGCTTGCCAATGCGTTCGGTAGTCTGTTCCCTATGCAGACTCCCCGAGCGGATTCCCAAATGCAGATGTGGACGAGGGGTCAGGAGCAATAAGAGCATTGTGTTGCTCCAAAGAGTTCAAAGATACTGACAAAAATGGTGATATCTTAACGGTGGCGCCAATTCCCACGGGTAAAGCACAGTTTTATTCGGGTAACCCTAATCTATCTGTGGGGCTGGGGTGATACGTTGCATTCTGGAGACAGATTCCATTCAAGACTCTGTTCACATTTGTGATTGAGACTGTGCAGGTTCCTCATATCTAACGGGAAGTTAAAGCAAAAATAGAGACAATAAAACCCATTCTATGGGAATAGGGTGCACTGGGTGGCAGTTGTATCTATTGAACATAGAATCAGTTACTGTCCTGTGGTATCCGTTGTAAACACAGGCCCCGGTCATGTGACATCGGGGACGTCACTTAAGTAGGCCCGAAGCCTGCCTGGAGAGGGAAGTAACACAGTTTTTAATGTTCCCTTACCTCTCCTTGGCCTCCGATCATTATACTCGAGGGTCCCAATAGTGCTTGTGGGACCTGCGGCGTGCAAGACAGATGCAGCCACCAAAAGAGCCACATCCGGCTCACGAGCCATAACCCCTAACCCCTGCCTTAGGCCCTTGATTGAGCTCAACAGTCGCATGCGTCCCTGGGAGTAGCAGGACCGAAATGCGGTGGGAGACACCAATTGGGGCAGATGGGCTTACAATGACAGTTTGATCAAAGTGTAAAAAAACCAAGAACCTTGCTTTCATGTATCTTCCTATACAGTAGATATTTGGTGCTTGCAGAGTGCTGATACATTTGGTTTGCCCGTATATTCCTTATGGCTACAGGTTTGTATAGGATTTCTAAGCAGTTCATTATCTAGTATTGTATATCAATAAATGTATGTACACCACAACTACTTCAGCAGCCGTCACACTTTTATCCCCTCACGGATATTGCACTATTGTCTATTCTACTGACAATAAACACAGTCAATTCAGGATAATCCTAATTGAAAAAAATAAGGGATAAAAACTTCAAAAAGTCATTTGTACAGAAAATAAGATGAGAGGAGAACAAGATATTTCCTGATAGGAATCTGGTAAGGACAGTTCAGTCCGTCAGACCGAGTGACAATGATGAACGGTTTGTGAAAAGCAAGGGAACGAGAAAATAAAAAATATTAAACCCGAATTATAGGATCCCATTGTCAGCGGCTTCAGCGTTTATGAGATTACTTCCATTGTTCCCTCGGGGTACAGCGGCATTACTAATGCACATGATTTATTAATATTCCCGAATCGGTATCTTATTACCAGCAAATCCACCCTAATGATAATAGTCTGTCCAAAAATTCAGACAAAAAAAAAAAGGAGTTGGCAAGTTATCTGAGGCCTTAACTGCACAAAACAATTAAGACAATGGTCGACTTTCTGTACCCGGATCTCACATCTGCTGCCCATCATGCACTGGTACAAAGTGTAATTAGACTTATGACATCCTTCTGTTTTTGGAGTAATGTTGGTAAAAATCTTCAGAGGACACAGAGAGGAAACCGATCATAACAGAACAATCACAGCGCCAGAGAAAGATCAATTCGTCTGCAATTTCGTTCACTTAGAGGGACGACTGTCACGATGGATATTACAAAATAATAAATCATAAAAGGAGCCCTGCTGACTTTGCAAGCTCATCGTGTACTGAGAACAAGGCGGCCAGCGTTCCTATATTCAGAATGGATTTAAAGGGATATTCCAGTTAGAACATGCTAATCCCTATCTAAAGGATAGGGGGTAACTTGATGATCAGTGGGTGCCCCATCAATCTGGATAAGCAGGGTGTTCTGAAATCCAGTTCAGACCAGGACACCTAGTTGTACACGCTTGCACCTCTCCATTCATTTGATAGAGACCACTGGAAATTGCAGAGTAAGCATTCAGCCATGTGCAGCGGTCCACATCCAAATGAATGGAGAGGCACAGGCATGTACAACCAGGCGTTATGGCATTCAGCCTTTGCATTTATAAAAACTACAGCAACGATTGACACCTACTGTGCTATAGTATGATCAGTACTACAGCCTTACACAATTATTGATAGCCTATCCAGCTTTAAAGGGATCTTATCATTGGATTCCCTTTTATTCTCCCTAACACGTAGGAATAGCCTTAAGAAAGTCTATTCTTCTCCTACCTTTAGATGTCTTCTCCGCGCCGCCGTTTGGTAGAAATCTGGGTATTCTTCGTTAAGCAAATGAGTTCTCTCACAGCACTGGGGGCGTCCCCAATGCTGCGAGAGAACTCTCCAGCGCCGCCCCCATCTTCTTCAGGAATACTCTCTTCCTGTTTTATCTTCCATCCTGACTTTCAATCTTCATGCCTGGACCACAAGAAAATGGCCGCTTAAACCAGCTTACTGTGTAAGCGGCCACAAGAAAATGGCTGCTGTCACCAGCTTACTGTGTAAGCGGCCATTTTCTTGTGGCCTGGGCATGCGCAGTCGGCTTGGCCCAATGCCTGGAAGATTGAAACCCAAGACAGAAGAAGACGCAGGAGAGGGCGCTCCAGAAGAAGATGGAGGCGTCGCTGGAGAGTTCTCTCGCAGCATTGTGCCCGCCCCCAGTGCTGCAAGAGAACTCATTTGCATACCGATGAAAACCCGGATTTCTACCGAACGGCAACCCGGAGAAGACATCTAAAGGTAGGAGAAGAATAACCTCTCTTAAGGCTATTCCTACTTGTTAGTCAGGAAAAAAGGGGATCTGATGATAGGATCCCTTTAAAGCATTTTTTTTGTATCTGTCATTTTAGTTTTTTTTTTTTAATAAAATAAAACTACCTACCTGCTATATTGTCCAAATAATAACGATAGAGTTTGCACTGTATTGGAGTCATCCGAACTGACAACACATACTCGTATTTTGGTGGTAGAAACTTGGTCAGAGCGGTGTAGTCTCTTCGCTGGAATAGATAAATGCAGGTTAATATTCAGAATGTAATAAATACTTGGCCTGAACCGCTGACCCTAGATCTTCATGTATATAAATCACTCACCTGTACACAACCAGCCAACATCTCATAGAGAATATGAGCACGTTTCTTCATGACCCTCACATCCACCATGGTGGAGTCCGCGCACTGCCCGTTCTGTATAGGATTAATGAAACGGTTCCGGAATTCCTTGATGGAGCCGAGCAAGTTCTCCTTGATGAAGTTGACCATGCAGTGATCTGAAATGAAATAAACGGTTAATACAAGTGATGGACTTCTCCTCTCTATAAATGTGTGCGGTCACGGCGGGGTTTATTGTAGAGGTTGCAGCTTTAGTGTCCGCCCCTGAGCGTCTTCTGGTCTCTGTGTTTTTGATTTTTTTAACTGGATACAAAGTCCTGCATGTCCAACTTTGTGTCCGGTTAAAAAAAAAAAAAAGGTTTCGCCGTGGAGAGGCAGAAGACGCTCACGGGCGGACACTTTGCAAACCCCATTCCCTTGTTTTCATATATCATATTGAAACAAGTTTACCTGTAGGATCAGATTATACAGATATTTACCCAGACAAGATGAAAGAAAGGACTTACATTCCACCAGATTATTCTGAAGCGGGGTTCCGGTCAAGATGATCCTCCGCTTTGTCCTTATGGAATTCATAGCCTTAGAGACGGCAGACGCTTCATTTTTAAGGATATGGCCTTCGTCACATACTACAAAGTCTGGGCCTGAACAAAAGGAAGACAATGATTAGAAATGGGCAGCAATATAAGAAGGCAGAGACAAAGGGAGATAAGACAGTCACGACGAGAGACAATCGGGATGCCATTTTTGAATACCATGGACAAGGCACGGAAAATTGCTAAGGTCGGAGTAGGACTAAATAATATCTTGTATTCTTCTTCAGTAGTCAGGTCTTGTAAACAAAATTAATTGTTCATTTCCGATTCATCATTGTGAATACAGTCTGGATCATTTGGCAGCACCACCTCTTATAGTAGAGGGCAGCGCCATCCGCAGGATTCGGTAATCACTTCTTAGAATTGGATCTAAAACCTTCCAGGAGGGACATGGTTAAAAGGAGTATGCAGGAAATGTTAAGGTTATAAAGTAACCCAATCAAAGACAGATTGTCCAAGGTCCGACCTCCATCCGCTCCTTGTACAACACTTGAGTCTTGGACCTTCACATCCAGCAATGTGAATGATGCAGAGTGAATAGAAAGGCTCCTTCTATGCATTCTCGAAATTTCAAATGACCCCAGTGAACGTTATGGAGGAACTAATCACACAGGCTATGCCCTGCCTTAGGCTCACACAATCTCCGAAAATTATTTTTTGATTGATTGGGGGTAATTTTTCACAGACTTTCAAGTGTATGCATGATAAAAAGTTGTAAATTTTGCCACAATTTTGTGACTTTGTTGCATTTTAAATTCCTCTTCATTTTCCGCTGCCACAACGTCTTAGTATGGTTCTAGTCTATCTAATGCAAAATACCATTGCAAATCTACAATAAAATTCAGATTTTTTTTTCTTTCCAAAAGTCTGAACTTGTTGCAGGAGGCCACGACACGTATCTGAATAGACATCATTGTTCTGGGACAGCTCAATACTTTGGACAGAAAACAGCTTACCTCGCCACCAAACTTCCTGGACCCCTGTGACTAGGGCATTAGGGCGTTGGTCGCCATCTCCTCAGTTGCACCTGAATTTTCTGGCTTTCCGTAGAGTCAGGCTTTAAAGCCAGATCAATAACCACCTACTGATAGCCAAGTGTGTAGATGTAGGTCTCCAAGACTGGGACACGGTCATTAAGAAGGATCAAGCTGTGTTTTTTATACCTTTCACACGGGACCAAAAAAGCAAAGTGTTCCGGGGAAGGGAAGCATTTCCCTGTTTTATGATGTGCAAAGTAGTAAAAGGAAAGATACTTTGCACTGTGCGGAGTGACCACTGATAATAGGAAGTATGGATTTCTCAAGCATAAAAGCCAAAGCCTTCGGGCTTATTTGAGACCAAAGTAAGCAAAAGTAACGCACGAGGTATTAGCTGGAAATCAAAGGAGGCGATGCCGTGAAATCTCAGGTTGGTGAATTAAACGCTGCTAACGCAAACCAGCCATGGGATGTCGGAGACGAAGCTGTGCATGGTAATGAGGAGCGCGAATACACACACATGGCACTGACACCGTGTAAGGAGTACGAGCCCGTAACATGCACCTTACAGATAACTCACTTACTGGAAAATCAGAGGGGGAGGGGGATGAAAATGGCCACTTAAAAGGGCAGATTACACCATTTACAGAATCCAGAAGAACAATAAACACAAAACATATGACCGCACTGCTCCTCCACTTTACTCCGTGCCCACGGACACAGTTTACACAAGGCATCGAATGACTGAACGCAAGACATGGCGCTCGGCCCCGCACAGACGACTCCCGAGAACAGTTTATTTTTTCAGTTTCGGCCGTGTATTTCTTATGCCAACATGTACGATGACAAAACTGTTAGTGAAAGTGCGCTGAACTAGATCAGACCCGGATGTAAGGGCAGATTGGAAGAATAACAAAAATCACAAACCAGGTCTAAAAAGGAACGGGAATGGCGAAGTTTACACAGGATTGAGCGGCCTCTTCGTCTTAAGCCGTTTCTTAATAAGCGACCCTTAATGGCGGCTCCACATCATCGGCCATTTTTTTTTTTTTTTTTTTAAATGTAGATTGTGAGCCCCACATAGAGCTCACAATGTACATTTTTCCCTATCAGTATGTCTTTTTTGGAATATAGGATGGAAATCCATGCAAACACGGGGAGAACATACAAACTCCTTGCAGATGGTTTTATGCCCTTGGTGGGATTTGAACACCAGGACCCAGTGCTGCAAGACTGCAGTGCTAACCACTGAGCCACCGTGTGGTCCCACAAATTGCAATTTTTGACACATTTTGTTATCCAGATCGCAGAGTCGGTCATGTGACCACCCCAGGCTCATTTCTGCTTTCCTGATGACATTGCATTTCGGTGTTTCTGGAGTCAGGAGGTCACCGCAGCCACAAAAAAATGGCCGCTTACACAGTATTGTAAGCGGCCATTTTCTTGTGGCCGGCAGGGATGCGCAGTCGGCTGCCCGAGGCCTAGAAATTTGAAGCCAGCGCCGGAAGAAGAGGCCGTTCCTGAAGAAGATGGAGCGGCACTGGAGAGTTCTCTCGTAGCATTGGGGACGTCCCCAGTTCTGCGAGAAAACTCATTTGCATACTGAAGAAAACCGCGGCGCAGAGAAGACATCTAAAGGTAGGAGAAGAATAGCCTTTCGTAAGGCTATTCCTACGGGGTTAGTCACAAAAAATTGTGTTTTAATGATAGGATCCCTTTAAAGAATGACGTGAAAACACCAAATATGGAAAACCTCTATCACATTGTGCATTAGATTGTTGCATAGAACGGTGAAACGTCAAACCTTTATGAATTTATGATGCGTGTCAGGACCAGGATATGTAAATGGATATAATAGGTTAGAGGCAAACAATTAAGAAAGTCCCTTTACTTTTTTTTTTTTGGAATGAAAATGGTTCCCAGCAGTGAATGTTTTCCTATTTAACGTCCCAGCAGTAAGCCATGGCTGCATTTTACTGGCAGTAAGGTTCTCTGCCAGCCCTGACTCACCGCCACAGGATCCAAACAACAGCACAGCTGCAACGCAGCCCCGTCTAGTGCGGCCAGGAACTACTGGACGATAGCAACGCGGTATGTCTGTTTTATGGTGCTGTGCAATGCTGAGACCCAAAAGAAAAACTTACACAGCGCATAAGAAGGTCAAATACTCACTTTCGAGGAAAAATGGTCCGCAACCCTGGCAGCAAGGACTGCGGATGTCGCATTTATTGGTCATGTGGCCATTCTGCAACTCAGTCCCATTCAAGTTAAAGGGTCGGAGCTGCAATAACACTTCCAGCAACTACGCACCATACGTGGGCCTCAGGACAAGTCACTACCAGAAAAGCTTTCTAATCCTTTACCGGCAGTGAGGGATCCACAGGATAAATCTAATCCCATATACAGGATACAATATCAGAATACATGGGGCTTAGTAAACTAAAAAAAATATTACCAGGATCGACCAGGGTCTTCTGGTACACCTCCTTCAGCTTTTTGCTCTTGACATTTCGGCCTTGCGTGAGATTTCTATACATTTCGTATCCAATGATGAGAATTCCTCCTTGGTCGTGCCATCTCTGAAGCAGGAACCCTCGCTCTTGGGGGCGCTTGACAGTGGCGAGTTCACAGACCTGATAGAGAACAAAGATACGATTAACGCCATGTCCAGACGCAGGCAATACAAGGCCCTGATAGGTCAGAATAAGAACACAAAACCTGGAATATAGAGTCACTTCATCATAACTATAGGTGCGGAGGCCAGACAAATTAAATCCTAACCTCTAACAGGGCGCGGGGTCAATGCCCCAGGAGAACATCTTGTTGCAAGAATAAAACAGATTAGTAAAGGCGAGAAATGTTCCGTTCCATAATCTTATTTGTACATCAGGTCTTATAACAGAGACATCTTCATACTGTCAGATTGTTACGGGCGGTGTTACATTGTGTAATGGTTGTCGTTACATTTTACAGCTTGGCTCTCTCTTAGACTCTGCCTTCGCATGTCAATGAAGGGGCTCTGATGAATGCTAAACTCCTACGGAGGGCGGTTATTCTCCTCCTATACAGCAGGTAAAACTTTTCGGCTTTGTTAATCCCAGTCTCTCCTCTCTGTCTCCATTCACTTTGCACTTCCCTTCCATTCCCTTTCTCGCCTATTGGCTTTTGAGTACGTAAAGACTGAGATCAGGTTTTAATAGGGAATTATTTTTCAGCAATTTGGGTCAGGATTTGGATGAATCCTGATGATACTTCGCAGGAACTCATTGGCTGGTGTCTTCCCGCGTGTCTTGGCGGGTCAAAATTGATAAAAACTTAAACAGTTAACTAAGCAGATGAAAATGACTAATATACTGTTCGCTTCCTGTTACTAGGGAAGTGCTGTCTTTAGTAACCAGCAGGCTCAAGAAAGGAACACAATGAGTGGATGAGGAGAGAGGTCTATATACTTCTATATACTTGTGACTAGCTGCTTGCGTAATTGATGATCGGATAGTCAATATCGGCAGTAAGCAACTTTCCTGCTCAAATTTAGTTACTCTGTGTCAAGGATCTTTTAGCTGCATCATAACCTGGATTTGCAGTTTCTGGGTCTTCTATACTATGGGGCTTGTTTGTTATTTTACCATTATTTCTTGGCGAATTACATGTAAGGGCTAGTTCACAGGGGCAAAATGGTCAGGATTTTGATGCGGAGTCCACGTCAAAATCCTACAATGGGAGCTCGTCATTTCCGGGAACGGACTGCTCACGGAAAAAAAGAAGCGAGCTGCCCTTTCTTCGGGTGGATTCCGCGCCCAACTCAGCCGTGGCATCCGCCTCGCGACACCACCCTCCGGACAAGGCCCATTCATTTGGGCCTAATCCGGAGGCGAAAGCAGTGACGGAATGTGTTCACGCGCAACCCCGTTTGAACTAGGCCTAAAGAAACCAGTTGTAGTAATAAGGGATGGGAGAGGGGTAGACCGATCTGTACTGTCCACACCCTGTGCCTCTGAAAACAAATGTAAAATGTGCTGTGGCAATAATGCGGCTATTCACAGTAGTAAAGCTGAGAGGATGCCATAGATGAGGGTTTATACAGACATGGAAGACCCTGAAGATATTTCAGATTTTGATGAAAACTCCGGTAACGTTTAATACAATATACAAACCTCTAAAGCCTCATCATCGTTTAGGCCATCCTGCCATTTTTCAAACTCATTGGTCCAATTCAAAACTGTATTTAAAGGACAAACCACCAACGCGGTGGTAAAATCCAACTTGTCACTCAGAAGAACGGTGTGGAGGAATGATACCACCTGGAGAAAAACAGAAAAACAAGACTTAGGAAGTGATTATTTACCAAACCTGAACCCAAAACTGGCATTTCAGAGCGCTACGCCATTACCGTGTAGACTATTCCAGCGGACTCCTGCAGACCCATTCTACTGATCAAGAAGTAAACTGAAGATCAAGATGCAACATAACCAAAGTCCAGGTGTGTAGTGGATGGCGACAATTATTATTATTTTTTTTTTATCCTCACCCAATTAGGCATCAGGTTAATGAGACAAATTATTAGGCTAAGTTCACACTGAGTTTTTTGGTCAGAATTTTGAGGCCGAATCCGCTTCAAAACCCTGAACCAAAAAGACTGCTCCCATTGAAATCAATGGGAGCCGCTCAGGAGTTTTTTCCGGGCTCCTGGAAAAAAGAAGCGAGGTGTTCATTCTTCAGGCCGAGTCGCCTCGTGACTCTGCCTGAAGACACTCCCTCCTCCCGACTAGGCCCATTCATTGAGACTAATCCGGAGCAGAGTGCACGGCTGGATGCAGTATACCGGCTTTCAGTCGCGGCTACCCGGTTTTTGGATCGGAACCTGAGGCTGAATTTACCCTTACAGCCCCTTTACACCCAAATGATCACAAGTGGTTGCTGAGGACCTGACGGGCATTGCCACTATGTGCCGGAGCTTCATTGGTCCCTAGTCATGGCTATCACGAGCAGTACACAAGTAGCAAGAGCTACAGTATATACATCACACGTCGTCACTGTAGTCCTTTCCCCAAATTCACACTAGTAAACTATAGCAATAATCAGAAAGCATATTATGTGAATGTGTTAAGGTACATTGACACAGTAGGCTCCTACTTATTATCTGCAATACTGCTGCTGTGTGAACATATCCCAAGGAGTGATCTGCAGCCAAAAAAACCCCCCAAAACTACCTTCTGTGCTTGATTCATTTCTATAGGGGGTTCCAACCCGTTCTGATCGGATCACCAGAGTCGGAGCCTTGACGGCAGGTCCACATAAAGGACAGTCAGACAAACGCTCAAACAGATTCGTTTTACACACTTTTGGCTTAATGTGTATGTAAAATAATTAAATGCACTTGATAAATGGTGAGTATATATCTGGAGTAAAGAGTCAACCATTCCCCTAAGGCTAATCTAATTGTTATGACTAGCATTGTCTGTAAATACACCCGTGGGGGAGAAACAATTACCACAAAGGCTTCACATCAAAACACTGGCTCCTACACTAAAATAAATAGACAGATTGGACAAACCCGAGAGCAGACGGAGTGTAGCCAGCAGCATATGGCTTCCAAGTGTTCGGCTCAAAAACAGCTAACGGAGCAGACACCGCAACCTAGAGTGCTCCAGTGTAACGGTGACCGCTATAAGACACGTGTAAGGATAATGCACTCGTAGATCAAATATGGCTTCATTTGGTCTGTCTCGGGTTCTCAGGGCACAAGCAATCATCTGACAATGGGTTATTGATATTTCTAAAATACACAACATAAAACTAAAGGAGACGGGCAGAATCTGTGTATAGACTAATCGCACACTGAATGATACACTTGGAGAAACTAAACGTAACTAGAGTCACCATCAGACCAGTACTCTGTACCAAATTGGATCACTAGAGAATTGCACCCCTCCCCCCATACCAATCCCTGCCGTGCTCTTAAAATACAGGGGGACATTTACTAAGCTACCGTATATACTCGAGTATAAGCCGACTTTTTCAGCACAGTGTTTATGCTGAAAAAGCTCACCTCGGCTTATATTCGAGTCAGGGTCCAACTCAAGGGCGTAACTACCGGGGTATCAGATGCCACAGGGTCCAGGACATTAGCTACCACTGCGTTTTTTTTAATTTTTTTTTTTTTAATAGGTCGTTAGTAATGGGCCCTACTTACTTTACTTACCGATCCTGCCAGGGGCCGGGATCAGTAAGTGATGTCACGGGCCCCACAAGCACTATTATACTTGGGGGGGTCTTTTTTGACCCCCTGAGCATAATGATCGGAGGCCCAGGAGGGATAAGGAACTTAAAAAACAGTGCTATTGACCTCTCCAGGCAGGCTTCGGGCCTAACTTGCATGACATCCCTTACATCAAATGACTGGGACCTGCGTCCATATGCGTTGCGACGTCCCGAACGTCATTGAAGATGGCCGACAGCGGCGGAGAGTGCAGCGGAGTCGGGGATAGGTAAGTTACATTGTTTTTTTTTAATGGTTTTATCCCCCCTTGGTATCTAGGTTTTCCCAGTTTTTCGTGGTAGAATTAGGGGTCAGCTTATACTTGAGTATATACGGTAAATGCATCAGGGTTCTAGCTCATTTTGCACACATAAGATGGCGTATATGCCTCATAATGCCATATTATTTATGTGTTTTGTACAATTTTTGCACTTCTGCAGACAAAAGCGTACCATAGTGCGCTAAGAAGCAAAGTAAGCAGCTAATACCATGTGGTATATATTAGAAGAAAAAAATGTGTCTAAAGATGCAACAGATTTGTCATCCAGCCTGAGCCAGAGTCATAAATGTGGGCGCATATTCAGAGTAGATTACAAGATCTACAGGGATCGGCATCCAGGACACGTCATGTGACATTGACAATAGTGAACACCTTCCATTTCCAACTTTTGAAAATGGAAGGGAACAAAACCGGTCAAGAAGAACGAAAGCCATGTGTCATGTGTAACATTGTAGAAAGTGAGAAACTTACCTGTAATGTCTTTCCAAGACCCATACAGTGAGCCAAAATACACCCCGAGCCCTTCTCCTTCTTTGTTTTCTTCACAGATTCACAGCAACAATCCCACATGAACTGAACGCCTGGAAGGAGGAATGAATACGTATTAATACCTTCACTTCTGCTGGAATGGTTTGCTTGGAATAGGCAAGGCCCAAATCTGAACGTGCTAAAAACCACAAATTGACATTTTTGTGAATTGATAAAAAATAAAAATGATCAATTTAGTAAGCGACGTTCAACAAAGCAATATCACACTGAAGTAGGCGAGTACTCCGACAACTCCTCGGGCTCATGGTTAAGCCAGATCCGCACGATATCTCTCCATGTATTGTGGAATCTCACAGATATTACACTCCATATTTGCCTTCATAATATTCAGCAGCACTTTCTGCAATCTTACCATCCACTTGATGGGGTTTCAACTTTGTGACCAAGTTCCTGTGGACCTGAACCAGAGGTTCTTTTGTTTCCTCGTTTTCGTCCAATACAAGTTTTGTGGTAATTGGACATTTTACTGGTGAAGCGTCTTCCACTAGAATAACCTAAAAAACCAAGAACAATCCTTAGTAGGGTAGCTTCTTGTGCCCACCAAAAGCAGTCCAATGTTGGAAACTCATGCAATGCATGGCCCGCGGGCCACATCCGGCCCTCTGACTGCGTCTATCCGGCTTGCATAGCTAGTGGAAGTTTGTTCAAGGACCTGTAATGATGACATCACAGCCTATCACCAGGATAGGCTATGACTCGTTAGTGGGCGGAGCCACACGGGCCTGTGTGCTTGCTGCAAGCTGCCGGCAATGGAGGCTTCTGGATGATAAAGAAGAGAGACAGCATGTGTGAGCAAGAGGGGGGAACTAGGGGCAGATGTAGGGGGGCAGTTACACTGAATGCACATGGAGGGGGCACATTAAACTGGGGGGCAGCTGGAGGGTGACATTAAACTGGGGCAGCTGGAGGAGGATATTAAACCACGGGGGGTAGCTGGAGGGGGAAATGTTTTTCTCTAGTTGCCCCCAGTTTAATGTCCCCCTCCAGCTGCCCCAGTTTAATGTCCCCTCTAGTTTCTGCTGGTTTATACTGGGGCACCAGGAGAGGGACTTAATAATGTGGGACATTATACGGGTGACTGTAGGAGGATTTTACTTTGTGGGGCACATGGGAAAAATGATTGAGAATGGGCGGAGTCAGCGGAGAAGTGGGTGGAGCAAAATTTGCCACGGCGCGCATGGCCCTCTAGAACCATTACAATTTCTCATGTGGCCCCATGGGAAGATTAATTGCCCACCCCTGCCATAGACTATAATGGGGTCTGTGCGGTCTCCGCTCGGTTTCCTGCAAGCAGCACTTTTCTCTCCGCATGTTTTGTACGGAAACCACGCGGACCCCATTATAGTCTATGGGGGTCCCCGGGTTTCCTCATGTAACCGCTTTTTTAATGCGTATAGGTTTCCATTCAGGGGTCTCCAAGTGGACTCCCCGAACGCAGATGTGAACCGGGCCTAAGTTAGGTTTAAACAACGATGTGCCTATTTTTGCAAATTCTACACTCACCTCCCTCAATTTTTCCCGCTCCCGCTCTCTCTCTGCGATTCTCTTCCTCCTCTCTTCCTCCATTTTCAATGCATTTTGAGTTTCTGTTCTCAATTTGTCATCTTTGATGATTTTGCGGATCTTCTTGCGACCTTTTCCAGGAGATTTGGAGTCAGAGTCGTCGTCATCTTGATCTCCATCTTCTGAATTGCCCTAAAAAAAAATATTAATAAGAAAACCCCTCATCAGTTATTCAGAGAGACACAGGGCAAAAGCAAGTTATTGACATAGATATGGTCAGTCGCTAAGCAAACTGCTTGAACCCGGGGAAATTGCTGGTTAAAAGTTTATTTCTAACAATTTTTGACATTGCGTTGACTTTCCTCCATCTGTATCTGATGTTATTCAAAATGATATATAACCATAGACCGGGGGATCTGTGATATCTCCTAATGTGAACTGCAACAAGAGCACAGCGCTAGACTACACATTGCATTGCATAACAACAGTGACCCCAGCAGGATGAAAAATGGCATTACAATGAATGGGTCAGCAAGTAACTAGAATATACACCTGCAGGGACAAACTTATATTAAATCTTCAACGTTCTGCAATCCACAAAGAAAAAATGTGCACAAACATGGTCTCAATACGCCAGATATAGAGCAAATGTGCAGCAAATTGGTACAAAGTTTTTCTGTAATGTACTTTGTACATCAATCTGCTACAATTACACCGCGTGTGAAACCAGCCTGTGACCAAAGATGTGCAGAAAACATACCGTATAGACTCGAGTATAAGCCGACTGTTTCAGCACATTTTTCATGCTCTCCTCGGCTTATACACGAGTCAGGGTCCGCGGAGCACAGAAAACTGGAAGGACCTGGAAGGTCCTTTAGCGCTACTGCTCTGTGATTGGCTTGTCATGAGGTCACGTGACTGTGATGTTATCAAAGGTCCTGTAGCCACCGGTATGTAACATCTGCAGATAAGGTGGAGTCTAAATCCTAGTAGCTCCACCCACACCAGAGTCCGATCACATGGTCATGGCGTCATCAGAGGTCCTTTAGCCCACTAGGATTTAGCATCTCCCCTGCAGATGAGTGGCCTGGATTCATTGTGTCTTATGGAAGATGTCTGTTGTATGGAGGAGGAGGCTACAGTAACGTTACTAGTTACTCTGCCTAGTAATGTCAGGCATTTGGGGTTATTCATTTAGTTTCAGTAACTCCATGTGCCTCACATTAATAACAGTTAACCCCATCATGTCCCTCCTATTAACCCCTGTGTGCCCCCATATAAGGGTTACTAATAGGTGAGACACGAGGGGACTAATGAAGGACCTTAATTATGAAGATACCTAATTATTACCTCCATATGTCCCACCTATCAGTAACTGTTATGTGAGGCACACAGGGGGTTAATGTGAGGGACATGATGGGGTTACCTGCTATTACTATGATCCCCATGGGGTTACTAAGCTGTAATACACATGACCAGACGTATTATCTGCAATGGTGGATTCCCCCCCCCCCCCCCCCTTCGGCTTATACTCGAGTCAATAAGTTTTCCCAGTTTTTTGTGGTAAAATTAGGGGTCTCGGCTTATACTCGAGTATATACGGTACACAATTTACCTTAGAATCGCTGGAGTCCTCCTGAACTTTTATTCTTCTCCTTTTCTTCTTCTGCTTGTAGCTTCGTTGATTTTCTTCGGCTTCCTTCTTTGCAGCTCTGCAACATTATAACGGACCACAGAAATAATGATATTCAGGATAGAGCTGCCACATTGAGCTAACCAAAAACCATGAATGACAGCACAAGCCGCCTCCCAAAAAAGCCACAATATAAAAAAATAAGTGAAAGAAGCGACACCTATGTATATTTGTATATTCTCACCTATCTACATATTTTGTATTATTTGATGACTACACAAAGTAAAACATGAAAACGGTATAGTGAAATAAAAACAAAGAAAGAGCAAGGACCTTGTTCTGGGACGCTGATCATCCGATTCACTGTCAGTGACTTCCTCGCTGACTCCAGAACCGCTGGCAGACTCGGATTCATCGCTGCTCACTAGGAAAATACATTTATAAGAGAAGGTGGTAATGGAATCACTTCAGGAGTAACGCATTTCACACTGTCAATTTTATTGATATTACTAATTCCATAAAGGGGGGCGCAAAGTCATTTTTTTCTGCGCCCGGTCTCCGCTTTGTGGGTTTCTGTCTTCTACCTGAGAAACTGGACAGGAGACAGAAACCCGGCAGTCAGTGTGCACCTGTGAGCGTCTTCTGGTCTTTGCAGCGAATCTGGGGTTTTTTTTTTGTTTTTTTTTAACCGGACACAAAGTCCTGCATGTCAGACTTCCCACGGACAGGCACAAAACACTCACGGGCGGTCACTTTGCAAACCCATTTAAGTGTTTCAAAAAACACTTTAAGGGTTCAAAAACGGACTGCCGGTTTCGGTCTCCTGTCCAGTTCCTCGGGCAGAAGACGGAAAGCGGAGACTGGGCACAGGTGTGCATCCGTCTTTTGTCTCATTGCTAACAAGGTAGATTGAGGCTAAGGCCCCACATTGCAGAAATGCAGTACAGTGGGTTTTTATTGTTGCACATTTGACTGCTTTTTTTTTTGTTTGAGCCAAAGTCAGAATTGTATTTAACAGAAGGGAAACGTCTAAGCACTTCCTTTACGTGTTCCGTTCCTTTTCAAAGCGCTTGTAATTTTTGTTCAAAAAAATCGCAGCCAAATCTGCAACAAAAAGTTTCCGGAACGTGGGGCCTTGGCCTAATAAGGTTTTCCAGAATAGAACTAAAAACTACAGTTATTCTGCAAAGCTGCAACTCCTCTCTTGTGAACCATTACTACCCCTGATAAGACGATGGATTCCAAAATACCTTTCCTTCTGTTGCGACGCTTGCCATCCTTTGAACCCTTGGATTTATCTTTCTTGTCTCCTTTCTCCGCCTTGTCGCCTTCAGATTCTGCCTCACTCAGGGACAGCTTGTGCCGCAGCAGACGATGCCGGTAGCGAGGCTTCTTTGCCGATTCAGAGTCAGAATCAGAGTCAGAACTTTCCTCTTCATTTTCTTCATCTGAAAACATAAATTTGGTCTGTCAGTAATGCTATTCTAAAACAGGGCTCTCTAATGATGTCTTTATGTGAATGCTGGATCAACCATTTCCATCATTAGAGGAAACTAAAGAACAGCAATTACAATGTACACAAGTGTAAATTTCTCCCTTGTAATAAGCATTGCCTGGGAGAATGTGTATTGTCAATGCTAGAGATGTAGCAGTTGCAAAATCACTAGTTAAAGGGGTTGTCCAGGCAAAAATGGACAGTCCTTTTAACTTTTAAGTTATCCAGAGGGGCCATTCCTTACTGTCGAGCGATGACGCCACGCTATGAGGAACGCTCCCCGTGACAGTACTCGTCCATAGACTACTAATGGAAGTGTTCTTCACAGCTTAGGGCGGGTTCACACCAGCGCCCGGTCTCCACTTTGCAGGTTTTCGTCTTCTACCCGAGAAACAGGACAGGAGACGGAAACTGGAAGTCAGTTTTCAGACCCATTCATTTGAATGGTTTTGCAAAGTGACTGCCCATGAGCGTTTTGTGTTCTCCGCGGCGAAACAGTTTTTTTTTAACCGGACACAAAGTTGGACATGCAAGACTTTGTGTCTGGTTAGAAACGGATTCGCCGCAGAGACCAGAAGCCGCGCACGGGCGGACTCTGACTGCCGGTTTCAGTCTTCTGTCCAGTTTCTCGGGCAGAAGACGGAAACTCACAAAGCGGAGACTGGGTGCAGGTGTGAACCCGCCCTAAGCCTCTAACAGTACAGGGCTATGGACGAGTACTGTCAGGAGGGACGCACCTCACAGCCCAGCTAGACTGTCAGGAACGCCCTTCTGACAATGGGCAGAGATCAGTAACGGCACCGATATCTCCAGCCCCAGGCACATGATGGAAAAGCCAACAACTGCATGTGCCGGAGAACATGAAAGGTTCTCTTTAAATCGGCGGAGGAGAAAGGAGGACATTTCTCTCCACTGACATCAATATAAACTCGGCGGAAACCTGATGGACTCCATTATAGTCTATGAGATCCAAGGGTTTCCAAGTGTAACCACTTATTAAGCTGATAGGGTTTCCGTCTTTCAGGACTCAGACTCTCGTGTTTTGTGATTGAGGCGTTAGAACATAAATCACACTTACCATTATCTTCTTCCTCTGCTTTTTCAGACTTGACTTTTTTCTTTTTCCCCTCGTCGGGCTCTTGATCAGAAGATACTTCATCGTCTGATGATAAATTGGCTTTAATCGCCTCCAGAAGCATTTTCTTAGCAATCCTGTAAAGATGAAAACAAACGGGTTGGCAACTTTGACATGTTACAAAGAATATCAAGGGATACCAAGCTGGAGAGAAATCATCACATCAGATTAGTTTTGTCCCCCCTTGAGAGCCAAGGCCCAAAAAGGTAAAGTTTTCCAAAGTGACCTATAACCACGGGGCGAAATGCAAAACCACAAAATGCTAGCGGCCTCAATCTAAATGCATTTTAGGGAAAGCAATTCCTGCAGAGAGAATCAAAGAGTTAGTCGTCGTATCCTTCCGCCCCTTGCGAATTGTAGCCTTCACTGCCAAGGGATCGCGGTTTTTAATAATATGGAAGCGATCTCTTTGGAGCAACAGCGACAATGCAGTTGCTCCAAAGAGGAAAATAGCAGCGCCATCGTTTGTCCACAGAACTAAACTGCAATTGCAATGATTGACGAGGGAAAAACACAGGTGGATTCAGGTGACTTTCACCCATCTCCATGACCTCGCCTTACCCGTCACCCGCCCTTCCGTTTAAAGGAGCCAAAGCATTTAGAAGAATGCCGTGGCCTCTTCACCGAACCCTACGTGGTATAGCACCTGTGCTTGCATTGCATATATTGGAATGGGACTGAGCTGCAAATAGGCTGTAGGCAATGCCACAGGGCCCAAGTTCTGCAAACAGCTGATAAAAATCCAGGAAAACCCCTTTAAGAGGAGGCCTCTTGCTGTAAAAACGCAGGATTTGTTTTGCTTTTTGCAACGTGCGGCCTTAGGATAAGGTAACACATAGCGGGTCACCTGTGTCATCTTGCAGCAGACACGTCCATAGCAAAAAGTAGCCAATGTCAGCTTGTTTCCACCCCTGCAGCTTTGGCTAACTTTCAACTTTTGCACCAAAAACTTGGGGCTGAGGGATTTTCAATAGTCTATGGATCTAAGGAATCAGACTTTGGAACTATTTGTTCACTTAATCTGCATTCATTTTTATTCTCTGTCACCAAAATCTCCAGGGCAAAGTCCTTGACTTGTCGGCCTATCCTAATGGACTCTTTGTACAAAACAAGTTGTGTGTATCCGTACCCAAAGAGAAACCAACCCCTTGTAAGTTGTGATGGAAGCTTAATGTCTATGCCAGGAAACCTCCCAGCGTAGACAATAAGCATAACCAAAAGGAACCCTTCCCCCAACATGGGGTCAGTATACGGCCATCTTTGGAGATTGCCACCTTTGCCAAAGATAACACTTTAGAATACAATAGTGATTTGTTCTGGTGGTTGGAGTTACGTTCTTATGGCTTATACACATGGCAGGGTTCTCCTTATTAATGACCCGCACAGACATTAATGGATCTAGTCACACAACCATAGAAACTAGCACAGACAAATGTGTCAGTGCTCCAGTGGTTGTAACCTACCCCAGGTAAGGAAAGCTCAAACACGTTGCATTATAGGCAATAGTGACACACAAATGAAGTCAAATATTCAGTACTTAGTAGTTTGGGACAAGGTGAAGGGGGATGGTTGTCACATCACGTGCAAATAGAAAGGGTTAACACCCACTGTAACTGGAGGGCGTCTATAGAGTCATAAAGAAGACCTGCCCCAAAATGTAGAAACGTATACGGCATTGGATTGTTCAGGAGCAGATACAATGTGGCCTCTTCCCCCCCCCCCCCCCACCGATACAAAAGATGGAAAGGGGTCAATCTGTTTTTTTTAACAAGTGGAAAACCAATGGCAATGCAGTGTGCTAGATAGCATTCAGTACTCGGGGACAAGTCAGTTGCAAGTGTTACATCTATCCAAAGCAAGGCTACAGCATCCTAAAGGCTTATTTATCACAGGACCAAAGCTCTCACCAGTGTACAAGTGTGCAGGGTTTTCTCTGCTAGTGACTCACATGCTGCATGGGTGGACATCACTTGGACTAGGTCTAGACTAGAAGTTTCTGGCTTAAATTGCTGCAGGGTTAACAACCATAGTCTCCTATTAGAGAAAATGTATCAGAAGAATTTTTTATATTATTATATATATATATTATATATTACTATACTATTATTTTATTATATTTATGTTATATTACCATTTCTTATATTTGGTGGTACATCTATTCATATTCTATAGTTGTAGCCGCACCAGCAAATCTGGCTATCTTTCCCATAAATTGCACAGCAGAAATCCGTCTCCTAATAGAAAACCAATCCGGTCTGCCGGCAACTTGTGTAGATGGAAAATGGCCTTTTTTTTTTTATTATTGGAAAAGCAGTGTACCGCGTGTCAGATCTCAGAGGATCCTCTTTACACGCTTGAGAAAGTTTCCTGTGAGAACCGATACGTGGTACACTGCTTTTTTTTTATCTATCTATCTATCATCTATCTATCTATGGTATATACCCGAATATAAGCAGAGGCCCCTAATTTTACCACAAAAAACTGGGAAAACTCATTGACTCGAGTATAAGCCTAGGGGTGGAAATGCAGCAGCTGCTGGAAAATTTCAAAAATTAAAATGGTCGGAGTTTTTGGGTGCAGTAGGTGCTGGGAAAGGGGAAGGGGGTGTTTTGGTTGTCTGTCTGCCCTTTCCCTGAGCTTTAGGACTAGGATTTTTTTCCCCCCACTTAGAATTCAGCCTGGCTGAGTATAGGGTATCTGCAGTGCTCCTATTAACCCCTTCCCGATGGAACAGGAGCACTGCAGACCACTATATAAAGTAGACCAGGCACTGTCAGACACAGGGATACCTAATGTGTTTGTGTGTCACAGTCATTTCTACTTTTATATGTATTCTGGGGAAAGGAGGGATTTGCAACTTTTTTTTTTTTAAGCTTCTTTTCTTTCCCCGCTACTTTATGGAAGATTCTATACACTGATATTGCGGCTGGTCATAGACCCCCCCCCCCCCCTTCCCCTCTCTGAAATTTTTTTTTTTTTTTTGCTGACTCGAGTATAAGCCGAGGGGGGCTTTTTCAGCACAAAAACTGTGCAGAAAAATTCAGCTTATACTAGAGTATATACAGTATCTATCCGTCTATGATATATACACTGTCCAGCCTTCAGTATGGTTTATGGCAGAAGAACAAAAACGACAGTCGAGGTCTTCGATTACTACAGTCTCCATGATACAATGGAATACAGGAAGGATTATTATATGGAACGATCATATTCCACAGCGCTTCAAAGACATTGACAGTCACGGTCCCATATAGGAAGACCCTCCAGGGAGTGATAACAGCCTTATCAGTATGTGTGTAGGTTTATACCCAATCTTATCCAGAACCCCAGCCAGAATTCACTCACCTTCCAATGAGAAGGCTCTGCTAATGCTGCCTGAGTTTACACAGCAAAGCTGATACATTGTATATAGAAAACAGGAAGTGTAACCAAATAGTGTCCACTACAGGGGCAGCACACTCCATAATGCAGATGGCCAGAACTGAAGAATTCTACAGACTTGCCTGTGTCCATTCCAAAATCAGCCATAAAACCAATGCTGTGTATTACAGTCAATGACATTTGGTATACAACATATTGTTTCTCCCATGATGCCATTCGTACAGCTTGTGACCCCTGAGGTCAAAGAGAGTTGGATTGATCCAAGGTAGTGCTAGAGTGTTAGAAAAAGGTGAGAACATTGTCTTTTATTTGCATGTGAAAGCTGATAGTTTCCATCTTGAGACTTGTACAGATGTTATGCCAAAAGACAAGTGTGTATAGATTTATATCAAGGCTCTACCTGCAGTTTTATGTTTTATTCTTACCTCAAAGGGCCCCTTCACACGGGCACAGACAGGGCGGATTATGGCACGTAATCCACGTCATAATCCGCCCCCTCACAATGGTGGTCTATGGACACCGCTAGCGGAAAAAAGAAGCGCACTGCCTTTTCTTCAGGCGGATTCCGCGCTCAATGGATTCTGGCGGCAGCGACCTCCAGAGTCTTCCCATTCATTTGAGCTGACTCCGGAGGGGGAAGCCGCGACCGCAACAGTTGTGGCAGGTGGGTTTTGACCCCACGTCACTCTCTGTGCCAAAATCCGCCCGTGTGAACGAGCCCTAAAACACCCAACACAAACCTGACAGACCCCGGACCAAGATGACTGATGGAAACATTAACCCTGGAGGGTCAGTCATTTCAAGGGATTGTTCCTTGGTGGGATACGTATTGTGCAGATTTTATTTATTGGTATCCTGAGCTACAAACCTGTCAGGATAAACCGGGGATTTCTAAAAGAACAGTAATGTTAAAGGGAAAGTGTCGCCAGAAAATGACCAATTATTTAAATCAGGTTTTAACTTTAAATACTAAAAATCTCAATTCCCTACTCTTGCTACTAAACCTAAAACCATCGGTCACGTCCCGTTTCCTGGAGATGGGCCTCAAACACAGTGGTCTGGAGCGGAGTCTTAACGTCTAAAGGCATTTTCTTAGGCAGAGGTCACTGTCCTAAGGGGGTGAAGGAGCAAAGCTGTGACATTACCTATAGTGAGCGGTGGATTTTGTGTCTTATCTACATGACAGCTGTGATCTTCCTTGTGCTGATAAGTGAGGAGCTGCTGCAAAAAAAGCTACAGAAAAATGGAAGTCTCAGCAAATTATTTGACTTAGTTGCTGGAGTCAAAACTTCAGGTTGTTTAGAATTTTTTTTTTTTTTTTTTTAATAAAAAAAAATAAATTGTGGGGTTTTCATTTTAAGTAATTTTTTTTGAGTGACACATTCCCATTTAAGAGTAGCAAAATTCCACTCCAGACGTGGGTCTAGGACGTTAGCCAAACTTGTTTTGTTCTTCCATTTTTAGTTTCCCCTCAGTCTCCATAATGCTGTTTGACTTTTAAGGTTTGCAATTGCACAAATCTAATGTATTATGTCACAGGACGTTGGGATCAACACTTGATTCTGATATTCTTAAGATTAATTTTAGATGCAAGCCCCTTAAAATATTAAGACTTCCCATGTGAATGACCCCTCGTTCACATCTGCGTTGGTATTTCGTCCAGGGGAGTCATGCATGGGGACGGAATACCAAACGCAATTGCAAGCGGTGTGCATTGTCAGCACACGGACCCCACAGACTATAATGGGATCCATGTGCTTGCCGCCAGATCTCCGCACAGAACATGCGGACAGGAAAGAAGTTCACAATCTACTTTCCTGTCCGCATGATTCACTGCAAACACACGGACCCCATTCTAATCTATCGGGTCCGTGTGCTTTTCCTGCACAGCGCTTGCAATTGGTTTGGTATTCCGTCCCCATGCAGACTCCCCCGGACAGAATACCAACGCAGATGTGAACGAGGGGCAAGTCTAGTACACCAGCGATGTGACCACTTGAAAAATAGAACGAAAAATCAGAAATTTCCAATACATTCAGTATCTTTTTGCTCCCCCCCCCCCCCCCCCCAAGAAAAACAAAAGTAAATGCATGGACAAGAAAAGTTTCAAAAAATTTATTGCAACCATAAAAGCAAAATGCATTTATACACCATCAACCTCAACAGAGTTTCTGAAGTCACTTTAAACAAGCCCAAGGTGGGAGGAAAAGCAAAAAAAAAAAAAAAAAAAAAAAAAAAAAGCAGAAAATAAAAGCTTATAAAATCACATATGAGGAAACATAGCACTGCGTCCTCCACTAAATTACTGGGATTAAGGGGATTTAATGAGAACTAATGACTGTCCCAAAGACATTTCCAAAAAGTAGGTTTTGCTGCAAACAGTTTGCTGGAAGTGCCATTGACACGGACAGTCCTGGCGTGCAACAATATCCTTGACTTTGCTATTTTGCAGCTACAGTTTAGTCTGCGCCAATGGCGACTGTAGGTGATCATAGATGATGCTGAAACCTCTGAGACTATTTGCGATTTTGCACGGTAACTGGGCATCTCTGCACGCTATATATGATCAGGAAGATATTATTGAAGCGCTATAGGTGGATTTGGGGCAATGGCGAGGCCTAATAGACTGGTAGGATTGGAGACAATGGCTACACAGCGACAACTAAACTGCCATTGAATGAACATTACTTGCCATATCCAATACGTACCCAAAGGAAGTTACTGTATGGTATACGGGTGATTATATAGCAAGCATTCGGTGCATTACTCTGGCAAGCACCGACGTCTATGATCACACAGACCAGGGTATGACACTATATAACCAACTATATAGTAATCTAGTCTGATTCAGTAGTGCTATGCTCCCCGAATGTCTAAACACAACCGCAAACCTATAAAAACAAAAAGCCAAAAAGTCAGCGCCTTCAGCAGTCGTGCAAGAGAACAAGGATTCATCGTGACACGTACGCTTAAGAAAAGCTGCAAAGGAAAAGGCCGACGACAAAGCCGCCTCTAGTTTAAGAAAGTCTCAATATTGTATTTCCTCTATTTAGTTTGTCTCTTTCGGAATATAGCAGCAAACACTTGTAACGTCTCAGAAGCAACGTGCTCCCGGAGATTACAACCTAACTGGAGAGTCTTACGCTACGTTTTACAGACTGTTTAGCCATCAAGTGACCGGAATAACTGAACAATAAATATTATTCATAAACTTGTATTAAAACACAGGAAAGCAGCAAAATGGATTCTTAACATTCAGGTCACAGTCTTTTTTTTTTTGTACCAGGTTCATGGCCCAGTCTCGGGAGCGGTTTGTAGGAGGATGGGGCGCACAGGTCACTAGTAGGACCGTCTTAGGACCCAAATGTAGTTTCATTTTATAAAAAACTTCTTCCAGTTCTGTTTTTATTCATTTTGTAAACAGTTTGTGTGTCATGAAAACATCTGGAATCTGGTTATAGAATGAATGAGGGTGTCGTCAATGGCGAGATCACTTTGGTTCCTTAAGGTGCGGCTATAAATGTGCATACTAGGTGTCTAATGCCACAGGTGACATGTAATGGGGGAGTCGGGGACGCGGTCGGGATCCCATCCTGTTATAGATCGCTACAGATACGGTTACTTTTCATCTTCATGTATCAGTTTTGTACAAAGAAAATAAAACATGTTGCAATTTAAAAGTTACCACTTGTGGCAAAGTCAACTACGGACGGGTTCGCACCAGCGCCCGGTCTCCGCTTTGCAGGTTTCCGTCTTCTGCCAAGAAACTGGACAGGAGACGCAAACCGGCGGTCAGTTTTCAAACCCATTTACTTGAATGGGCTTGCAAAGTGTCCGCCTGTGAGCGTCTTTTGGTCTCCGCGATGAAACCTTTTTTTTATTTTATTTTTAAACTAGACACAAACCGGTTGCGTCCGGTTAAAAAAAAAGACCGGATTCGCCGCGGAGACCAGAAGACGCTCACGGGTGGACACTGACTTCCGGGTTTCCATCTCCTGCAAAGCGGAGACCGGGTGCAGGTGTGAACCCAGCCTATGAGGTGTTGTAAGCAATGCCGCCATCCTCCTCTAGATTACAGCAATGTCAAGTCAGTTCTATAGATCAGAACAGCACGGACACATCTGAAACGTCTGCAACAGATCTGACACATGACTAGATCCTTACAGGGCTCTGTGTATTTCCAGCCAACAGAAACGACCATGTGGTTGGAATCAAAGTGTGACTTACGCCATACAATGTGGCCAAGCTACACAAACCATGCCCCGATTACCTCAGATTCTTTCCCAGTATTTGCTATAGTTTCACAGCAAATACATATGGATGACAAAATCTGGGTAACCTGTGTGGACTTAATGCAGCTTGGCCACAACACGTAATAGCATCTGGACAGTGTGTAGTGTCCTTAGTGTCGGTGTAATTCTTCACAGTTATTATACTATATGTTCACGTCGCCTCTCCATAGAGAGCCGACAGTTTCTGCATGCAGACGATAGCAGCGGAGCGCAGTAATGTGATAAATGATCCGATCTGTGCAGGTCCCGGGTATAAGACCCCCAGCACTCTGATGTCACTGACCTAAGGAAAGGTGGTCAAGTGTTTTAGTGCCAGAAGACCCCTTTTAGTAAAGTCACTAGAACCCCTCAGAGACAGTGCGACTTTTAGGCGTGTTATTAGGCTTCTAGGAGTTCTGGAGGGGGGGGGTGTCACTGGGTCATTGCTTATGGGTATGTATAAGAGTCTCCCAAAGATGGAGACTGTCAGTATAACCTGCTAATCCAATGTCCAGCTGTTAATGCCTGTGCACGCACCTTTACTAAGAGTGTAAGGAAATAAGACTATTCACATTTTACTGGGGTACAAGCAGAGGAACCCCCATTAATACTTTTAAAGGATATATATTCGCACACGGCAGACCCGCAGCACATGTAAACCTTCACACCTCGGAATAGGTTTCTCTGCAGCCAATCTGGCAATAAATGTGGAGCATATGAAGATAGTGTTGTGGAAGAGGAAGGGGCTAGGACAAACCGAAAATAATAGCCAAAATCTGAGCGACTATGCCAATCCAGGGCAAGCGATTAGGGGCTGCTCCGTAATGGGACCTCTAACCATATTAAAGATCCATTAAAGACCCTGTGACAATGACTTGGGGGTGGGGGGTAAATTCTAGAGCTTATCTGCAGTATGAAGAACAGCCGAACCTTTGCAAACGTGGATTTGTTATCAATTGAAACAAAATATCAAAGACCATAAAAACAAAAAATCTTGAATATTAATATCCTACTTCAGGTCTTATGCAGATTTGGGGAGGGGGGGTATGGTGGTGCATGTGTTCATATAAAAAAATATTTTAATATCTCAACTTGCATAATATTTTGCCCTGATCATCTGTACGGCATCAAACAAGAAGGCGACGTTTATCAAAGTCATCCGCGGTTTAGGGCAGGACGGATAAGAAGAAGTGACAAACCATAAAATTAAAACCTTTTTCAGGACCAAGTTGCCCCTCCCCCCCGATCTCACACACATCTAAGCTCAGACGGCAGCGTTTCAATAACTCCCCAACATTCAACAACAGTGTGACCTAAAACAAATTCAATCCTTCAAGTCATTGCTTTCAACGAAAATAAGTTTTCCAAGGAAAAATATGAACACAAACAGAACACTGCCGTGTATTTATAACACACCCTATGCAAGGTGTGTGAACACTATCGATTTATTTTTTCATCGCTTTTCTGGTTTTTGGCCTGGCTTTGGCGGCCACTCGGTCAAACTTGCGATCAGCCTTGGATCGAGTCTTTAAAACGCAGGAAGTCCGGGTTCGTACAACCTGCTTGCTCTTCCGTTGCTTTGCTTTGGACCCACGCTTAGGGTGTGTTATAATCTTTTTTAAGTCCGTATGGATGGAATCATACCTATTCTCAGGGTCATCGTCATCATCTTCTTCCTCATCCTCCACATCACGAGTACCAGATTTTGTCCCTGCTTCATCTCCTGAAATAGGATTTTAGAAACATATGAAAGAGAAAACCGTGTTTAAAAAAAATTAAAAAAAATCAAAAATTTGTTTTAGGTTTTGTAGACACTAGTGCTCATGACTAGAGATGAGCGAGTACCATTCAAAACGGCAGCTTCGAATAGCACGCACCCATAGGAATGAATGGACACAGCCAGCACACAGGGGGTTAAGCGGCAGGATGCAGGCGCCGTCTGCGTGCCGGTCGGTTCCATTCATTGCTATGGGTGCTGCCGTTTCGAATAGTACTCGCTCATCTCTACTAATGACTAATCGGTAAAAAATGATTAAAGGGATCCTATCATTGGATCCCCTTTTTTTTTTTTTTTTCTAACACGTAGGAATAGCCTTAACAAAGCCTATTCTTCTCCTACCTTTAGATGTCTTCTCCGCGACACCGTTTGGTAGAAATCCCGGTTTTCTTCGGTATGTAAATGAGTTCTCTCGCAGTACTAGGGGCGTCCCCAATGCTGCAAGAGAAATCTCCAGCACCGGCCTCCATCTTAGTCTATAACGGCCACTCTGTGCGATTTCTTCCGTCCTGGGTTTCAATCTTCCAGGCCTCGGGCCGACTGCGTATGCCCGGGCCACAAGAAAATGGCCACCGACACAGTAAGCTGGTGTAAGCGGCCATTTTCTTGTGGCCATGGGCATGCGCAGTCGGCTTGGCCCGAGGCCTAGAAGATGGAAACCCAGGACGGAAGAAGACACAGAGAGGGCGTTCCAGAAGAAGATGGAGGCAGCGCAGGAGAGTTCTCTCGCAGTATTGGGGACCGCCCCCAGTGCTGCGAGAGAACTCATTTGCATAGGATTTCTACCGAACGGCAGCGCGGGGAAGACCTCTAAAGGTAGGAGAAGAATAGACTTTCTTAAGGCTGTTCCTACATGTTAGGGAGAAAAAAAAAGGGAATCCAATGATAGGATCCCTTTAATCATTCAGTTACACACTCTTACCATTCCCAAATACAGAATATTTTGCAGCTCTCCACTATAACTTATGTGACTCTAACCGTAAATGACATGCAGGTAATAGGAATTTATAGCAAACACTCCCTGACGTACAAGTTGATATGGCTTCAAAGGGTGGAGGAAGACCCACGGTAAAGCAAGGAGATGTACAAGGATTAGGACTATAGATGCATACCTGAAGACTGAGCGAATCCAACGGCTGACATGACTTCATTTTCCACTATGGGCTTTATCTTCTGCTCGTCTTCACTGCCTTCATCAGAGTTGTGACTTATACTATGGTGGCTGTCTTCAGACAAGTCAGAAGATGAAGTCGATGGCTTGTTCTTTGCCGCGGATTTCTTGGTCTTGGATTTCCTGGGTTTCTTGCTTTCGGTTTCCTCTGCAGACGGCGCGCTCTCTTCCTCGCTCTTGGCAGTTTTCTTCTTCCCCTTCTTGGCCGCCTCTACGTTTCCGGCTCTTTTCATTTTCTTCTCCAGCTCAGAGTCGTAGTTGGAGGAGTCGGAGTGGTTGGATCGGCGTTTTTTTGCTGTTGAGTTTTTCGTTGTCTTCTTGCTACTTTCTTGGCCAGAACTTGAACTCTTCCTTTTGCGTTTGCCATCGTTCTTTGGATTCTCTTTATCAGCTTTCTTAGAGCTCTTGGCGTCACTGCAGCTCTCGTGTTCCGAGGAGGAGTTGCTCATCAAAGCCGCTTTCTTAAGAATCTCAGGTACCTCATCGGAATCGGAGGCACTTCCGTGACTATTGGAATCTGCTTTTTCCTTAGCAGATTTTCTTTTGGAACTCTTACCAGAGTCTGGCGCCGCCTGTTTCGTCTTATGTTCTTTTTTTTTGGAGGACCGTTTCTTTTTCTTCTCCTTGTCCGTGTCGTTACTTTCTTCCTCTGTATTTGAGGTGTTCACTTTATCGGTCTGGCGCCTTTTGGGTGTGGTTTTCACACGGGGAGACTTTCTCAACTTGGAATCTTCATTTTCGGAGGAGTGATCATTACTAGACACATTGCTGGGACTCATTGCCTTGTCGGCATCAGACGCCTCGTCTTCTGTTTTCTTGGATGGCGACTTAGACAAAGACACAGGAGTCAGTTTCAGAATCAGTTCTTTTTTCACCGACCCTTTGGGTTCCTTACCATCTTTCTTACTTGGAGTTTTTGGGGCGGAATCAATCAGCGCATTTTGAGCTTCCAGCGAGGCGTCCAGACTGTCGAATATATCTTCCGGGACAGAAGTGGGGACTGAAACAATGTCCATGTCGAGCGCTTCGGCAGCATTGGGCTCGAACGACTGCTGATCGTTCTTCTCTTTCTTCAGAGAGGAGCGAGACTTGGCTGGTTTGGAAGGAGTACTATTAGAAGACTTCTCTGTATCATGTTCAGATTCAGCGCTAGAATGTTTCTCTTTCTTAACTTTATCGGCAACCCTTTTTTTGCCGTCACTTACGCTACCGCGCTTTGTTTTTTCGGTTGATTTTTTCAGCTTCTCTCTTTTTTTCTCCGATTTATTTATTCTTTCCTCTCTTTCCTCAACATCAGAGTCGCCCTCTGCTTCGCTATCTTCTTTACGTTCCTCTCTGGCATCTACTATAGCGTCAGCATCATTCTCTCCTTGCACTGGATCTTCTACCAGTTGGACATCAGCGTCCTCTACGTCCATATAACCGTCTTCTGGGATCTCTTCATCGTGTGATGATGAAGCTTCCAAAACATCGCCATTACCCTCCTTTTCTTCGACACTTTCATCCAAAATATCAACTTGCTCTCCATTTGGAGCCTGCGCTAAGCTGACTTCTTTTTTGACATCTACATTGTTTTCAGACTTCCTGTGTTTCTCATTTTTGTCCGGCTTGACTTTATCATTCTCAGACGCGCCGGCCGACTCTTTCCGCGCTTCGCTAGCTTTATCGTTCGCTTTCTCTTTTGGCGGTTTGCTCTCGCTAACATCTCTATTTTTCTTAGTCGTTTTACTTAAATCCGAAGTCATCTCTTTGGTCAAACTTTCCTCCAAAGCTTGATGCGCCTTCTTAAGGTCCCCCAAGACTGACTTAAATGCCTTTAACTGGCGAATTCTCGCACTGCGGTTAGTATCTACATTTTCGGATTCTTGTTTCAGAAACTTTACAAAACTGGAGTTTAAGTTGGTTGTTGTCTCGATGATCCTTTTAGTCTTTTTTAACATTTCTTTAGGAACCATCAAGGCCTTGAACGAATAGGTTATTGCACAAGAATGAGAATTATCCGGTTGTTTTTCCTGTCCGTTACAGCTTAGGGTTTTCAGGGTTTGGTCGTACAGCTTACTCTTATCGGTGTCTACTTTCATTTTCTTCTTATTCTGTTGTAATAATTGCTCTAAGTTTTCAAAAACACTGTCGCAGGCAGCGACCAAGTCCAAGAGAGGTTCGGGCTCGCAGATGTAGCAATGCCATTTGCTTTCTTCATCCATTATAGTAGACAATTCTCTTCGGCCGAGATTTCGGAGGATGCATTTTTTGCAGAAGGCATTGTGGCAAAAGTCACAGCAAATAAGATTTCCTCCTTCAGCGCACCAACTAGATAGGAAAGAAAAAAAATATACACGTTATGCTCCTATACATAGCAGGTGTAACAGAAACGAATAGAAAGTTCAACATAGCTTCTGCGACTATTCACTTCTACTGCAAAGAGCAAGATTCAGGGGTTTACCGTATATACTCGAGTATAAGCAGAGACCCCTAATTTTACCACACAAAAAAACTGGGAAAATTTATTGACTCGAGTATAAGCCGAGGGGGGGATCCACCATTGCAGATATAAAGTCTGGTCATGTGTATTGCAGCTCAGTAACTCCATGGGGATCATAGTAATAGCAGTTAACCACATCCTGTCCCTCACATTAACCCCCTGTGTGCCTCACATAAGAGTTACTGATATGTGGGACATATGGAGGTAATAATTAGGAATCTTCATAATTAAGGTCCTTCATTAGTCCCCTCATGTGTCTCACATATTAGTAACCCTTATATGGGGCACACAGGGGTTAATAGGAGGGACATGATGGGGTTACCTGTTATTAATGTGAGGCACATGGAGTTACTGAAGCTAAATTAATAACCCCAAATGCCTGACATTACTAGGCAGAGTAACTAGAGGAAGGTCCCTGTGTGTCACGTTACTGTAGCCTCCTCCTCCATACAACAGACATCTTCCATAAGACACAATGAATCCTGGCCGGTCATCTGCAGGGGAGATGCTAAATCCTAGTGTGTTAAAGGACCTCTGATGACGTCATGACCATGTGACCGGACTCTGGTGTGGGCGGAGCTACTAGGATTTAGACTCCACCTTACTGCAGATGTTACATACCAGTGGCTACAGGACCTTTGATGACATCACAGTCACGTGACCTCATGGCAAGCCAATCACAGAGCAGTAGCACTAAAGGACCTCCCCCTTCCAGTTTTATGAGCTCTCTGAGGGACAAGCACCAAGTGCAGGACATCCCGTGTTGTCTCATAGCATGACTTCTAAATGGCATTTTTTTCCCCCTATCAATATGTCTTTGTAGAATCGGAGGAAATCCACGCAAACACGGGGAGAACATACAAACTCCTTGCAAATGTTGTTCCTGGCAAGATTCGAACCCAAGACTCCAGCGCTGCAAGGCTGCACTGCTAACCACTGAGCCACCGTGTTGCCCCCTTCTAAATGGTATTTTTCAACAAGGTCACACTGAACTAAGGACTCCCAGAAATGTCTCCACCAGATGGCAACACTTCCTTGGCCTGGCCGGGTGCAGAGACTTATAGCCAACTGAGCAATTTTGGGACCAGCTGAGACACCAGCTTGGGCAACCTACAAGAGATATGCGGATCCAACGGCAACATCTGTGGGGGGAAGTGCCACAGGATACCTGTACAAACCTCCATGCCCAAATATATATCGCTCATCATGATTCCAAGCTAAAAGCAGCCCAACAGGGCACCAGAGTCTCTTCTCATTTATAGTGTTTTCCCCAATAAAAGTCTCCTTTTGCTCTAATATAGCAATAATTTACATTTATCATCATTATATTCACACATAGAACGTTTTGTTCCAATCCAACAACTCCTTAGCACTGTTTTTCTGTCAAGTCCCGGTTCACATCTCCTTTTGGTATTCCGTTTGGGGAACTCCTGAGCGGAATAGCGAACACATTGACAAGCGGCGAGCTTATGGGAGCACACGGACCCGATAGACTACAATGGGGTCCGTGTGATTTCCACTTGTTCTCCGCACGAGTCATGTGGAGAGAAAACTGCTTCATGAACCTGACCTGAAAATTTGTGGCAACCTTTGAAAGACCTTGAGTCATCCATCAACTAAAAGGCAATTACTGAAGATTGATTGTGATGGCAGAATTTACAACGGGGATTTTTTTTTGTGCTGCAGATATTTGAATCCTGTTTTTCTACTGAATTTAATTACTTTTGTGGAGAACGTGCAATTCAGTGGGGTCCAACTGTTCAGACTACCAACCGAACAGGAGAATGGGAGCGCAAGCTCTGCTGCATTTATTTCAATGGCCGTGGCCTTGTTCTTCTGATCAGTGGTGGTCTGAATGGTCTTGCTGAATAGAATATGGCTACTGGATTACCCTATTTTATGTTTGTAAATGCAACCAAAAAAGTGTAGAGTCTGCTTTCTATTTAAATATAAATCTGTCTTCCATGATGTAAATAGGAAGACAGTGCCTCAGTCATGCAGCCCACTAGGGGCTGAGGCACTGTCTTCCTATTTACATCATGGAAGACAGATTTGCATATTCTTCCCATGATCCCCCACAGTAGAGCGCACATGTCTTAAGACTCCACACACCTACATGGTGGTCTCTCCCTAAGGAGTGACAATATCCCCTTAACCCTGTCTAGAAGCCTCTCACCTTTGCCAAGTCAGTCTTCTCTACGCCAGGCTGAAGAGATCCAAATAGATCAAAACAGCTGTCCTCGGCTGAGAGACTGACTTGGTAAAATCCTATATGATTGCAGCAAAGGCCTCTGGGAAGGTCAGGCATGAAGTTGAAGGGAGCGCCCCCTAGTGGGCTGCATGACTGAGACACTGTCTTCCTATTTACATCATGGAAGACAGATTTGCATATTCTTCCCATGATCCCTCACACAGTGGAGCGACTATGGCTTAATAAGACTCCACACACCTACATAGTGGTCTCTCCCTAAGGACTGATGATATCCCCTTAACTCTATTTTAATATATGCATGCAGACCATATTGTTATTTTATTATGGGACAAGAGAAACTCAAACTCACCGACACTGTTCATCCATTCCATCAGCATCGCGATTGATGTCATCGCTCATGTAATATTTATAGCAATTCTGGGGTTAAAAATAAAAGGAAGAACAAAGAGGTCAGACGTTCTCATGAGCAAGTACTGAAAGAGTAAAAGTAGTCACAAATACTATTAATTTTCCAAAACCTCAGGTTTACACTTGTAAAATAACTTTGAACCTAAACATCTTAAGGTCCACAACTACATAGTAAGAGTGGTGGGGATGTATCAAAGGACCTTAATGCAAAAACTATTAAAAACTTCACTACTATGAGGAGCAGGACGGCACCATTACCCCAGGTTAGGGACCTCCCAATGATGACGCACAAGTATAGGAGTGAACAGAGATTTTTCCGGATTCCGCATCAAACTCCTGAACATATTGCTCCGTGTGAACTAGCCCTAAGTGGTCCAAAGTACACCAATATCAAGAACTAATGGACAATGGCAGAGAGGCTGAGCTTTAGCATCGGGCAGGTGAACAAGCAACTCTGCCCTTTCTAGCATACAGGCCTCTTTGTTCCGATGTACAGCGGCCATTCTAGAGATCACACAACCTATGTTTAGTACTGGGATAGAATCATAAAAGGACTAGGAACAAGGAGCAAACTTCACTTCTTCTGTAAAAACAAAGTGTAAAATAATGAACAGCTGATCGTGATGTCAAGTGAAAAGCAAAGATTAAAAAATATCTATATTCTCGGTGCAAATAAAAGCCTGCGTACCTTACAGATGAGGACTTTGAGAGCGGGATGTCTGTAAATGGAGTCTTTCTGAAAGTGATTTACTTGCTGTCCACATGCTGTACAAGTTACAATGCCATGGAGTCCTTCTTCTACAAGGGGAAAAAAGACGAGGGGGTGAGGGGTGTTAACCATGTATGTAAACCTATACATTTATCAAAGACCGTAAATACCTGGTCGCTTCTTAGGGAGGGACAGATCAGGTTTGACTTTATTTCGATTTCTGAATTCTGGTCCTTTAAAATCATCTTTGTCTTCATTGAGAACAGGCTCTGGTTGCACGACTACAGTACCTGAAACAATTGCAGCAGAGGGGGGGTAAATAAAATGAATTTTGCCATAGGGCAGCAATCACATTCTTAGGCTACCTGCACAATGAGATGTTTGCTGTGGATTTTTCACACTACAATACACATGCAGATTTTGTCCTGGATTGGCTGCAAATTTTTTTTTTTGCCAAGTTCACCCTTCTCATTAAACTTTGCAGTACAAATACACACAAAGGATTGATTTGCTGCAGAGTTAAATCCGCACCAGGTGTCAATGATCACATTGAAGAAAATTTCCGTCAGGTATAGGAGATTAGAAAACCTATTCTATATTAAAAATACAAAACCTATGTATGCTGTATGATAGGATCCCTTCAATCACTTTGTGCGTTGGCATGAGATGCGTCACCGCCTGCACCAACTCCAACCCAATAGTCACTGCTCAAATGATTCCAGGACATTGAAATTAACTCTGTATCCCCCACCGTTCCTGAGCAATCATTACTGTTAATTTCAGCAAAATAATACTCTCTGCTGTCAGCTGGGTGGTCCCTATCTGTCTGCTCCAGCTGAGGACCACCAAACTAACAGAAATGACTGCTCAGTAGCGGTGGTGGTGGGGAGTGGGATACAGAAATAATCCCAACTGTGCTAGAATTAACAAAGAGTGCATACTGAATGACACAAAGAAATGAAGATGGGTAAAAAGGGTATAAATAATATGCAAGAACCTTAATCCATACTTATAGTATACAGGTACGCAACGCATCTGAGCACTGAAAGGCAAAAACTTCACAACACCATTTCAATAAGCAGTAAGGAGAGTGAAAGTCTGTGTGAAGTTTTCAGCGTGTAAAAAATATTCCATGTCCAGGCACTTCCAATCCTGTAATTTCCCACCACTTAGGGCACATTCACACAGTTATTTTGCAGGCGGATGGTTGGGGCGGCATCAAAATCCGCCTGCGAAACATTCTGTGTGGTCATACCCTAAAAGGGCAAAGAGACAAACAGAATGAGTTTCCTCAATAACCATCTAAAATCAAGCTCATTCACACAAGCCATGTACAGGTAGTCCTCGGGTTACGACTAGAGATGAGCGAGTAGGTCCTTGCTAGTCGGGAGAGCCGGCAGCTTACTGTTACAAGGGAGCTGACCTTTTCTCATAGGAATGCATTGGCCAGTGTTGATTGGCCAGTGTACAGCATTCGGCCAATCAACGCTGGTTCTGCCGGAGGCTTGTCTGTGAGAGGGCGGAGTCTAAGATCGACCGCAATGGAGACTGGTCCGATATTAAACTCCGCCAGAGTCAGAACCCTGCACAGATCAGCTATTCTGGCAGTCTCGAGCTACTGTAATGGACTGGTGATGGATGCAGCCTGATCCGATTCATTCTCTGGGGTCATGGCTATTCCGTGAAGGAGGCTGCAACTCCACTGCTATCACTGGAATAGTAGCAGCTCACCATACACCGCAGTGGTTTCTAGACTGCTAAACAGCAGATCTGCATGTGCTCGGTGTCCCCACTGATCTAATACTGAAAACATATCCTGTAGATCGATCAGTAAGGAATACACACCGGGGGCCAGGAAACCCCTTTCATTCCAATCTCTTACATCAGTAACACAAACCAACAAAATTTTCTTTACAACGCTCATAGCAACCAAGTGAGAGCAGAATATAATGTGCCAGTGGTTTTATGGTGTATTTCATACCTAATGGCAAGCTTTCCATGTCAACTTCAGGATCGGAGTTTTCATTGGACGCATCAGCAAGTATAGCTTCTTCAGGTTTTGGTTCTTCATCGGATTCCACATACTTTGTTACAAAAATAGGTTTCCTTGATAAAAAGAAAAAATAAATATTATATATATACAAAAATATATAAATTGCTTTATCATACAAATAATAAAACAGTAGTCACTGCTGCTTAAAGGGATTCAATCATTAAAATGCAATTTTTTGTCCCTAACACGTAGGACTAGCCTTAAGAAAGTCTCTTCTTCTCCCACCTTTAGATGTCTTCTCCGCGCCGCTGTTTGGTAGAATTCCTGGCTCTCGTCTGTATGCAAATGAGTTCTCTCGCAGCACTGGAGGTGATCCTTGACGCTCAAACAGCACTGGGGGCATCCTCAATGCTGGAAGAGAAGTCTCTAGCGACGCCTCCATCTTTGCCTGGAACGGCCTCTCCCTTCGTTGTCTTCCGGCGCTGGCTTAAAACTTCTAGGCATCGGGCAGAGCCGACTGCGCATACCCACAGCAATTTTCCTGTGGCCACTTACATAGTAAACTGGTGTAAGAGGCCATTTTCTTGTGGCTGCTAATACAGTAAGCTGGGATAAGCGGCCACAAGAAAATGGCCACGGGCATGCGCAGCTGGCTCATTTGCATACCGACAAAAAACGAAAATTCTACCAAACGGCAGCGCGGAGAAGACGTCTAAAGATAGGAGAAGAATAGCCTTTCTTAAGGCTAGTCCTACGTGTTAGGGACAAAAAAAATTGCATTATAATGATAGAATCCCTTTAAAATGGCAGTTCTGTTTTATCCTATTGCCAGCCGGTATCCCTGTCATCTTGGAGGAGGTTTCCTGTGATCTACTTGAAAAGCTATAGAGCCTTATGGGATCTCCGGGAAGGGAAGTCTCATCCAGATATATTAGGAGACTTCCAGCCCAGATACACTGTCCCAGGCTTAGACAGAATATCAGACCGCGCTGACAGCAAAATAGGGGGCAAAAACGTCCTGAAAATAAGGAATCAGACACTCATGGACATCATTCTGCAGCTGTTTCCTATGAAAACTCAGGTACCCTTTAAGTATACAAAAAAAGGTGACTAATCCAGAAAAAAAAAAAAAAAAACAGCTCTAATGTAGCAACAGCGAAGTGGGAAACATCCTTGTTCCTGAAATCCTACTCAAAGTTCAACATAAATAAAAATTCAAAATAAAAAAAAATAAAAATTCAAAATCACACACATCAAGACCAACCTTTTCGAGCGAGGTGTTCCTGTGAACTTGGCCTTTTCAGAAGAACTTCCCTATAACAGATTAAACATTGAGGGTGAATTCATAAGCAAAAATTTACATAGTATGGATACTTGCAAAATCAAGTGTTAAAGAAGACCTTGCATGTCCTCGGGCGCACGTTACAAAGCTGACAGTGCACTGAATTAATCACATTGTCGGCTTTCCTGTTCTGTGTCCAGGGGCAGGAGCCATCTGTGCCGTTACCGATATCTCTTCACTGCCAGAAGGGCGCTCCTGACAGTGTACTGTCCATAGCTCTGTACTGTCAGAGGGGGCGCTCAACGGCCAGCCATGACACTAAGCTGTGAGGAAGGGCTCATCACTGGGCAGTAAGGAGCGCCCCCCTGACAGTAGAGCTATCTAGCTTTCTAGAGGTATACGAGGATGTATAATATGATGTGAATAATAATATAATATCGTATAATAGGATGTGAAAGGGTCTCTATGCTAAACCAGGAGTGAGACCAAAAAGTGTAAAAAGAGTAGACCAGGGCTTTAAGGGGCGTATGTCAGCAGGAAAATCGTAATCCAAGTATTTTCACTACACACTTTCCAAATATGCCATTGCAGCTCCATTATTGAGAAAGTCACTGTTTTATTCCTATGTAAATATGGTGAAAAGAGTCTTTAGGGCGTCTCATCTTCCTGGAAGTTATATACCGCACGCGCAGCGTGAAACCCATGGGAAATAAGCAGCACCCCAAAAGCCCTTTTCCTCTGTGCGCCTATGTATAAAACAGCAAGGGTCAATGCCAAATAGCACAGGCATATTTGGAAAGTAGGTAAGGAGCACTACTGACTACCACTGAGGTTACTTTTAGAACCATTTCCCTGCTGACAGACTTGGCTGTGTATTTTAATTCTATATCCATCGCACTATTATTTTCCCTTAACATTCTGGTTGTTTTTATATATGGAATAGTTTGGGATAACAAGTTTTGTCTTTTTATCATACCGTGCCCTTTATGGGGTCGTAAAAGATTTTTTTTATTGAGGATTTTCCCTGTAAATGAGGCTGATCCATCACGCGAGACCACAGAGACACTACAAAGCTAAGACCTCGCAGCTCGTACAGTTAGAGGCCAGGAGACAGAAGCAGCGGCCTCCTTATCTCTGAGCATTCTCATGTCCCTGGTGTCTGAAGCTGAATAAACCTTTAGTGCGCTCTCTGCATCCTCAGCTTATTAATTCATTGTCAGTCCTCATTAGCACAGCGGCACCGGGATATTCAATACAGGCCGTAAATCAGGAAGCCATCAAAGGCCGTACAGAAATGGTGGAAATCTAAGAGATGCGTGCACAGGAGTGACATACACGACAGGAGAGGAGGAGAAGGTGTAACAGCAGGAAGAAGAATACACAATTGTGGGGCAGATACAGCGGGAGGAACAGACATGTATATATCCTACTAATATTAGAAATGGGAAAGTTTGTGTGTTTGGATGTTTGTTCCTCAATCACGCCTACACCGCTGCATGAATTGTCCTGAAATTTCACACACACACATAGAATGACGGCCAGAATATACGATAGGCTATTTACCATCCCCGTGGGTGGCCGGGCGTCACGACCGCGAGCACCAAAGTTCGGTTGGGAGTAAGTTTGAGGACCTGAGATGACGTCATCACAGGCCCTTGAAGCACACGCCGATTGGTGCACGCTATGCTGTGGGAGGATGCAGCCTGGCACAGCGCAGAGTGAAGAAGTCGGCGCCTCATGTGCGGGATCTCCGTTGCGACTCTCCCATGCTGCATGAACTTCGCGGTGCTCGGCAAGTCCAGCAGCTGGGGACAGTCTGCGCCCTGAACAAGATGCCGGACACTTTCGGCTCAGGTCCCAGGTGGACACGCGGCCTCCATCTGCGGGACACCACACGTGGAGCCTGCTCTGTGTGAGTACACCGGGGAAATGCAGGGTATGGGGCCAGGCGCTCCACCGTGGGGGCGCTGGAGCTGCGTTTGCGTGGCCAGGGGGGAGCACGGGAGAGGGGTTTGGGGACCCAGGGAGGTTCCCAGGGCCGCGGGGTTGGGAAGCCTTGGGTGTGAGGTTTGGTGGGGAGGAGGGGCATGTGTGGCGGCTTTGGGGAGAGGGATTAGAGGGGACAGTGCGGTGCACAGGACTTTCAGGCGGGCAGGACGCGGAGGAGGGGTTTGGAGGCCCACCCAGGAGGGGCGCAAGACGACTTTTGGTGGGCCGGGGATACTACAGTGCCGCATGGGATGGGTCCCACGAGGGAGAAGTTGACAGTGTGCCGTGCAAGAGTGGTTGGCGCAAAGAGGGGTTTGGGCATCAGCGGGGGACCACGGGTTCCGCCGCATTGTCCCCAACAACGACTCACTGACGAAGTCGTGGTAAAAGCTAGTAGTCATATAGTCCTAGACATCAATTATATGCCATCTAATTACTACAGGCATCGAGAAGAGAAGTGGGCAGGAGTCCAGCAAGAAGAGAAAGACACAGCTGTAAGCAGTAAGTTGTGTATACCACACCAAGCATTATAAGTATATTAGTAGGTCAGTTGGCCAATGACATGATCAACTTGGGAGACATCTTGTAGACTTTATACATCGCTTTAGAAGAAAGAAGCAGCAGGTGAGTGAACTCACTTTCCTATGCAACAGTGATCAGATAACAGAAGAAGAAAAATTCTGTATTTTTTTACCTCCTCCATGCTCTCCATTGAATGCAGTCTATGACAAGACTTCGATTTCACTGGGGGGAAAAAAACAAGCAAAGAAAAAACGTCATTTGTCTGATAACACATTTCAAGTTTTCATTTCTATGTATTTTGGCGAGTCCATCGGTGTTCTTACCTTCAGATTGTCTTGTAGGAGAAGTGGTGTCCTCGGATTCTTCAGAGGAGTGCGCTAAAAATTCGTGAAGCTTCTGAACCAATGTATTCAACTTGTTTTTACTAAAAGAGGGAACAGGAGAGAAGAGATTCCGGTGACCTGCATATCAAGAAGTTACATATCAAGTTTACACATAATCATTGAGGCATAGTCAAACATTCCCTGGAGCAAGCGCAATTTTTCCAAACTTTTGCGGTTTTGCTCACAACACGGATAAGAGTCGTCGTCTGTCACACGTGTAGGAAGGTTCATCTAAGCAGACATTTTGTGCTCAGTGACTGAAATGGAAGAAAAGTGCACTACCTAACAAGACCACTGGGTGGACACTCGATGGAGCAGCTTGGAAAAGGTCATCGTACAATCGCCCGGGGAAAATGATTTTCCTAACTTATACATTAAGAAAAAAAGAGGTTTTAGGATTTAACAAGAGCTGCATATTCTGTATGTTCTTATAACATAGGGGTCAGCAACCAATGACACCTCAGGTCTCAGGTATATTGACCCGGCAAAGGGCTCTCTTGCATATTTTAAACACGGCGGCACCAGATGACTGCCATAATCTCTCTCATATGGGCCATGGAAACCTTGTGTGAGGGGAGGGGGTACAAGGGGCAATAAATGCATCAGCGTGTCCGGGCTACAAGCAAGCCTGCTCACAGGGAAGAAACCGCCTGCACAATTTGTTTCTTCCTCATTGAATCAAGTGTTTAACGGGTAAGTTCACACAGAGATTTTTTGGTCAGGATTTTGAGGCCATATCTGCCTCAAATCATTGAAATCAACGGTAAGCGGTCACTTCTTGTTCCGGGGGACGTTTGTTCCGGCTCCAGACACGCTCATTTTTTCAGGTAGATTCGCCTCACGACACTCCCTAATGGGCCTAATCTGGTGCGGAGTGCACGACTCTATGACTATGCATTGCAGAGGCATCCACTCGCCGCAACCCGTGTTTTGGACCCGTACCTGAGGCGGCCTCTGCCTCAGGTTCCAGTCCAAAACAACCTGCATGAACTTACCCTAAGTGAGTTCATTTTAACAAGGCCGGAAACATTCCTATGGGTGTATTCAATGAACAGACAGGGCCAGAGACATCCTCTGCCTTCCACAAAGTCGGCTTACTGCAGTCGTGCTCAGCCCAATGTTATTGGCACCAGAGAAGGATCAGCTTTACATCACAATTGGCCGCTTTGCGTTCTATGACATCCTCCTATTACTGAACGGCACGCTGACTACATCAAAACCAAAAAAAGAACCCACACGGATTATTTATAAAACAAATTTCTTCTGTGCTGTTACACTATGGTGCACAATCTACTTTTTATTCCTCTCACCACTTCTATTCACAGATGGGCCACATTTTAGGAGTCTCTTCATTTGGTTCAGGCGTACCTTGTGCTAGCAGACGAATGGATTAGGACCGGCGCATGAAACTTCAGTCTTAATAAATTAGTTGTTAATGTTGATGGCGGGATCAATCATACAAACCAACTAAATGATTGGCAAATGGACATTCACATCATGGCAGTGAAAGCTCTAATGTATGTGTATAAGAGCAGGTTCACACAGCGATGTACCTGCAGCTATGTCGGTACAGTGTCCTCCTCTGAAAAGCCGCAGTCCCATTTCTCTCTAGGACTACGTTCACATCTGCATTACAGTGTCTCCAAAATTTCTGGTCTGACATTTTCATCCAGCGGTTTACAAGAATGGACACCTGATGGATCCCATTCCAGTTAATGGGGTCCGCCGGGCTCCATTGGTGACTGCTGTTGTAGTGGTCCATTGTTCTGATCCTCCGATGGATGAGAACAATAGCCAGGGCGACGCTAGTGTGGACCTAGAGTAACCTGCCTTGTTACAGCAATCTCATATAGACATACGGAGCAGCCGGAGCTCCATTCAGATAGGTGTACAAGGGTCCCCTGTTCTTGTAAATGGCCGGTGGTGTCTCCAGAGGTCAGACAACAATAATCAGACACTTATTATCCTGCGGGGAGATGAGCTTTAACCATGGCACATCCCTTTAAATGGAAATTCTCACTATAATGTATCAGCTAGACACAGTATAAGCCGTGTGAAAACCTTCATCAGGATTTTAATTTTTGACGTTACAAGAGATAGATCCTTTTTTTGCATTTCGTAAACGCAGTGTGAAACATAACTCCACATACACTGAGCCTACCGACAATGACAAAGAAAACCAAAGTGACAAGCCTTGTGCAAAATCCTTCAAAATTGGCACAAACACGATACACAGTATTATACTGCTGCCCACGGCGTAAAAACTGCTGCATGGGACTATCACAAGATTATCTTATAAGATAAGGGGACAGAATAACCAAATAGGCATCAGAGGCCTGATAAATGGCCGCCAAAGTCAGTCTGAACATGACAAAACCTAAACACGGCCCGAGACCTCCGGGCATCCCATTTCTAGCACCCGCACGGATCATGAGAACAGAGACTAGTGTACATTGTCTGAATGAAGTGACAGATGAGCAGGGAGAATACAGAGAACGGACAGGAGACATGAGGAAACAAATGAAGCCAAGAAGACCAGAAAAAAAAAAATGGTTCAAGTGTTTTTAGCCAAAGCCAGGAGTGGATTCAGCAGGAAGGAGACAGAGTGTTTATACTGACGACCTGCCTACCTAACGAGACTCGGCTGTAAGCTGTAAGTTATACGGACGGATACAGGAGAAGGGCTGCAGCTCCCAACGTTATAGTGTATGGACCGAAAGCTGTATATGGTGTCCTGGGGACGGGATGACACTATGGCCATACGATTGAATGCGATGCTACTTGTTTCCCTACGTTCCCTCTCTGCATGAAAAATGTGGAGAGAAAAGTCCTTAAAGCTGCTCTTTTCGCTCTGCATTTTTCATGCGGAAACTACACAGACCCTATTATAGTCTATGGGGTCTGCAGGTTTCCTTAAGGTAACCTGTTTCTATGCGGATTAGGTTTGCGTTTGGAGGGTCCCCAAGTGTATTACCCGAACGGAAACTCGAATGCAGATGTGAATGAGGACTAACCTTGTTTTTTTTTTTTGCCATTTTCCTCTGTAACTGGGGTGGATGCATTATCCCTAGTTACAGGAGGAATACAGTCTGCAGACCTAGCAGGTCGCAGTACATGGAGGGTCACATAACTGCTAGGACACGAGGGGCCACACGGTGTATACAGCTCTCAGTAATAATCTGTCCATGCCTTCTCTTTGGGATGTTTGGTTGCTTTCAAGTAAGGCCCGGTTCACATCTGTGCATGGGTTTCTGTTCGGGGAGTATGGAAAAGAAACCGAAACCTATCTGCATAAAAAAGAGGTTACCTAAGAAAACCTGCAGACCCCCATAGACTATGATGGGGTCCGTGTGGTTTTTGCATGAAAAATGTAGAGAAAAGCGCTGCTTGCTGGACTTTGCAGATATGGGAATGGAAAGACCTGAATGCAGATGTGAACTGGGACTTAAGAGTTAGGAGTAGACTGCCCCATAATATAAAGTCAATGGCCAGTCTGAACCTGGTTAATCTTACCACTTTTCATTGGTCCAACACCCTAAAGAGAACGTCACCAAAATGCCTCCAAGTTTTTAAGTGATCTAGTTCCCGCACTATAACATACCATTCTATCAGTGCAGACGTCATTGAGAAAGGTTTTCAGCACTGACAAACAGCTAACGTCCTCCTATAACAGCTGCGATCAGTGAAAATACAGTTCGCAGCCATTTAACCCCTAAGAGTTCTCTGCGCTTGGAGTCTACTGAAGGTCCTCACGTCACCCTCAAAAACTTCACCATAAAACTTTGCAAAAAAAGGTGTTATAGTGAGACTTTCACTTTCACTTTGCTGCTATAATACACGTATTACAGATCAAAAGAAATCAAACCTAACCCAGGCAGAAATGACAGACGACCCCAACAAAAAATACAACAACATCTCAAATGATGGAAAAATAAATAGAATATGGTGCCACATATTTCTGGCAAATAAATGATTCAAACAAACATAGCACAACATAAAAAGCCAATAAAAACTTAGCATTGCGTTAACACATACGTGCGTGCGGACACTGAGTGACAGTAGTGTGAAGGTTGCTTTAAAAAAAAAATAAAAATTATAAAATCTTATTAGAGATGAGCAAACACTATTCGAAACAGCAGTTTTGAATAACACACTCCCATAAAAATGAATGGATGTAGCCAGCACGCGGGTGGATAAGCAGCCAGCCGCTTCCATTCATTTCTATGAGAGCGTGCTATTCGAAATGGCTGTTTCGAATAGTGTTCGCTCATGTCTAAATCTTATCAATAAGCCAAATGTTTCTCAAAAGGGTGCAACAGAAAAAAACTCGTTGAGCAAAAACCAAGCACTTGTATGGCTACGTTAACATTAAAGCGATTCTACCATTAAAACGGCGCAGCGGAGACCAAGTCTACAGGTAAGAGACGAATAGCCTTTCTAAAGGCTATTCCGACGTCTTATCCACAAAAAAAAAAAAAAGTTTTAATGGTAGGATCCCTTTAAAATAAGATACAGCATTTAAGATAAGGCAAAACAAAAGGTCCTGCACGCTTATGCATCAATGTAATGTAATCTGTGTCCTTAATAGGTTAATCTTATTTGTTTTTTAATATTTTCTTTTCCATATTACTATAAAAGAAAAACAACAACACTATTACAGCCTGCAATTTTCTTTCTGGCCACTAATCCCAATAACCAACCTAATCGCCAATTCTGTAGGCATTTTCATTGCAGCTGACACCTCATTACATCAGAATACAGACGGAATTACAATAGAAGTTCCCACCATCCTAGATAACACCCATAGTGACCCTTCATTACATCCACTACTGATAAGGTGTTTGTTTGTTTTTTAATGTAGATCGTGAGCCCCACCTAGAGCTCACAATGTACATTTTTCCCTATCAGTATGTCTTTGGAATATGGGATGGAAATATACGCAAACACGGGGAGAACATACAAACTCCTTGCAGATGGTTTTATGCCCTTGGTGGGATTTGAACACCAGGACTCCAGCGCTGCAGTGCTAACCACTGAGCCACCGTGTGGCCCCTACTGATAAGATGTTGTCACCATTTCTCTTCCTCGTCACTGCAGTCAGCAGGCCTAGCCATAGACCTCAATGAGTTGGCTCCAGATTCTTACTGCCTATGGTCATCACTGCACAGCATTTAGAGAGATACTTTACAGCAACGGAAAAGCTCAGGCAAAATGGCAGCACCCATAATCATGCACAGAAAATACAATAAAAATAGCTACAAGAAAAACAAACAAACCACAAAACAGATTACAGTAGATAAAAAGTGAAAGTAAAAATGTAATATATATTAAAAAAAATAAAGATAATGGTGATACATTGCCTTTAAGACCAGGTTGTATAGGTCATTTAATGGCCAGAAACGCCTATCCCCAATAATTGCCAGTAAGGATTAAGGTGCCATGATGAGTCTATTGCAGTGATATAGCTATTATAGCTAGATCTGCACTCCAAGAATCTCAGCTTTCATGCGGTACCACAACTATTGTTCTAGGTTGTACAGAACTGGAGAAATGTCCATTTGCAGAGCCCATCACCTTATAGTACAGGCCACAGCTGTAAGTAGTGCATCGAGCACCCGTGTACGAGACAGACTCTTCCTGACAATGCTCGGAGTGCTGCTATTGGGAATATTTCAGCCGATTTCATATCAAAAGTTAGGTCAATAAAAGAACATTAAAAATATTCACCTACCGACAATAGTGCAAAAAATAGCACACACGTTTTTTTTTTTTCCCCCGCTAGCGATTTTTTGCAATCTTTCTGACTCCGCTGCGGCGTCTGAGACACACTCCCAATTACACCCATTCATTTGGGCCTAATCAGGAGCGGGATGCCAGTTGAAGCTAGCCACAAGGAGAGGAAAACAAAACCCAAAACTACCTTACAAATTACAGGCCAGCTCGCCCAGCGCCAGTAGCCTGATTTGCACTTTTGCTGGTCCTGGATGAAGTCCTCTTGTGATGTTCCATTTCTGTTAGTCACCGCCGTATGTTTACAGGTCTCCACTGAGGTCACCAGCCGGAACGTTACAAGAAGATATCATCAAAGATATCATCAAGGACAGGCAACAGCACAGACTGGAAAGTTTAGGTTTAAGCCAAACAAGCCATTTAATGTCTTATGCTTTTTCATTACATAGGAATCAACCAAGTAATGTGCAAAAAACTGCAGAAAAAGTAGCACTGAACTGCAGGGGTTGTGCCAAACATCTAAGAGCACTGACGTGGATTGGTAAGCATCAGAACGGAGAAGTAGGAACAGTCTGAGTCTTATAGAAAAGAAATTCCTCCCCCAACTTTTACTAAAGTATAATATCAGGGGTGGAGATAAGACGTCCTCTCTATTCACAAGCTACAGGAATTTCCCCGAGTCTCTGACGGACGGCTTTCTTCCTGTACTGTGCATGGCTGGAGAGTCGGCATCTCACGAATACCTGGGATTCCTCTTTACCTGATACAAGCGCTTACTACAGAAGTCTCCCGACCCTCTACAAAGGAAGGCCGAAAAGGATATAAAACAATGGGAGGCAGATCTATGGCAGATTGCTCCAGGAAGGCTATGGAATGAGATCCCCGCTGCAAATCTTATCAGGGAAACCTCTTCTATAGAGAGGAGTCACATCTCATCATCAATACAACCGATACTGGGCGGACAGTAATGAGATGCAGCTAAAAATCAATGGATGTTTTACTTACTCCAAAGTGACCCCACTAGTGACCCCGGCAATGAATGTGGCTACCCCTGGCGTTCGCTACAACACTTGACACAAGTTTTACAACTTGATAAATTATCTAATCGTATTGAGAGACCTAAGAGGAGCCCTTACTGTAAAATGCTGAGATTATTCCCACTGCGGGCAAATTGTGGCGTCTACACCACGTAGGGCCTGGCCTTAAGCCTTGTTGCGGTTTTTGGAGCCAAAGCCAAGAGTGAATTGAACAGTAGGTAGAAGTTTAAGAACTTTCATATAGTACCCATTCCTTTTGTGGCCATTCTTGGCTTTGACTCAAACAACCGCAACAAAAACTGCAACGAAAAAAGGGTGAGGCCCCACATTGTGGAAACGCAACATTTTTTGCTGCAGATTTTGCAGTGGTTTTTTGAGCAGAATTAAAAGAAAGGAAATGCCTAAGACCGTGATGGCGAACCTATGGCAGGGTGCTAGAGGTGGCACTCAGAGCCCTTTCTTTGGGCACCCATCCATGGAACAGATTATATTGTGTGTGGGCCATTATGCAGCAGATTGTACTGTGTGGGGGTCACAGTGGAGCAGAAAGCTCTATAAAGCCCCATTCATATGACCATATTATGCAGGTCTGTAATTGTGTGCAATTGTGGATCCGCACATTATTAAGGTTAAATGGCCGTGTTGGCACTTTGTGATAAATTAGTGGGTTTTGGGTTGCAATTTGGGCACTCGGTCTCTAATAGGTTCTCCATCACTGTCCTAAGAGCTTCCTTTATATTTTCCATTCCTTTTTAGACACTTCTTACTTTGGCTCAAAAAACTGCAGCAAAATCAGAAACAAAAACCAGTTGCATTTCCACAACTTCGGGTCTTAGCCTAAAAAGAGTTCTCTAAGCTTGTCAATTTAGGAAACGTCATCAACTGAAGAATGGTGAGGGTCCAACACAATGGGCCCCAATGATCAGCTGTTTGAAGAGATGGCATATTAGCAGCACAGTGCTGTAGACTGCAATGCAGCTCTGCTTGGTAACACAGCTCAGCCCCTATTCACTTGAATGGGACTGAGCAGCAAACAGGCCATGAGACTGATGGACGTGACAGTACATGGCCTATGAAGTGGAAGCAGCACTGCTATCCCTCCAATCATCTGGTCCATGGAGATCCCAGGGGTCGAAACCCCCACTGACCTTCAACTAGTGACCTATTCTATGATTAGATCATCAGCCTATAAAGACCTGAAAACCCCTTAAGGCTGAGGCCTCATGTACCGAGCCACAACCAAAAAACGCTGCAGAAGGCCAGAGCCCCATGTGGCATATTACAGTCTCTACAGAGTGAACAGGATTCTAGCGAATCCCATCTACACAATGCAAAAAATAAAAAAAAATAAAAGTATCACACACTGCATAGAATTAAAGCAGAAAGGTTTACTATGCAGAGTTTCTGTGAAAAACACTGTGAAAAATAACGCATTGCGTTGATACCACGGTTTTTCCCACGGTGCTTTTTTCTGTTGCAGTCCGCTATGTGGGGCTTTAGCCAAAAAGACCACTGCAGAAGGGCAGAAAGTTGTTTGTTTTTTCAATGTGGATTATGAGCCCCATATAGGGAGCACAATGTACATTTTTCCTATCAGTATGTCTTTGTAGAATGGGAGGAAATCCACGCAAACACGGGGAGAACATACAAACTCCTTACAGATGTTGTATCTGTCAGGATTCGAACCCAGGGCTCCAGTGCTAACCACTGAGCCATCGTGTTGCCCCTAGAAGTGCAGAAAGTTTGCAGAGTTTTCTAGCTTTTCCACTTTGGATTTTCCTGCAACGTGTAGAGTAGGACTAGCCAGACTCCCATCCACTTTGCAGCTACACGTAAACGCAGCATTGTTTGTCGTGGTGTTTCTCCTGCAGCCAAAATGCTGCATTTTTACAAGGTGGGTCCGGGCCTAATGGCATTATCTGCAGCTAAACAGAATAAACTTACTAATGTCACCTCTTTCAATTCCGTCAAGTACCAGAGTCCTAATGAAGCAGTCATGAATGTAAACGGGATCAGCGCACCTCACGTCCACACAACATGAAGCCCTGGAGGATTGCTACCACCCTCCAGGGTCTAATGCGCGTTTACTGACGTTACTCTATAGCGCAGGCACTGGTCCCGCTGTCTGGTGCACACACTTTCTGCACCTGAAAGATTACCTGATAGACAATGGCATTACAGTGGATAGGAAGACACTGCAACAGCAAAAAAGAAAGGAAATATTTATAAGGGTTTTCACCGGGATGAACCTGGTGCCGATTTTGAGATGAATTCCAGTTCCCATTGAATAGGACTGACAGATCTAAGGCTGAGCTCGCACAGAGTTTTTTTGGTCAGGAATCCGCCTCAAAATCAGCCTCCCAATAGGGTTCTATTTTGAGGCGGATTCCTGACCAAAAAAACTCTGTGTGAACTCAGCCTAAGGGTAAGTTCACACGGGGCCACCTCAGGTTCCGGACCAAAAAATGGGTAGCCACAACTAAATGCCAGTGCACTGCACCGCCATCCAGTCGCGCACTGCGCTCCAGATTAGGCCTGATGAATGAGGATCTCGCTTCTTTTTTCCAGCAGACAGGAGAAATGGCCCCTGGAAAAAAGAACTGACCGGCTCCCATTGATTTCAATGGGAGTCGTCTTTTTGGTCAGGATTTTGAGGCGAATACGGCCTCAAAATCCTGACCAAAAACCCCGTGTGAACTCAACCTAAGGAAGCCAAAAAAAAAAAGAAAAAGGTTCTGATAAACCTCGCCACAGATACCATGTCTTGAAACCCCACAGTGGTTAGCCCATTCACCAAAGGGAGCTGAGTGGGGCAGAAAATGGAGAAGGTGACAAAGCGAATGCCCAGCTTAAATTCCTCTTCATTTTTTGCAACTGAACATCGCCTACGGGTCTATTCACACTGAGTTTTTTGGCGCCGATTCTGATGCTGAATCCGCGTCCGATTCCACTTGGAAAAAAAGCCGCCCACTGACTTCAATGGGTTCCTTTTTCCTCATTGAAGTCAATGGGAGGCTTTTTTTCCATGTGGATTCGGACGCAGATTCAGTGTCAAAAAACTCCATGTGAATGGACCCTAAAATAGGCGGAAATCTGTGGCACAGCTCCACTATTCTGGTGATGAGGAGACACTTCCGTTGACATATAGATTTGGATTCTCATGGCTTAAATTTTGCCAAAATTGTAAAATTCTGGCTCAGAGTAACTAATAGGTGGTGGAAACATGGACTGGACAAGCTGAAAGGTACAAGAGACGTCAGACGTCCAGCATCAGCCACTGGGATAAATCTCCTGTATATTCTCACTGTCTCAGGGCTCAAATTGGGCACGGAATAGTGTTTTTTAGTCCTGATTTTGACGCGGGAAGATGCGTTAAAATCGGGACCAAAATATGCATGCCGTGACAAAATGAATGGGCCTAGTGCAGAGGGTGCTGCAGCAAGGCGGATGCTGCGACTAGATGAGCCGCAGAATCCACCTGAAGAAAAGACAGCTCGCCTCTCCATAGACCACCATTGTGAGGGGCGGATTATGATGTGGATTCCGCAACAAAATCTGCCCCCTCTGTCCCCGTGTGAACGAGCCATAAGGGTCAGTGCACACAGAGTTTTTTGGTACGGATTTTGACGTAGAATCCATCTCCAAATCCGCCTCCTTTCTACAGGATCTGCTAGCAGAAAAAAGCAGCGAGCTGACCTTTCTTCATGCGGAGTCTGCCTCAAAAAACCAACAGGAGTCAATGGGAGGCGGAAAAACCGCTAGCAGTTTTTTCAAGGTCCATACACTGTGCTGGAGGAAAAAAAAAAAAACACTAAAAACAGTTCAAAAAACGCCTCATGTAAAAAAAAAAAAACGCTTCCCAATTCCTGAAGTGGATTTTTTCCTCTCCAAAATCCTTGCCAAAAAACTCCGTGTGAACTCAACCTTAGGGCTAGTTCACACGTAAATTATGCGTGGCTTATTTTGGTCTGGAAAAAAAACGCTTCCTAATTAAGAAGTGGTTTTTGGACATTGCTGCATTTTTTGGGTAAAAAAAAACGCTTCAAAATACACCAGGCGGTTTCCCTTCCCCTAAAGTGAATGGCCGCAAAAAAAAAAAAAAAAGGCTTGCGGTTTTGGTCGCTTTTTTTTTTGCAAAAAAAAACCTAGGTGTTTTCCACCTCCCATTAACTTCTATTGCCTTTCCTCAGGCGGAAAATGCCAGAAGAAAGGTCATGTCGCTTTTTTTTGTCCATAGACCACTATCGTACGGGGGCGGAGTTTGAGGCAAAATTCGCCATCAAAATCAGCCACCATAGCCCCGTGTGATCTAGCCCTTATGGTAAGTTGACATGGATTTTTAAGGCGGAAATTTTTTTTTTCAGAAAGGCAAAAAAAACAACAACAAAAAAACCCTTAACTTTTTTTTTTTTTTTTAGCCTCTCGTTCATTTCAGTAGAGTTTGCAAAACGGATTTTGCCGAGTGTGAACTTACCCTAAATTTGCACTATTAGTAAATCTGGGTCTGTGTCTCACTGTGCGAGCCCGGTTTGCAAAATCTAGAACGGGAGAACAACAAATGGGACAAATACCAGCGGAAAAGTGGGTAGAGACGGGGGCTACAAGGTGCAGAGCATTTCGGGTACCTATAACAAATATGGGGCAACATGGCAACTCAGTGGTTAGCACTGCAGCCTTGCAGCGCTGGAGTCCTGGGTTCGAATCCCACCAGGAACAACATCTGCAAGGAGTTTGTATGTTCTCCCCGTGTTTGCGTGGATTTCCTCCCATTCTACAAAGACGTACTGATAGGGAAAACGTATGATGTGATCCCTATATCATATATACCTATATGGGGCTCACAATCTACAAAAAATCTGGGTGATGTTGTATACGAGCCCTACAGCCGGGCGGGTAGATATAGGAGACATGGCAGGCAGGAGCCAAGAAACCCTAAGGCTCCTTTACGTGAAAACCTCCGTCCGGCGTCTATACATGGCGCCATATTGGCCAACGTCTATACACGGCGCCATATTGGCCAACGTCTATACACGGCGCCATATTGGCCAACGTCTATACACGGCGCCATATTGGCCAACGTCTATACACGGCGCCATATTGGCCAACGTCTATACACGGCGCCATATTGGCCAACGTCTATACACGGCGCCATATTGGCCAACGTCTATACACGGCGCCATATTGGCCAACGTCTATACACGGCGCCATATTGGCCAACGTCTATACACGGCGCCATATTGGCCAACGTCTATACACGGCGCCATATTGGCCAACGTCTATACACGGCGCCATATTGGCCAACGTCTATACACGGCGCCATATTGGCCAACGTCTATACACGGCGCCATATTGGCCAACGTCTATACACGGCGCCATATTGGCCAACGTCTATACACGGCGCCATATTGGCCAACGTCTATACACGGCGCCATATTGGCCAACGTCTATACACGGCGCCATATTGGCCAACGTCTATACACGGCGCCATATTGGCCAACGTCTATACACGGCGCCATATTGGCCAACGTCTATACACGGCGCCATATTGGCCAACGTCTATACACGGCGCCATATTGGCCAACGTCTATACACGGCGCCATATTGGCCAACGTCTATACACGGCGCCATATTGGCCAACGTCTATACACGGCGCCATATTGGCCAACGTCTATACACGGCGCCATATTGGCCAACGTCTATACACGGCGCCATATTGGCCAACGTCTATACACGGCGCCATATTGGCCAACGTCTATACACGGCGCCATATTGGCCAACGTCTATACACGGCTCAATATTGACCAACGTCTATACACGGCTCAATATTGACCAACGTCTATACACGGCGCCATATTGGCCAACGTCTATACACGGCGCCATATTGACCAACGTCTATACACGGCGCCATATTGACCAACGTCTATACACGGCGCCATATTGGCCAACGTCTATACACGGCGCCATATTGACCAACGTCTATACACGGCGCCATATTGGCCAACGTCTATACACGGCGCCATATTGACCAACGTCTATACACGGCGCCATATTGACCAACGTCTATACACGGCGCCATATTGACCAACGTCTATACACGGCGCCATATTGGCCAACGTCTATACACGGCGCCATATTGACCAACGTCTATACACGGCGCCATATTGACCAACGTCTATACACGGCGCCATATTGACCAACGTCTATACACGGCGCCATATTGACCAACGTCCATACATGGCGCCATATTGACCAACGTCTATACATGGCGCCATATTGGCCAACGTCTACGCTATTCCCTCCACTGTTAAAAACAAGACAATTAAAGGGATGTGACAAGAAGTTTCCTTCCCGGGGTGGGCGGCGAGGTAGACGCTGGTAAGACTGCGCCGTTTTGCACACCGCAGGCGCCATGTGAGGTAATACGTCACCGATCCCGCTGCCATGACGTAACGTAGGAGATAGTACTACAGATACCAGTCACGTGACTTTAGAGGCCACTTACTGACATGACAAGCCCAGTAATTAGCCATGGAGGGATTATTAGAGGATTATCCGCCATTGCTGTGGCTACCACTAGCCATGTGACGTGGACACCGGGCCCGCCATCTAGCTCACACCTATGACGTGCCGATCACATGCTGCGCAGCGGCCGGCGTCTCCCCCGGTCAGTGCCCGCCTGCAGCCACACACCCGGCGCCGCGGCCTACCTCATGGGCTCCGCTGTCATTTCTGTCCAAGGCCCGGCTCGTCTCTCGGCCTCTCGCTCACCGATGCCCGTCCATTCCCCGGAGATCCTGCAAGAGGGGGGGGGGGGGGGAGGGGATGACGAGGAGAAAATACAGACCAGTGAAAATCTCCTCAGGAGGCGGCGCGGCCTGTAAGCCGGAGCCTAAAGCAGCGATCCGAGCGGCGGGCACCTGACTACGAGCCGGCCGCTGCCACCCTCCCCTCTAGTACACAGGATCGCTCCCTTCCCGGCTCGCCCGCTCCTCCCCCGCCTCCCCGGATCACAGATCCATTACTCGGCGAAGAACCAGAAACAAAGCAGTTACCGCCATCTTGTCGGGGGGAGGGAGCAGAGAGACGCATCGAATTGGCGCTTTCTCCCCCCGCCCGCTCTGCCGCGCGCTGATTGGCTGAGAGCGGGCCCGGCAGGAATTTCTGAATGGCTCGCGGCGCGGAGCGGGGAGGCTGTTACCAGGGGCGGTGACGTCATCACTCGCCCGAATTCTGATTTGTACCGGGCAAGGCAGCGCTGTGTTCTGTGCGGTACAAAGGAGGCCGCGGGTGGAGGGGATGGAGGGGGCAAGAAGGAGGCCAGTACCGGGCCACACATGGCTATTCAATGGGGGGACGTGCCCTGCCTTGTGGGGTGCTGCAGTCATCCAAAACCACATTGGTGGTCCTATAGTGACTGGTGCATAGAATAGGGCGTCCATATTGGGTGGGCTGGGATCCCAATAGATAAGGTCAGGCTTACATTCGGGGTCTACTTGAAGACCGACCCCCCCCCCCCTCTTCCTTCCTGAAAGTAAGACATCCCCCAATAATAATAATCTTTCTGTGCAAAGATTGTATGAAGAAAAACATTGCAGCCGGCTGAACGCTGTGCGTGGTGCTGCAGATGCCGCAGCGATACGTTGTATACACTGTTCCTGCTGCAGTAGGATGAGCTGGGAGATGCCCGCTGTGCATACATTAACCCTTTCCCGACATCCGCCGTACTATTACGGCGCATTCCGGGTGTGCAACTATGGCGACCGCCTGGGAGACGGGCGGCCGCTATAGCTGCCGGGTGTCTACTGCTTTATGCGGTAGACAACCGGCGCTAATGTCCCCGGTCATGCCGACATCATGTTTCCATGACAGTCTGCTTTCTCTTTCTTTTGCAGGCTGGTCTATGCAGCCTGCAAAAGAAATGATGATTTTTTGCAATGCATTAGCATTATAATGCATTGTATTAGTGATCAGACCCCCTGGGGTTCAAGACCCCTAGGGGGTCTAATAAATGCAAAAAAAAAATTAAAATGTAAAAAAAAATTATTAAAAAGTATTAAAAATTCAAATCACCCCCCTTTCTCTAGAACACACTTATGCCGGCTCCCATAGAAAGCAATAGGATCTGTTTTAACGCCGCTGATTCGGAACATGTTACGTTACGTTCAGAATCAGCGAGTGTATACTCCATGTGTAGGGGCCCTCAGAAGGGCTGACTGTGAGGAATGCCCACCCCAACAGTGCTCCACCATAATCTTGTACTGTCAGGGCCCGCCCTTCTGACAGTGGAGGGATATCAGTATCAAAACTAATAGCACCGATGGGGGGGACACTGAGTCACTTACTGTACTAACAAAGCTGACTAGGCCGAGATCAATGAGCCTAATATGAGGGGAGGGTGAAAGCATGGCAAGACTGATGTTCAGGGCAGTTTCTCAAAACGGGCAGGGGCCCTGTACCTAATCTATCTGCGGCTGAGATTGGTTACAGATCTATACTGTGTCATCTATAGCTCAGTCTGCAAGAACTTCAGAAATACCTTTGTTACCGGATTTAATAAAGAAGCTTAAACGGGTTGTGCCCTTAAGGACCCTCATCCTCTAGCCACAGGTCAGATCGCTGGGGCTCCCACCGCCATCTTTCCCAGCAAACTGGTTCTCCATTTGCTTCTCCTGTCAGCAGAAGACGGAAACCTGAAAGCGGAGGCCACGGCGCAGAAGTGAACCCGCCCTAACTGAGCCGGTATCATACAGGGCAGGGTCCGGCAGTGTAAAGATCTCATGACGAAGTCCCATTTTTTTGGAGCCACGAAACAGCAAAAAAACAGCGATGGGGTTATTTTGGTTTGTCGTCCCGTTAAATCAATAGTAGTAGTTGTAGTATAGAGATAGTGTGGCCATTTTTGTATCCAGAAATACTTTATTTATGTTTATTTACCTTTATATGTAATCTGGGGAGACGGGATTGATTAGAATTTTTATATTTGTGTGGGGACCCCCATTAGTGACCCCCTACCACGTTTTTAGGCCTCCATTGGGCCGTCCAGAGCTCCCGGCTGGGTCTCCATTCCGAGGGTGCTTCGCCACCGGCAGCGGCTTCTACTTTAGTCCACGGCCTGGCCAGGGACTAGGCTGCAACTAGGCCCAGCAGAGCTTCCCCGGCTTCTAGGACTCCTCCTACGCCCCCTATTGGCCTAGGGGAGGTCTCATCTTCTCTCAATTATAGACTCCATTTTGTGCTGGTTTTCTCATTGCTGGATGACGCTTGCATACCTTTGATATCTTCGTTATTTTGTTTATTTCCCAGATCCGTGTGAACAAACGTATGAGATCTTTCTCACCCAGTTTATTCCGCTGCTGTTCTTATCACTTTAATTGGAGGTTATTTTGGCTCTCTTATCTGAGGCTTTGGAATGGCCCCTCCATGGTACAGGATGAGCTAGAGAAACAAGACCCGCACATTGCAAGCTTATGTGACCGTAGGTTGTATCAGACATTGGGTGCACGTAGTTGAGGGGTCTCTTATGAAGACAGATGTCTGTACCCGAGTCTAGCGGACGCTCTTCAGTGATCTTTCCCAGGGGTTCTCTGCCTTTGCCGGTTGCTTCCACCATTGAGGTTTTTCTAACCAGATGATAATAAGTTCTAAAATCTTAATATTTTAATCTTTGTATCTAGCATTGTACAAAACGCTCCTCAATATCACACTATTTCTTCTAATCTATTATATTACTTATATACTATCATTCTACCATAAATGATCGGTCCTCATACTATTTTAAATAAAATTGCATTATATTCTAATTGACTTGTCTTCTTTAAAGCATCAAGTATCAAGGACCTGCATTGATAAAACAAAGTGATTTTTCTTCTGACCAGTCGTTCCCATCTGCGTTTGTATTCCAAATATACCAAATGCATTTGCAAGCGGTGTGCAGTGAAAGCACACAGACCCCAGAGACTATAATGGGGTCTGGGTGCTTGTCTGCCTGCACGAATCATGCAGACAAGAAAGTAGGTTGTGAATTACTTTCCTGTCCGCATGTTGCCTGCGGAGATCTGGCGGCAAGCACACGGGCTACATTATAGTCTATGGGGTTTGTGTGCTGTCACTGCACAGCGCTTGCAAATGCGTTTGGTATTGCCCCCCCAAATGGAATACAAACGCAGATGTGAACGAGGGGTGAGGCTGTTTTTTTCTGGGCTTCTAGTAGTCTTGTGGCTGCTCCAGTTCTTCTGGGCCTTTTTTCTCCAGCACCTTGCGGGACTTAGCACTTGGGAATCCTCTCTGCAGCCTCTTACAGTAGTCATTAGTTGCACTTTACCCGCGATCTAGCAGGCTATCCTCCTCATATTACCCTTAGGGCCCCCGTTGCAATGTCCTTTGTCCAATGTCCCATTGCTGCCACGTGTTTCACTTGTGCCGCTGTAATAAAAGTTACCATGTGCTCAGCCCAATTCCATTTATTCTGCCCAAGCCAGCTCAAGACCCTCCTGGCCCCTCTCCAGCAGACCCTCCCCCAGATTGGGAGTCTTCCCTTACCTGGGACATAGGCGACCTTGCCAGACTTAACTAGTTGCCAGCTGCCTGCCCAGATACTGTCAGTGAACCTGAGCCACAAACCAGACAAGTACAGGACCTATATATCCGGTTTCACCCCGGGGTTGTTAAATACACGACAAGCACACAGTCACGTGCATGAAGCCGAACACAGATGATCCCGTCACAAATGTGCTTTCAAATTGAGGAAGGGTAGGAAAAAAACCCAAACTAAAAAATGTTAATTTAAAAAAAGTTTTATTGAAAAATGTAAAGATATCATAAACAGATCAATAAAACATTTTTCTAGAGATTTTTAAGGCTTATCCAATGTGCATGCTTGAATATCCTTGGTAGGGTACAAGTACAACCTTAAAATTCACGTTTCTTTTTGGAGGGGACAATGCTTAATGCAAAAGCAAATCATTCTTAGTTGATCTTCATAAAGGTTGTCCAAAATCCTGAACATGTCTATGAAATGTTTTCTTTAAACCCAGCTGGAGCATGCACAAGGAAGAGAAAAGAGATTCAAGTACAACTAAATCAGATGACAAAGTGCAAGGTTCACCTGGAATCTGCCAAAGAGAAACAGGAGGGATCCTAGATTATTCATATCTCTGCTGAAGGTGTCATGTGGGCAAGCCTGTGATCTCAATCGCCCATATTGTACACTTAAAGGGATTCTGCAGATTGCATTTGCTTCAGAACAGAGTGCTAAAGATGTGCAAAACTACATAACCATGCAGGAAATCTATAGAGGTGCAATGAATAGGCCCAAACACTGTGTAGTTATTCGCTTCCAAGATCTCATTGTGGGAAACTAAACTTAGATCAAGAGGAGATTAGAAAAGTAACACATAACTCGTTCACATCTGCATTTGGATTCCGTCCGGGGGAGTTCTGCTGAATGGAATACCAAATACAAGTGCAAGCGCTGGTGCAGTAATAGCACATGGACCCCATAGACTATAATGGGGTCCGTGTGCTTGCCGCGAGATCTCCACAGGGATCCTGCAAACAGGAAAGTAGTTCACCATCTACTTTCCTGTCCGCATGATTTTTGCAGCAATCACATGGACCCCATTATAGTCTATGGGGTCCGTGTGCTTTTACTACACGGCGCTTGCAATTGCGTTTGTATTCCGTTTGGGGGGGGAATCCAAACGCTGATGTGAACGAGGGTTAAGAAAACTCCCTTTGCCATTTCAGCAGGTCCCTTTAAGATGGGCCTTTCCAGCAGTCTGTACTGAAGTAAACCAAATCTGCAAACCAATACTAATGAGAAGCTGAGTGCAATAAATATTTCCCAAGGCAGTATGAATAATGTGCGTCTTATTACTTTCCAGTTACATTGTATTTCTAAGTGCACAGCAAAAAAAATCATCAAGAATTCAAAGAAGAATGTCAAGAAATTTAACAAAACCATTTTAATGACATCAGACACCCAATAAAAGTAGAGAAGCACAAGCTCAGCCCTTCAGAGGACCCGACCCTCTCCTGACGTAGACTTCCACTGACCATGTAATGATCTTTGGGGATCTTAAGACGTTCTGTTCCCCTGTTATTCCTACTGGAAATCTAGGAATAAAGTGACTCCTCAATGTAAAGTTGTAAGAAAAGATGCTCCATGAAATAAAAAAGGATTTACAAAGACAGGCAGGTCACAAGTGGACACAGGACCTCTACGGCCAAAGCCCCACATTTGGTCACTGTCACAGACGCTCCAAACTTCTGGGATTGGTTGCAATATAAAGATTGAGAAATCACGAGCAAATATGGATCTATAAGTGACCTGCGTTTTAGTACGTGGTGTGACATTAAGTGGTCCTATTGCCTTAATGCAGCTCAGTCCCATTCAAGTGAATGAACTGAGCTGCTGTATACTGTATACACTTCCTGCTATACAATGAAGAAGCCACAAGTCCTATAATCCCTCCAAACACCCATCTAATGTCGATGACCTATCCCAAGGATTGGTCTGTGAAGTCCCAGAATACCCCTTATAAGAGGACCTTTCATCACCTCCACCAAATATTTCATTCTGTAGCCCCCGCCCTTCCTGAGCATTCACTGCTCAATTTATCCCATTGAACGATGCAAAGAGCTGATGGAGGCGGTGAGAGGTCCTCAAAGTCAGATCTGTGTAGACTTGTCAGGCACTTAGATGGTTTCTGGTTCTGCAAGTTTAATATTCAAGTAAATTTAATACACAGTGAAATAAATAAGCAATGTCAAACCTATTAAGTACACAATACTGTGATCCTCCATTGCTATCCCATTGCATAGGTGCATGCTCTTATAACTGGTATAATACTAGATGTCTCGGTGAAGATCGCACCTTCCTTCACAGGTCACATATCCCCAAAGACGGACAATCACATAGCATTAGAATGACGTGAACTATTTAGTAGATACATTGCATATAAGGTAGTACAAAGACTATGCTTTGTACTGAATGGCAGGGGAAAGAAAAGAAGTCTATGGAGAGTACCATGTCAGTAAGCTAAGCTGCTAGATAGCGCCATCATCTGGACAATGCTAAGGTAGGTGACCAGTGTATTACATATAGAAGCGCAGGCCTCAGATGAAGCGGTATAATCCACGGCTTGTGCTTTTACAGTGAATTCAATCATTTATTAAAAACATGTACAACTAAAATAATAAACCCCCCACCCCACCCACAAAAGTAGAGACCCCTATTAAGACATATCACCAAAAATACCAAGCTATCAAAAGTTAGTTTTATTATAAGGGCAGAATAAGGTAATCTCATTGTACCAGGCGTCTTCACTTTGTACTCATGACATTGTCTTGTTATGCCACTTGGAATATGGGGAGGGGGTCGGTTCTGTACCTTGGAGGGGATTGGATAGTTGGGGGGTTTCACTGCATATGACTAAGGCACTGCATCAGGTCTTTGGTTCACAGTTACCACCAAAGGAAACAAATCTCATTCATAACAAGTTATTTTGCAAAATGCGTCTTCGGTGCACAATCCATTGTGTAGAATCCTTGTCCGCAGGCGTTCCTGAACCGTTCCTGGGTCTCTTACCAATGTCTTCAGTCTGATGGAACTTCATCTAGGACATTAGAAAGCTGCAAAGAAAATACAGAACATTTAGGTATATCCCCAAGCTACAAGTACAAGGATACATTCATGATACATTTTATTGCATTTTGGGGGAAAAAAACTATTTTTTTTTTTTGCACACTACGTTTTACAGTTCCTGCAAATGAAAATGTAATCTCATCCACATGTACAAAACTAAAATTGTTTAAAAAACAAAAAGTGACATTTAAAAAAATAAATTGTATAAAAATAAATCAAATGCAAGAATGCAACGAGTTACCTGTAGGGGTAGCCATGATATTTGGATCGGAAGACAGAAAGCAGCCAGCTGAAGAATACCACCACTAGCCCCAAGCCTGCCAGGCACATGACTATTAAAGGAAGGCAAAGTCAGAATTGTTACATCACTAAATACAATTTACATCATTCATATCAGCAAATATGTAAAATTAGAACAAAAAAATCTATAAAATTAAGAAGTGCTTCTAGTTACACTTGCACCTCATTAAAGAAACAGCTCAGAGAGGTGCAACACGGTGGCTCAGTGGTTAGCACTGCAGCCTGGCAGTGATGGAGTCCTGGGTTCGAGTCTCGCCAGGAACAAAACCTGCAAGGAGTTTGTATGTTGTCCCCGTGTTTGTGTGGATTTCCTCCCATACTACAAAGACATACTGATTCATTTTCCGCAGTACATCGGCGTTCCGTCATGGCTTCCTGCTTCTGATTAAACCCGGATGAATGGGCCTGATCAGGAGGGAGTCTTGAGCCGCGGACCCGGCAGCAAGATCGAGCAGGATGCTTCTTTTTTCCGTGTCCTGCTGCGATCTCCGCTTCCCATAATGGGAGGCGGATTTCGTGACGAATCTGCTCTGGATTCGGGAGCTAAATCTACCCCCAAATCCATGGTAAATTCCTCCGTGTGAGCACACCCTTATGCAGCTCATATTCAGAAATACACAGATGTTAGAATATATGATCATTCCAGCTTCCTTTATACCTGTTATTACTTTTGTAGCCATTAGAGATGAGCGAACACTGTTCGGAACAGCCGTTCCGAACAGCACGCTCCCATAGAAATGAATGGACGTAACCGGCATGCAGGGGGGTTAAGCGACCGGCCGCTGGCAAAGTGTACGTACCAGCTGCTTCCATTCATTTCTATGGGAGCGTGCAGTTCGGAACGGCTGATCGGAACAGTGTTCGCTCATCTCTAGTAGCCACTCTTGACTTTAGCTCAAAAGAACGCTGCAAAATCTGCAACATAAAACGCTGCATTTTAGCAACGTGGGGCCTCAGCCTAAGACTTCTTAGCGATCCCCATAAAAATGTGCATTGCAGTTACTAAGGAGTTAATTTTTCTCTAGGTCATATACTCACTCTTTCGTTTTCCTACATCCAGTTCGGAAGTAGCAGCTTCATGTAAGAGAACCATTCCCAAAGTCACTCCACCATCTAGAAGTCAGATGTAAGGGCAAAGACAAGCGAATTCCTATATATCAGCCTTATACGATATTCGTGGTCTGCTATGCGGTTTTACTAGAATTCCGATAGAGCAAATGAATTGTTCATAGTCAATGGCGCTTGTAAACCAGAAACTGTCTAAGGGCATGTTCATGAGGTGGAATCTGAAGTGAAGTCCGCCCCAAAATCAGCACCAGGTGCAGCCCCACTTCTTCCTCCCATTGTAAAGCAGAGATCAGAGCAAGATGTGGAGAATACACGCATACAGCTCTGCATTATAATTCTGCCGCAGGGAGGCAGGGGAAGTTTGGGGCTCTTGGAAGGAACATGAAATATTGATGACCTATTCTAAGACTAAGACAATGTTTTAAGTCCTGGAAAACCCTTTTAAATATCTCAATCGCCCAAAGATCAGACGTTCCTCCTTCTATACCGTGAAAGCAGCACCACCCTATATACACCTATAGCAGTAAGGGATCGATGCATTTACTATAGACGTACATTAAAAAACTTCAGACCTGCCAAAGGAGCAGCAATGAAAGGATACTGAACAAGAGAACAATATGGGTTTCCGCCACAAACTGTGCTTGGCTGCTTCCATGTATATAGTTCTGCAGGAAACAGGAGAGGAAAAATCAATAACATTCAGTGCGAATATAGTCAGAGGTTAGGCACCAGCGAGCTTCTAGATGCAACGACGTCAGGCCTGTTGTACATGTCATTTTCTTCGTCTATAGCAGGGGTAGGGAACCTTTGGCTCTCCAGCTGCTGTGAAACTACAACTCCCAGCATGCTCCATTCACTTCCATGGGAGTTTCCAGAACAGCAGAGCCAGTATGCATGCTGGGAGTTGTAGTTTTGCAACAGCTGGAGAGCCGTACGTTCCCTACCCCTGGTCTATAGGAACTATAGCATGAGCAGACTGTACAATGCACCTAAAACAAGGCTACAAGTCACTAAAGCATTTGTCAAAATTGACAGTTCTGTTTCAATGGGAGTATATGGGCAGAAACCAAAAAAATAGAAAAATACACCTTACCACTTGGCCAGTATGTGGGTTCTTGTGAGCATATGGGGGTCCGCGGATGTGATTCCACATTTGTCCAGATGTCATTGCCAACACAAAGCACTGCAACAGGAATATAAGAAATAAGATGTGACTCTACATACAAGACCTTCAGCCAGTGCAAAAAGCAGCTACAAAGAGAACCTTGTGCATTTTAGCACGCAACACATTCAATCGCCACCAATGCTACAGGGGACTCTCAATTATTAGTTTTGTTTGTGAGATTATTGCAACCAGGGCCTGTCCAAAGCAGACAGCCCCACTAAACATTGTATTTCTAGCATGCTTTGTTTCAGTGCCGTCAGTATACAAAACCCATTTACATTTCGTTTATACCCAGTTACTAAAAATGTGTCCTGCTCACTGCTAATGGACAAGGCTCCCGGCCTCATTAGGTTATATTACACCAGGGTGGTGAGGGTGCTGCCATATGGAGTTCTGGCCGCAGTACAGCCGTGTTCAGTGCTGGGACCACCGGCGCTCATGTGTAAGTGAAATGCTGATTTATTACAGGCCATTTCTCATTACTGACCACACGGTAACAGTAAACCTGCACAGTCAGTATTGAGAAATGGGCCATAATTCATTGATATTTCATTTACTTAAAAGGGAAATCACCAGTGGCTCCAATGCTAAAAACCACGTGGCAGCACTCTAATATTGCGACATCCTTGGGGTATATTCATACGGCGGAAAAGGAAGAGGAATTTCTATTCATTTTCCACCACCGATAATTTCGCCGCGGGCAGCAAATACGGAAATTGTACTGTGTTACATGAAGTAAAAAAAATAAATAAATTACAAAGTAATGCAACACGTGCACCGCCTAATGGCTTTGCAATGAAATAAATAACATGCATTTACCAAGGCAGCCAAGGCCCATCCGGTTTTGTTGTACAGGAAGTCAAGGTTGCTTCTTCTCAAATAGACTAATCCTCCGATCACAGCCAAGAGCAAACCGAGCATTAAAGGGCCGGCGTAATTCGGAGGCCTTATTACTCGGATCTGTGAAGATATTAGCGTGGACAATAGAATAGTATAAAAAGCAAATAAACAATAGTTTCAGAAAGGACAATATCATTTGCTGTATACACCGTATACTCTTACATTGACATCTGTCCTGTCTGCAATCCAGCGAGCAAGTTGTTCTGCTGCAAAACCTCGCACTTGTAGCTCGTACGTGTCTCCTCTCTTAGGCTTCCCTTTAGGGGGAAAGTGAATGAAGGTAGGTGCAGAATTCATATTCAACTGGTAAAAAAAGCAGGAAACAGATCAGTAATTTTTTAATGAAAATTTTTCGATTCACAAGATATTATTTAACACTAGAGTGAAATACAGCCGGCCTTATGTCAAATGTCATCCCTCTATGCCAGAAGACTGGGGCACAGCGATTGATAACTGATATCCCACCACCGTACTGTACATGGATGTGAATACCCCTTATACAAATACCCCTATGTCCAATAATCCGGAAACAAAAATGTCAGACTTTACCATTTGGAAGACATCTGATCCTTCATCAAAATCCACCATAGCAAAGAAAATCCTATTGGTAAATGCACTTGAGTAACGCCAAGAATTTGCCAGGATCTGGTATTCCTCGTCTGCTTGCCTGCACGAAACATACAGCATGAGAGCAAATCCATATTACTGCTTATTGTATAGAAGGAATAAAAGCTAGAGCCTGTATCCGTATAATGTAGAATCCAGATCAATCTATCTATCTATCTATCTATCTATCTATCTATCTATCTATCTATCTATCCATCCATCCATCCATCTATCCCAAGAGCAAGGAGCCAGGGTGATGCGAGTTATCACAGTGTGCTTAACCATCTTATCTCACTAGACATACACTTAAGAAATAGAGATGAACAAATAGTATTCGAAACTGCAGTTTCGAATACCTCGCTCCATAGGAATGAATGGGAGCGGCTGGCGCGCGGCCGATGCCGCTTAACCCCTTGCTGTTCGCTCACTCCCATTCATTCCTATGGGAGCGAGGCATTTGAAACTATGTTTCGAATAAACTCTATTAAGAAACACACGTTTTCCATATACTTACTTGCACACAACACATTGCCTGTGTGACTGCAGCGCCGTGAACATGACAACCACAGAATAGTTTCTTGGTGGAGCCTTGATAAGTCGCCGGAACTTATCTCCGTTCATACGAATTACAGGCCTCTTACTGGCCCAGTCCATGAGCTGTCCCACCTTCTCTGATAACACCATCTGCAAAGAGGGAAAAACCAGCAATGTTACTCGGGAAGGGTTACAGACACCAGGCTCAATAAGACAGAATAGTAGTACGCCAAAGTGTACGGAGAAGATACCCAGAGATACGGGTGGGGTTGGTACAATAACGGTCATGAGGACTGTATACAATTTACTAAATGGCCCGACTGGAGGTCCCAGCGCCAGAATGGGAATCTCGGCCAGGTAGGAACTGATGGAGATGCCAGGAAACTGGGCCGGGGCAAAGAACAAGACTTGAGGTACACTTTGGTGCAAGAAGGAGCCTTGCCTCAAACGGGAACCTCAATAACATCCCTCTAGGCCAGTTTTCTGCTATAAATTAGAATTCCCCCTACTGTATTTTCTATCTATTCCTATAACAGTGGGATTGTGCTCCTGCAATGGCGGCTGTGATTGGTTTTCTATTGGATATTGTTAATGTATTACTTCTTATTTTTTGTTAGCCGTCATATGGTTTTGCAGCTTTATCCACTAAAAAGTGTGAATCTGATACCAATGAACAAACAACGAAAGAACCGCAGCGACGTCAACTGTATCCGCTATGTGCAGGCTTACCGAGAAAGTGTCAGATGTGTCCCGATTCCTATTTAGAATCTGACAATACTCTACCTGTATTATTACCGTGGAACTGACAGCGCTACCCCATTAAAAACGTAACAGAAATCACTCCAGGGCTGCAAAGTGAATGGGATTCTTGCAAATCCCATGCCCGCTTTGCGGGAAAAACCACACTGCGATTTCCAATACCGGCGCGGTTTTAGAAATCACAGCGTGTCAATTATATCTACGGCTTCCCCATAAATATAACGGTAACAGAAAGTTTGAGGAAAACTCATCATTCCACTCATCTTACAAATGTGCAGAGCCGGGTCCTGCAAAAGGACTTCTCTCTCTGCATTTTTTGGGCAGAAACCTGTGGAATCCCATTGCAGTCTATGGGGTCTGCAGGTAACGGATTTTTTAAAGCAAGGTTAGGTTTCCTGAAAGCAGGTGTTGCTGTAAAGGTCCGTATGCTTGCACGAGTCTCTAATGCCTTAACATTGCTGATATATGTGAGTGTACTTGTGGTTTTGAGAGAGTTAAGCGTCAGCTCAGGCATTGCAATAAATGAAGTGGACGGAGACTATTAACAATTGCCTTTTGTCTGACCACAATTACTAAGTAACCTGACAATGCTGCATTTGGCAGACACTTCCTTGCTCACTGCGGGTGCCAGGCTATTTCCAGGGCTATTCAGTCTGTGTAGATCAGGCCATATTCTGGTGATTTTTGACATCCATAATGACAGAGTTCATCCATTATAACCTCAAGGGTGTATATCATTCGGAGGCCTATACCGTGGCAGCCACAACATTAATCCGCCCCTCCCTAAACGCAGGTTTTTCCAAGTGGCTGGAGGAGGGCATAGCACAGACATTAAAATATTAGTCTGGTCTACAGTGGGGTGAATGAGCAAAAACTTCACCAAAAATATACATAATGTACGAAGACTGACGTATTGAACCCCGATCTTCATATCTGTGTTTCTTTATAAATGACACACGGTCCTGCACCTGGATTGAAATCTATGCCAACTCACATTTGGTGCAATTCCCAGTCACCAGGAAAATGCTGATGGCAGTGCAAAACAGTAAAAGCAATGTATACACCAAAAAACTGGTGCAAGAGGCCTAATAACCTTGCCCGGTGAAGGGAATCCATTATGCCACTTGCACCAGAACTCTAGCAATAAAAAGTTGCTAAATTTTAATGCACAACTTTTGTTGCACAGAATTTTTGTAAATTCTTACCACTTATAAGCAAATTGGCTGGGACACCGCACAGAAGACTTACAATAATCCACACCAGGTATCCCAGCGCACATCCATGCCAGCTCATAACCTGAGTATATTTGACTTTCTGACATCCAGAGAGCCAAAGTTGCACCAGACATAACTTAATACATTTTGCAAACATTACTCCACCATAGCGCGCACATTAGGACGTCAGTCCTAATAAACTCTTCCAAAGGTGTCAATAGTAGGAACGCTCATTCTCAATAAGTGACCCATGTAATTGTACATGCGATCACCTATATAATGGTCCGGATACTTGATCATTATTCAGGCTTCAAATTCAGACGCAGGTTGCAAATGAAAGGGATTCTATCATTCAGAAAACTGATTCTGAGCTAGGCTGTTCAGGTGCTGACTCTGGTACTTCCAAAGACCCCCCATAAATACTATATGCTAATGAGGCTCACCGAGCACCCTGGGTTTTCCCCAGTCCAGCAAGCACCCCCCTGCGTCATACCTCTGTAACACCCCTTTAATAGACCTCCTCTTGCACACTTTCTATACCGCCTACATCTTCTGTTGTTTCGCTCCTGGTGGTTGAAATCCTGTGCATGTGCAATAACGTTCCGTTCTGGGCGCTACTGTGCATGCCCGGGCGCCATTTTGTTGTACAGAACTGCATGGTCTACAGCAAAATCAATTGTGATTTCCCCTTGTGCATCTATCCCTCTGCTGCAAAGTTATAGAAAATATACAAAAGAACTCTTTGGCGCAACAAGGGTGCGCCCATCTTCAGCATGCAAATGAGCTTTGAGCCAAAAATTCCCGCCATCTATGGCAAAAAAGTGGCATAAACAGGTTAACAAATTCCCTCCTACTAATGCAGAACTCTTGATGTGGCCTAAAGGTGTATCCGGTCACACTATGTTATCCCAAATCCACTGGCAGTTACCCCCTGCGTCATACTGCGTCGTATTTAGCTTGTGGGGTTGGACTGGTCACAAGAGCAGGGGTCCTGTGCTTACCTTATAGGATGGCATAGTGGTTACAGGGCTTAGGATCCTTTAATATCTATAGGGCAGCTGTATATAGAGGAGCGCTGTACCCCAATAAGGTTCAATGGAGGAGCCGCAGTACAAACACTTGACCTCCGCTCCATACAATTGGCGGACCCCTCTATATGTGATTGGTGGGGGGCCAGAGCCCCGCCCCTGAGGATCCATCAGCTGTTGGTTAGAGGATTAGGAAGGATCTGCAGGGTGACAGCTGGATCTACAGAAACATCTAATAATGTCCATTCTGCAGATGGACATCAGAACCAGACCAGCAAACACAGCAAGTACTGAGATCAGATCCTCAGCCTGTAGTGGCTGCAAGTCGTGCAGTTTGCACCATGAGGCCATTGCTGCTGCTATGAGGGCGCTCACTGCCCCTGTAACCCTGCCCTGCACAGGGCTCTCCTGCCGTCATACACCCACCTCCTTCTTCTTCTGGCCGTCAGACAGCCCCCCACACAGGGCGAGCACGATCGCTCCGGCCAGCATTACTTTCAGCGCCGCCGCCATCTCCCCGGCTAAACTTTCCTCCGACCAGGAAGACCGGGAGGAGGCGTCACCTCGTCAGCACGTCTGCAGGGGAACGGGGCGGGGTTATCCAGTGGCCGCTTCTGATTGGTGGATCGCAACCAATCAGCGCGCGGCAAGCTGTTACACTCTTATTTGTCAGCGGCGGAGTGGGAGGAGCCAGGCTGACAGCTTCATTCATGGGCAGCGGAGAGTGTCGGGAGTGAGTGTGCGACTGCCTGCGACTGCGATGTGCGACTGCCTGCGACGTGCGACTCCATGCGACTCGCTTTTTATGCGATTTTTCAGGCTCAACTTATAAGGAGATCATATCACATAGACTAATAGCAAAAAACTATCAATAAATAAGTAAAAAAGTCAGAATTTTATGTGTTCACTCGGTTTTATTTTACTGATTTGAGGGCAGATGATATGTTGCATGGAAAATGCTGCAAATCTGCCTCACCTTCAGCCTTGTTCATACTTGTGCCGGAATCTCCATAGGACACGGTTGCAATGTCCACCTGAAATCCCTCACGCTCAATTTTATAACAACAGACCCCCGACTATCCTCATAGCCCTGTCATCGCTATTATAGGATAATAAATAGCCCCGGATTTCTGCTCCGGTGCAAATGACAAAATCACCCATATGGGATCGGTCTGCAATTGTGTGGGAAACAGCAGCGGAATCCATAGGGTATCCCGGGAGGAGACCGCTCTGCTGCTGACATGCTTCTAACAAGCGACACAATAAATCTAATATTTTTGACTCATTTCTTTGAATTCACCATTTTTATCTCCACTTAGGACCTGATGTTGTTTTTGGTCAAATTGATAGAGAAATATTGAACAATCTGAAGCAGCACTATATGTGTGTAATTGCTGGATCCTCGGAGAACAAGGCGCCCCAATGTCAGCCAAGTCTTCTATAGTAAAGGGAGCGCTTGTGGCCAGTGCTAGATTCATTTCTATGGGCCTAGCAGAGTCTCGGCACTACCATAGACATGAATGGAGCAATCGCATCCATGTGCACCATATTCAGGGGACTTGCAGGCTGCCATTTTCATGATTGCTGGGGGTCACAGTGGTTGGAGCCTCCAGCTATCAGACACTTATTTCCTATCCTGTGGATCAGGAGCAGAGTGTTTAGTGGGACAATCACTTTTGTGCACCTACACAATGGTGGCCGTGGGTCTGGAGTGATTCTTGGAAGGGAAGAAGGTGCAGGTAGTTCCTCTTACTGTAGCTGGATCTCTCCTATATCTGCACAGTAGCCTAGGACAGACTTGTTAGCTGGTGAGTGGGCGCAGTAAGGCTGAGGCCCCACATTGCAGAAATGTCGCTTTTGTGTTGCAGATTTTGCTGCGGTTTTTTGAACCAAGGCCAGAAGTGAGTAGAGCAGAAGGGAGAAGTAGAAAAGATTCCTTTAGGGCTAGTTCACATGTGAACTGCCCGCGTGGGTTTTGACACCGAGAGAGACGCGGCGAGCCGCGTCTCTCTCTGGTCAAAACCCGCCTGCCGCGACCATCGCGGCTTTCCCCTCCGCTGTCGGCTCAAATGAATGAGCCGACATAAGAGGGTGCTGCCGGGGGCGGAAGCCGCGCGGCTCAGCCTGCGCGGCTTCCGCCTGAAGATAGGGCAGGTCGCTTCTTTTCTCCGCTAGCAGCAGCCTGCCGCTAGCGGAGAAAAGAAGCCTGGCGGTCTGCATAGACCACTATTGTAAAGGGGCGGATTTTGAAGCGAAATCCGCTGTCAAAATCCGCCCCTTTGCCCACGTGTGAACTAGCCCTTAGATTTTCCATTCCTTTTGTAGCCAAAAAACCTCAGCAAAATCTGCAACCAAAAAAGCAGCTTTTCCGCAACGTGGGGCCTCAGCTTTAGGGTTAGTGCGAATGGAGTTTTTTGGTGCTGATTTTGACACTGAATCCGTCTCAAAGTCAGCCTCCAAAATTGTGCATGGGCCCTTCAGACTGACACCGGACAGTGGTGCAAGTGCAAACGCCGCAGTAGTCAGATGGTTGGATTTGAGTCAGTATCTTGGAGTTTCTAGAGACACTCCATGTTCAACTCAAATCAAACAAGCTTTATTGGCACGTCCGAATAGATATTTGGCATTGCCAAAGCTAGTAAAAAGGGGGGGGAGTTGGGGGTCGGGGGTGTGAGTGGTGGGTATGGGGTGGTTGATTTGGGGTGTAACAGTCCATGGAGTTTCATCTTCCTCTTAGTTGGTGACCGCTATATGGGGAGGTGGGGTGGGTGGTTTGGGGTATAACAGTCCGTGGAGTCTCATCTTCCTCTTGTTTGGTGACAGCTGGACACGTATTGGGCAGCGATCTCCACAGTGGCCTCTTCTTCTCCCAGTAGGATGTAGAGTTTCCTCTTCTCGTCTGGGATGTGGGCAGAGAGTCTTTGGTAGTAGACGGCCCTCACAGCTGAGTATTTGGTGCAGTGTAGCAGGAAGTGGGTCTGGTCTTCTAGGGCCCCCTGGTCACAGTGCTGGCACAGTCTCTTCTCCCGTGGCTTGTACGTCTGGCTGTGTCGCCCGTCTCTATCTCTAGGTTGTGGGCGCTCAGTCTGTACCGGCTCAGGGTCTGTCTGTGTTTGGGGTGACGTATTCTCTCCAGGTAGGTGGCCATGGTGTAGTCCCTTTGTAGGGATTGGTACACGGTGAGTTTCTTTGAGTTATTTATTGCGTTTCTCCATTCTTCAATGTACCGCTCTCTGGTATGTTTATGAAGGTCTCTATGACACGCATACACGTGTAGAACTATGAACGGGACTGTATTGATAAATATGACCCAATATTGGTGCATTTAAGCCACACCCCTTTGTCTGAGAACCCACGCCCACTTGTCTAGTGAAGTAGATGTGGCACCATTACGTCAGTGGCTAGATATAACTACTAGAGTATATGGAGGGCACATGGAGGGGATACTAAGCATAAGGGGAATATTAGATAGAACTGAAATTGTGTCTAATAATCTGCATTGTGTCTAAAATACAGAACAGATGTGTGTAGCCCTAGTCTGAGGTCAATGTCAGCCTCTGGGTGATATATAGGGCTGTATATAACCTTCTCCTATACACCGGCCTGTATAAACAATGCTAAAGGTGACTTTCTGAAAGACAATTCTTCCAAGTGACGTCATACGTTCATTGACTACAAGTCCCGGCATGCATTGCGCTCAGGCCGGCCGGCACGTACTGCTGTGTGATAGGGGGCGTGGCCTAGGGCGGATATCCTGAACGGCCATTTTGTTTTCCTTCATTCGCTTCAAGGGTACAGCAGAGAGGCAGAGATGTTCCCATTGGCGAGGTCCGCGCTGTCTCTGGCCGGTGAGTTGTCCTCGGGGGGCCCCTCAGGTCTCGGTGGTGTCGGGGCCACATTGCTGTGGTGTGAGGAGGGGGCTGGGTGATGTCTGCTGGTCCCCGGGGTCTCTGTCACTTGCTGACGGGTGGCTGCTGGTAGCCATTGTATGTGCTGTATATACTGTCAGTGCAGCTTATTGTCAGTGCTCACAGTCTTCACTTCCTCCAGTAGCCCAGCAGGGGGAGACTGTGACGCCCGCTCACCTTGCTGGCCTCTCCTATGTGCCCTTCCATTACCCTTATGGTCTCCTCATGGGCCCAGAAACCAACCCAAGACCACATTCCAATTTTAGGAATCTCCTCCAAATCTCATCTGCTTAGTAATTATCCATGCAGCCTAATGTGACCCCAGGAGCGGCTTGTAGTACATGAGTATATAGCTATGGCTGTCATTACTGTGCACGTGCCGCCCTGACATTGCATTTCTGCAGCTGCGTTGCAAGGTGGTTCCGGACGCTTGTAAAGATCTGCTGTCACCAAGGACAAATCATTGCAACTCCTGACACCTCCCGGCCAAACCTGGGGCACAGAGTTATGTCCTTTATGGCAGATGTGAAGACAGAACCAGGAGTGGATACCATGCAATTATACAAGAGAAACGTCTAGGGATGTGTATTACACAGGACTGCACAATGTAAACCCGGCATTATTAGTACCAGTCTCCACTGTGTCACTCCAGTGCCGATGATTTTAGGGGTCACCTGAATGAACAGTTTCCCCTTGTGCATCATTGCCTCTGTCACTGAGCCTATATATATATATATATATATATATATATATATATATATATATATTGCTCCAAAGAGATCATTTGTATCAACTTTATACAATGACAACGCTCTCATTCCTCCAAAGAGCTTGTTTGCCTATTGATAAAATCAGCAATGGAGGCGCCGGGTCACAAGGGGAAACCAGTGTTAATCCAGGTGACCCTAAACCATCTCCTCCCTTGTCATTGTATATTGTCCTCCTTGTCCTGCCAATGACCTTAGACTTGTCTCCTCTATCACTCGCACATCGCACACTCCTCTCTGACTTCTCTCTAGCTGCAGCCGTGCTCTGGAAGGCTTTACCATAGACAATCGGAATAATACTCAACGACAGCAGCTCAAAGCCCGTCCTAAAAATGACATCTATATAAGACGGCTTATCACATGACCTGTTCATTGTTCTATATTAACATCTCCTTATCCTATTCTATCCTTCCTGCTCTATTCATCAGATCTGCGGTGTACCTGCATGTGAATAGATGAATTGGCCAGCTCTGTGCTAATGATACTTGTGTGTTGTCTTGCAGCCCGCGGCGTGCAGAGATCAGTCTCCAGGCAGACACATCACAAAGCCGTTCCTGACTTTCATGACAAGTATGGAAACCTCATCCTGGCCTCCGGAGCAGTGTTCTGCGTCTCCATCTGGGGATATGTAAGTATTGATGTAGATGGATGGGCTGAGTGCACAGATACAAGACTTCTCCTGCTTTACATGACGATGTGTTTTATCTCCTGCAGTAATTCTATATATCAACCAACTTGCAGAGTGGAAGCAATATTCCTGCCAATAACACTTATCCCCTATCTACATGGAGAGGAAACTCCCCGGCAGCCCATATAGTCCTGATCCCTAAACACTCCTGTGCTTGTGATCCCTGGAGACCCAGCAGTTTGATCTATATATATATATATATATATATATATATATATATATATATATAATTAAATTAAATGACTGCATTAGGACAAATGACTACGGTGATATTGGTGGCACTTGCAAAGGTGCCCTTGACATTTACTTCTATTTTTAACAGCATTTATGTCTCCAATGTCAATTTTCACATTGATTCAACTTTTAAGTAAAAGGAAGCATTTCATTTCTGGCGAAGGCTTTACTTATCAGGATTTTTCAGGCCTTTTTTTCCCCTATCAGTATGTCTTTGTAGAATGGGAGGAAATCCAGGCAAAGACGGGAAGAACATACAAACTCCTTGCAGATGTTCTTGAACCCAGGACTCCAGCGCTGCAAGGCTACAGTGCTAACCACTGAGCCATTGTGTTGCCCCAATTTTTCAGGCATTTGCTAGGTCTTCATTCTTATAATAGATTAGTATTAGATTGGGGAGGGGGTAAGCAGTATGGTACCCCCACCTATCATGACCTTACTTCTCCAGAGATCATATACATCTTGTACTTTGGATCCTTTGCTTACATTATATAAGTGGGAACTTGGTAGATACAAATGGACCTGTAAGTAATGGAAACGACTTACACTTAAGACATGTAAGGACGGGTTCACATTGGCGCCCGGTCTCTACTTTGTGGGTTTCCATCTTCTTCCCCAAGAAACTGGACTGGAGACGGAAACCCGGCGGTCAGTTTTCAAACTCGTTCACTTGAATGGGTGTGCAAAGTGACCGCCCGTGAGCGTCTTCTGGTCTCCGCAGCGAAACTGCTTTTTTTTACCGGACAGAGGGGTTTCTGTCTATATCTCTCATTTACCGTCTGTCGCTTTCATTCTGTGTTGATTGAGAAAATCGGCCATTATATAACAATAGTGCGAGCTCGTCTTGGCCTGAATCCCTTCCCACTAATTTATACATCACTGCTGTATACCCGGCTGCCTGTAGATCTGACACCATGTATAATGTGGAAACACTCCCTGTCAATGGCAGCCCTATAGTGTGATGGGCATCTTGCTGTTCAGGTTATTGGATCATGTGACGGGTGCTGACTTTAGGTATATTTCTATTTTAGGTCATAACACAAACCGGAATTTGCTGGAATCTGTCTCCCATTGGCAAAGTTACTCCAAAGGAATGGAAGGACCAATAGAACAGACGCAACAGTTTGAGACTTACCTCCAGTACTTTTAACGAGCGTATGCTTTGTATATACCCTATATGCGACCTCGCTGTCCCTTTACATGGTGTTGAGGTTCCTGTTGTAATAAATGTGGAACAAAAGTAGAGTAACTTTTTTTTCTATTTTTTTCTGCTACATCGCTGATATTTTGCAAGTATAGCTTCTCTTCCCCCACACCTAATATAATATGAAATGAAGTGTATGATTGTTATCAGGCAGATCAGATGGGCAGTGACGTGGGAGACACAGAGGGAGAAGGAAGGGCTGATGGGGTTGTCCTCATAGATGTAGGAGGACATGCTAGACCAGGGGTAGGGAATAGAGATGAGCGAGTACTGTTAGGATCAGCTGATCCGAACAGCACGCTTCATAGAAATGAATGGATGCACCTGGTACTTCTGCTTTGACGGCAGCCGACTGCTTAACCCCCCGCGTGCCGGCTACGTCCATTCATTTCTATGCGAGCGTGCTGTTCGGATCGGCTGATCCCAACAGTACTCGCTCATCTCTAGTAGGGAACCATCGGCTCTCCAGCTGCTGTGACACTACAACTCCCAGCATGCTCCATTCACTTACATGGGAGTTCCAAGAACAGCAGAGCAAGTATGCATGCTGGGAATTGTAGTTCTGCAACAGCTGGAGAGCCGTACGTTCTCGACCCCTGTGCTAAGGTGAACGTAGTTTTCAATAATTGTGTATAAACAAAGCGAGTGGACCTGGGAGCAAAGATATTACCCATCTGACAGTACAGAACCTAAATAACAACATACTGGGCATCAAAATAAATGGCGCTCATTGGTCAGGGACAGTTAGTGCTACATAAAAAATTACAATGGTACTGGGATCGGTGGAGTGGCATCTGTTCTCCTTTGTGGAGGTGGTGAACGTTTCACATAACCCTTGCCCCGCACCATGCTACTAAATTATACTGCATGCTCCGTGCCATAACAGTATGTCACTTTCATGCCGCTATTGATCATGGAATCTGAGGGGTTAAGCTGTCAGTATTTTCTGCATCGGGCTGGTTCGAGGGCGAGATTGTTCTCCAGCCCCCTCCCATCCTTGTATTCCTGTGATGAAATAGGGGCTGCCTATCCCAGTTGCACATAGGGAACCTATGCATGTTGTCTTGCAGTGTGGATCAGAGACCCAAGTGTCACGTTCCCTGTGGGGGAAAAAAAGAATAAAAAGCAAAAACCACATTGTAAACAAACATGTTGGATATCCCCATATACACACTATCCAAAAATACTTATACCACAATGCGCAAATTAATGTTTTGGTCACATCGCTTCCTAAAAGGGATCAAAAAACAAATACATCCCAAAAATCGGTACCAATAAAAACTACAACCCACATAACCACGAGAAGAGTCCTTAGATACCTCCATCAACAAAAGAGATATAGATGTCAGAATACAGCGAGCTCATTTTAGAAAGACGGGGGTTATTCAATATTAATAAAACCAATTGCAAAAAATTGTGGGTTTAGTTTGCAAGCTCTGTGGTGACCGAGTGTTATATTCCAAAAGAGGAGCGCGTAGCCTGGTTTGTTTTTTTGTTGTTTTTTTTTTATTTACAGGGTTATCCGCTGCTCAAGATGTTCACACATTCACCTATCTATCTATCTATCTATCTATCTATCTATCTATCAATAATAATTCTCCCAGGTTACTTGCAGTGTATGACCACAAGTAACCCTTCCCGGTGCAGGGACTCTTTGATTGCTGAAAGAGTCTCTGCATTAGCTGGATGGCAAAGATGTGTCACAATTATAAATGACTACCTAAACCAGGAGTATAGCGTAGAAACAAGAGAGTTCTCTCAAAAATAAGTGTACACTCTATTACATGGAAGCACACATCACATTACAATTTAAAGGGTATCAAAAGGTACGCGAGGGGCCCGCAAAATGAGCTGGGGAACTTTATTATTAATGTGAATACAAGACTACGGTAGTTCCCTACATGGGTCTGGATTATGGGGATAACATCCATCCTTAGGGAGAGACCACCTTTTCAGGTGTGTGGAGACTTATACAGCCATAGTTGCTCCACTGCAAGGGAACATGGGAAGAATATGCAAATCTTTCTCCAGATTTGCATATTCTAAATGGGTCTGAACACTTATCACAACTCCTGTGGCTGCCTAAGTGGAGGGCTAATACCAAGCACCTCATTTATTACTCCTCTACCCACCAGGGCCAGGTGATGGTTGGGTCGGTCCCGGGCTCACAATTCTGCCCCCAGGTGTGTTCTATATACAGGTCCCCCCAGCTTTTTGTACCAGGTGATCACTACAGCCAATCACAGACCTCCACTGTCACCTCTTCACAATCGGCAGACACATGTAGTCATGGCAGTCGGTGTGATGGTTTTCGGCGGTGCCCTCATGGTGATGCAGCAATGACTCGGCCAGTAGATGCAATTGAACAGGATAATAGCAGCTTTATTGCAGCAACTGGAAACCGGTACAACAGCAGCTTCCAAATAGGGGTAGTAGTATCACAATGTCCCGGTACTTGTTTTTGAGCTGAAATGATGGCCCCAGACAAAAGTTTGCACCCGGGCCCACAAGACACTTGTTCCACCACTGCTCCAGGGTCTTCCCTACTGAGATAAGAGTTGCACTTGTATGCACGGAGGTGAGGGGGATTGTCTGCAGGGTCCGAGGGGTAAAGCCCACTAAATTATCGCAAAGTGCCTCCCTTGCATTGGTCTCCTCCCGCTTGTAGGGCTCCTCCTCCCTTGCATTGGTCTCCTCCTCCCTTGCATTGGCCTCCTCCCGCTTGTAGGGCTCCTCCTCCCTTGCATTGGTCTCCTCCTCCCTTGCAATGGCCTTGTCCCCCTTATAGGGCTCTTCCTTCCTTGCATTGGCCCCCTCCCCCTTGTAAGGCTCCTGCTCCCTTGCATTGGACTCGTCCCCCTTGTAGGTCTCCTCCTCCCTTGCATTGGTCTCCTGCCCCTTGTAGAGCTCCTCCCTTCTAGGGTTCCTCCTCCTTCCATGCATTGGCCTCATCCCCCTTGTAGGGCTCCTTCTTCCTTGCATTGGGCTCCTCCTCCCTTGCATTGACCTCCTCCCCTTGTAGGGCTCCTTCTTCCTTGCATTGGGCTCCTCCTCCCTTGCATTGACCTCCTCCCCTTGTAGGGCTCCTTCTTCCTTGCATTAGGCTCCTCCTCCCTTGCATTAACCTCCTCCCCCTTGTAGGGCTCCTCCTCCTCCCTTGCATTGGCCTCTTCCCCCTTGTAGGGCTCCTTCTTCCTTGCATTGGGCTCCTCCTCCCTTGCATTGACCTCCTCCCCTTGTAGAGCTCCCCCTTCCTTGCATTAGCCTCATCCCCCTTGTAGGGCTCCTCCTCCTTCCTTGCATTGGCCTCCTCCCCCCTTGGAGGGAGGTGGCCGTGAGCAGGGGTGCGGCCCATTACCTAATGGGGGGGGGGGTGTTGCTCCAGCAGGTAACAGCCTATTTAAAGCAAAACAAAAAAGCATCAGGCACCCAATGGGCCCCCTAAAGTCCCAGCCCCATGGTAACCACTATGGTGGTACTTACACCCCCGTCTGTGATACTCCAGTGCCAGCCATCAAGGTTATACCCTCTAGAAAAGCTGGATGACGAACAGTAACACCCTGCCCACTCAGCTTTTCTAGAATACTGAAAGGAAAGCCTTCTTTGCTATGCATCATTGCATCCCCTATTTTGCTACTCAGGACTCTAGAAAAGCTAAGTGACGCCCTTGTGGGAGTAGTAATGCCATACTGGGTGTCATCCAGCTTTTCTGGAGTCCTGAATGATATCAACACATCCTATATCACTGTATAACCAGGCTTATTTTTTGTAAAAACCTTAATGGCGGTTGAGACTTTGATTGTGACATCTTTCCTAGTGTCCTGAATGGTAAAAGGGCCTGGTTATACAGTCACAGGGAAGGCTAATGAACGTGGACTCAGGACGTGGATTCAGGGCACTAGAAAAGCTGCATGACAACTCACATGGGTGCGGTAACAGCTCTCACAGGGGGTTTTCACTCAGCTTTTCTATGCACTAAATGGCAAAAAGGTCTGATGATCCGGTGAGAATGGATGTATTGATGCAAAGTAGATTTGTCATTCAGGACTCTAGGAAAGCTGAGTGAGCTGTGACCAACACCATATTGTTTGCCAACAAGCTTTTCTGGATTCCAGAATGAAAATTGTGTCCATTTATATAATGATAGGACATGTATCGAGCGTATGATTTACTGTTCAGGAGTCTAGAAAAGTTGGGTGAAAACACCTGTGGTGAGCTGTTTAGAATTCACCCATGTCATTAAGGGACAGCACATGACACCGAGGACCTACCAAAAGTGATGTGACCGCTCCGACCCTGATCAGACCCCAGATTGTTACTAAGTAATTACAATAAATAATTGCGCCATTTTTATTTTCGCCGTTTAGTGATCAGTGTGAATATTTTTTTTATAGAATTTCGTTGTATCATGTGATAATATCTAATTACTACCTTGCCTTCTTCTAATAATGTTTCCATTCGATGTATTTTCTGTATTCCTTCTATAGGGGAATCTCTGACTAGATACATTGTAGACAATCTACCATAAGTATACAATGTACTGGCGTATAGACTTCTCTATATACAATACATTATACAGGCACAGCACATTACTATAGAGAGATCTCCAGGAACCTCCTCATTAATATTCGCAGCACTGAGATGACATCACTGAGCAGCGAATATTAATGAGCCGGCAGCCCAATGTGCCAGAATTTGTTCTTTTTCACCACGAATACTGGGTGAGGTGATGTGACTGGTCGCCTATATGTCCTTACAGGATGGTCTATGGCTGGTCTAGAAGTGGTTAAAGATCTAGAGATGTTCAGTCTACTCAGACTAACCCTTCAGAAGTGACACGTTCCTTTAAGTAATCCCTGCGATCAGCGATCTCTGCTACCGGTCCCAGCTGGTGAACAGGATGTCGGCCATGGAGGGGCAGACTGTGTATTACTGAGCATGTGCAGGGAAGGAGAAGACCCTGGTGCTGAGCTGTGTTCCCTTATGACATGGACCGCCTACCTGACAGCCATTTTGAATAAATTATTTTGTTATCCAATCAAAAGTGTGTAATTTGCATAATTTCCCAGAATGCATTGCTGGATCTCTCCCTGAGCTTAATGAATAGCGGAAAGAATAAATGAAATGAAGAATAATCTCTTAAAATCTGGCAAATTGCTTTGTGCTGCTGTGGGTGGGCGGAGTCTTGGCTGCTGGTCCTTTTGGGACAGGGATGAGGAAGGGGTGTGGCTATGGGGGTAGGGGGCGGGGTTTCTTGGCATAATAATTTTTTTATTTTCATGGAAAATCTGTCGATCACTGATTTGCTAATTTTATACATTACGGCCCAGTTGCTTTGTCAGAGAAGCGTCTCATGGAGAATATCTGCAGTCAGTGACAATACCAGAGCGGGGCCTTTATGGGTGAGGCCGGGCCCAGGTATCGAAACCTTGATCTCTGCAGAGCCCTGACACACATCACCACCTGCTCAAGCTGCAGTAGGTAGACCTGTGCCGGGCCCCGGAGACCTCACGAGTGCAGAAGACACTCCACATCTAAAAAGCTGCGTCCGCACAGGGACAACCTCAGTGCAACATTCACTTAACTTAAGGAGAACCTCAGGCAGTGCATTGTGGGTATTTATGCAAATGAGAACAGCTGAATCTATATGGCACCATGAGGGCGGGACCACTGACTTCTACTATAATAAAACCTTCAATGTTGAACAATAGAAATAAATTCTTCTTTAAGAACAAATTCACATTTGCGGACATTTTTTTTTCTCTTTAAATTGATAAAATTCTGAAATCTTTCGCACCAAACACCTTAAAAGCGCCAGGAAAACCATCACACTGTCCAGAGAAATCCAAAAGATAAGCATACAAAGTTTGCAGTAAAATCACTGCTGATACCTACAGAGCGCCGTCTATTTCACCTAAGGAGAGCAAACTGCAATGCATCATGGGAACGTATGCAAATGTGAGGTGCAGATATGTAAATCAGTGTATATAGAGTCACTTATAACCAGTTAATAATATACAACTGCTAAGGCCTTAATATATTGTTTAGGTTATCTCTTCCCTAATACCAATCTTCTCCTTTGCCTGCACATGTAGAGCACAAGGACACAATCTATCACAGATCTCTCCCTAAATAGAGAAGGGCCCCAAACAACCCCAACCCATAAGGTCTATGCACGGATTAGGTCTGTTATGTTTGCTGGTGATCTTAAAGCTGGGTGAGTCCTGTGAATACAGGAGTGACATCGCTGATGAACAGGATATCGGCCATGGAGGGGCAGACTGTGTATTACTGAGCATGTGCAGGGAAGAAGAAGACCTTGCTCCTGGTCCTGAGCTGTGCTCCCTTATGACATAAACCGCCTACCTATCAGCCATTTTGAATAGATTATTTCTTATCCAATCAAAAGTGTTCAATTTGCATAATTTCCCAGAATGCATTGCTGTATCTCTCCCTGAGCTTAATGAATAGTGGAAAGAATAGATCAAATGAAGCAAAATCTCTTGCAATCTGGCATATTGCTATGTGCTGCCGTGGGTGAGCGGAGAATTGGCTGCTGTTTCTTTTGGAAAAGGGATGAGGTGGGGGTGTGGCTTTCTTCATGTAATAGTATGTTTGCAATAATGATTTTCTTTTTCTTATTTTCATGGAAAAATTCACTTTTTATTTCCTTATGTTATACAAAATGTTCCCGGTAATTTATCAGAGAAACATCACATAAAGAATATCTGCAGTCAGTGACTATACCAGAGCGGGGCCTTTATAGGTGAGGCCGGGCTCAGGTATTTACCTTGATCTCTGCGGAGCCCTGACACACATCACCCTCTGCTCAGGCTGCAGTAGGTAGACCTGTGCCGGGCCCCGGAGACCTCACGAGTGCAGAAGACACTCCACATCTAAGAAGGTGCGTCCGCACAGGGACAACCTCAGTGCAACATTCACTTAACTTAAGGAGAAGCTCAGGTAGTGCATTGTGGGAATGTATGCAAATGAGAACAGATGACACTATATGGCACCATGAGGGCGGGGCCACTGACTTCTACTATAACAAAACCTATCCTGTGTGATACTGACTGCTGAGCTGTGTATCTAATCCTATCCTGTGTGATACTGTATACTGAGCCGTGTATCTAATCCTATCCTGTGTGATACTGTATACTGAGCCGTGTATCTAATCCTATCCTGTGTGATACTGTATACTGAGCCGTGTATCTAATCCTATCCTGTGTGATACTGTATACTGAGCCGTGTATCTAATCCTATCCTGTGTGATACTGTATACTGAGCCGTGTATCTAATCCTATCCTGTGTGATGCTGTATACTGAGCCGTGTATCTAATCCTATCCTGTGTGATGCTGTATACTGAGCCGTGTATCTAATCCTATCCTGTGTGATGCTGTATACTGAGCCGTGTATCTAATCCTATCCTGTGTGATGCTGTATACTGAGCCGTGTATCTAATCCTATCCTGTGTGATGCTGTATACTGAGCCGTGTATCTAATCCTATCCTGTGTGATGCTGTATACTGAGCCGTGTATCTAATCCTATCCTGTGTGATGCTGTATACTGAGCTGTGTATCTAATCCTATCCTGTGTGATACTGTATTCTGAGCTGTGTATCTAATCCTATCCTGTGTGATACTGTATACTGAGCCGTGTATCTAATCCTATCCCGTGTGATACTGTCTGCTGAGCTGTGTATCTAATCCTATCCTGTGTGATACTGTATACTGAGCTGTGTATCTAATCCTATCCTGTGTGATACTGTATACTGAGCTGTGTATCTAATCCTATCCTGTGTGATACTGTATACTGAGCTGTGTATCTAATCCTATCCTGTGTGATACTGTATACTGAGCTGTGTATCTAATTCTATCCTGTGTGATACTGTATACTGAGCTGTGTATCTAATCCTATCCTGTGTGATACTGTATACTAAGCTGTATCTAATCCTATCCTGTGTGATACCGTATACTGAGCCGTGTATCTAATCCTATCCTGTGTGATACTGTATACTGAGCCGTGTATCTAATCCTATCCTGTGTGATACAGTATACTGAGATGTGTATCTAATCCTATCCTGTGTGATACTGTATACTGAGCTGTGTATCTAATCCTATCCTGTGTGATACTGTATACTGAGCTGTGTATCTAATCCTATCCTGTGTGATGCTGTATACTGAGCTGTGTATCTAATCCTATCCTGTGTGATACAGTCTGCTGAGCTGTGTATCTAATCCTATCCTGTGTGATACTGTATACTGAGCTGTGTATCTAATCCTATCCTGTGTGATGCTGTATACTGAGCTGTGTATCTAATCCTATCCTGTGTGATACTGTATACTGAGCGGTGTATCTAATCCTATCCTGTGTGATACTGTATACTGAGCCGTGTATCTAATCCTATCCTGTGTGATACTGTATACTGAGCTGTGTATCTAATCCTATCCTGTGTGATACTGTATACTGAGCTGTATCTAATCCTATCCTGTGTGATACTGTATACTGAGCCGTGTATCTAATCCTATCCTGTGTGATACTGTATACTGAGCTGTGTATCTAATCCTATCCTGTGTGATACTGTCTGCTGAGCTGTGTATCTAATCCTATCCTGTGTGATACTGTATACTGAGCTGTGTATCTAATCCTATCCTGTGTGATACTGTATACTGAGCTGTGTATCTAATCCTATCCTGTGTGATACTGTATACTGAGCGGTGTATCTAATCCTATCCTGTGTGATACTGTATACTGAGCTGTGTATCTAATCCTATCCTTTGTGATACTGTATACTGAGCTGTGTATCTAATCCTATCCTGTGTGATACTGTATACTGAGCTGTATCTAATCCTATCCTGTGTGATACCGTATACTGAGCCGTGTATCTAATCCTATCCTGTGTGATACTGTATACTGAGCTGTGTATCTAATCCTATCCTGTGTGATACTGTATACTGATCTGTGTATCTAATCCTATCCCGTGTGATACTGTCTGCTGAGCTGTGTATCTAATCCTATCCTGTGTGATACTGTATACTGAGCTGTATCTAATCCTATCCTGTGTGATACCGTATACTGAGCCGTGTATCTAATCCTATCCTGTGTGATACTGTATACTGAGCTGTGTATCTAATCCTATCCTGTGTGATACTGTATACTGAGCTGTGTATCTAATCCTATCCTGTGTGATACTGTATACTGAGCTGTGTATCTAATCCTATCCTGTGTGATGCTGTATACTGAGCTGTGTATCTAATCCTATCCTGTGTGATACTGTATACTGAGCTGTGTATCTAATCCTATCCTGTGTGATACTGTATACTGAGCTGTGTATCTAATCCTATCCTGTGTGATACTGTATACTGAGCTGTGTATCTAATCCTATCCTGTGTGATACTGTATACTGAGCTGTGTATCTAATTCTATCCTGTGTGATACTGTATACTGAGCCGTGTATCTAATCCTATCCCGTGTGATACTGTCTGCTGAGCTGTGTATCTAATCCTATCCTGTGTGATACTGTATACTGAGCTGTATCTAATCCTATCCTGTGTGATACCGTATACTGAGCCGTGTATCTAATCCTATCCTGTGTGATGCTGTATTCTGAGCTGTGTATCTAATCCTATCCTGTGTGATACTGTATACTGAGCTGTGTATCTAATCCTATCCTGTGTGATACTGTATACTGAGCTGTGTATCTAATCCTATCCTGTGTGATACTGTATACTGAGCTGTGTATCTAATCCTATCCTGTGTGATACTGTATACTGAGCTGTGTATCTAATCCTATCCTGTGTGATACTGTATACTGAGCTGTGTATCTAATTCTATCTTGTGTGATACTGTATACTGAGCCGTGTATCTAATCCTATCCCGTGTGATACTGTCTGCTGAGCTGTATCTAATCCTATCCTGTGTGATACTGTATACTGAGCCGTGTATCTAATCCTATCCTGTGTGAGACTGTATACTGAGCTGTGTATCTAATTCTATCCTGTGTGATACTGTATACTGAGCCGTGTATCTAATCCTATCCTGTGTGATACTGTATACTGAGCTGTGTATCTAATCCTATCCTGTGTGATACTGTATACTGAGCTGTGTATCTAATCCTATCCTGTGTGATACAGTCTGCTGAGCTGTGTATCTAATCCTATCCTGTGTGATACTGTATACTGAGCTGTGTATCTAATTCTATCCTGTGTGATACTGTATACTGAGTTGTGTATCTAATCCTATCCTGTGTGATACTGTATACTGAGCTGTGTATCTAATCCTATCCTGTGTGATGCTGTATACTGAGCTGTGTATCTAATCCTATCCTGTGTGATACTGTATACTGAGCTGTATCTAATCCTATCCTGTGTGATACTGTATACTGAGCCGTGTATCTAATCCTATCCTGTGTGATACTGTATACTGAGCTGTGTATCTAATCCTATCCTGTGTGATACTGTATACTGAGCTGTATCTAATCCTATCCTGTGTGATACTGTATACTGAGCTGTGTATCTAATCCTATCCTGTGTGATACTGTATACTGAGCTGTATCTAATCCTATCCTGTGTGATACTGTATACTGAGCCGTGTATCTAATCCTATCCTGTGTGATACTGTATACTGAGCTGTGTATCTAATCCTATCCTGTGTGATACTGTATACTGAGCTGTATCTAATCCTATCCTGTGTGATACTGTATACTGAGCCGTGTATCTAATCCTATCCTGTGTGATACTGTATACTGAGCTGTGTATCTAATCCTATCCTGTGTGATACTGTATACTGAGCTGTGTATCTAATCCTATCCTGTGTGATACTGTATACTGAGCTGTGTATCTAATCCTATCCTGTGTGATACTGTGTACTGAGCTGTGTATCTAATCCTATCCTGTGTGATACTGTATACTGAGCTGTGTATCTAATCCTATCCTGTGTGATACTGTATACTGAGCGGTGTATCTAATCCTATCCTGTGTGATACTGTATACTGAGCTGTGTATCTAATCCTATCCTGTGTGATACTGTATACTGAGCTGTGTATCTAATCCTATCCTGTGTGATACTGTATACTGAGCTGTGTATCTAATCCTATCCTGTGTGATACTGTATACTGAGCCGTGTATCTAATCCTATCCTGTGTGATACTGTATACTGAGCCGTGTATCTAATCCTATCCCGTGTGATACTGTCTGCTGAGCTGTGTATCTAATCCTATCCTGTGTGATACTGTATACTGAGCTGTGTATCTAATCCTATCCTGTGTGATACTGTATACTGAGCCGTGTATCTAATCCTATCCTGTGTGATACTGTATACTGAGCCGTGTATCTAATCCTATCCTGTGTGATACTGTATACTGAGCCGTGTATCTAATCCTATCCTGTGTGATACAGTATACTGAGCCGTGTATCTAATCCTATCCTGTGTGATACTGTATACTGAGCTGTGTATCTAATCCTATCCTGTGTGATACAGTATACTGAGCTGTGTATCTAATCCTATCCTGTGTGATACTGTATACTGAGCTGTATCTAATCCTATCCTGTGTGATACTGTATACTGAGCCGTGTATCTAATCCTATCCTGTGTGAGACTGTATACTGAGCTGTGTATCTAATTCTATCCTGTGTGATACTGTATACTGAGCCGTGTATCTAATCCTATCCCGTGTGATACTGTATACTGAGCTGTGTATCTAATCCTATCCTGTGTGATACTGTATACTGAGCTGTGTATCTAATCCTATCCTGTGTGATACAGTCTGCTGAGCTGTGTATCTAATCCTATCCTGTGTGATACTGTATACTGAGCTGTGTATCTAATCCTATCCTGTGTGATACTGTATACTGAGCTGTGTATCTAATCCTATCCTGTGTGATACTGTATACTGAGCTGTATCTAATCCTATCCTGTGTGATACTGTATACTGAGCTGTGTATCTAATCCTATCCCGTGTGATACTGTCTGCTGAGCTGTGTATCTAATCCTATCCTGTGTGATACTGTATACTGAGCTGTATCTAATCCTATCCTGTGTGATACCGTATACTGAGCCGTGTATCTAATCCTATCCTGTGTGATGCTGTATTCTGAGCTGTGTATCTAATCCTATCCTGTGTGATACTGTATACTGAGCTGTGTATCTAATCCTATCCTGTGTGATGCTGTATACTGAGCTGTGTATCTAATCCTATCCTGTGTGATACTGTATACTGAGCTGTGTATCTAATCCTATCCTGTGTGATACTGTATACTGAGCTGTGTATCTAATTCTATCCTGTGTGATACTGTATACTGAGCCGTGTATCTAATCCTATCCCGTGTGATACTGTCTGCTGAGCTGTGTATCTAATCCTATCCTGTGTGATACTGTATACTGAGCTGTATCTAATCCTATCCTGTGTGATACCGTATACTGAGCCGTGTATCTAATCCTATCCTGTGTGATGCTGTATTCTGAGCTGTGTATCTAATCCTATCCTGTGTGATACTGTATACTGAGCTGTGTATCTAATCCTATCCTGTGTGATGCTGTATACTGAGCTGTGTATCTAATCCTATCCTGTGTGATACTGTATACTGAGCTGTGTATCTAATCCTATCCTGTGTGATACTGTATACTGAGCTGTGTATCTAATCCTATCCTGTGTGATACTGTATACTGAGCTGTGTATCTAATCCTATCCTGTGTGATACTGTATACTGAGCTGTGTATCTAATTCTATCTTGTGTGATACTGTATACTGAGCCGTGTATCTAATCCTATCCCGTGTGATACTGTCTGCTGAGCTGTGTATCTAATCCTATCCTGTGTGATACTGTATACTGAGCTGTATCTAATCCTATCCTGTTTGATACTGTATACTGAGCTGTGTATCTAATCCTATCCTGTGTGATACTGTATACTGAGCTGTGTATCTAATCCTATCCTGTGTGATACTGTATACTGAGCTGTGTATCTAATTCTATCCTGTGTGATACTGTATACTGAGTTGTGTATCTAATCCTATCCTGTGTGATACTGTATACTGAGCTGTGTATCTAATCCTATCCTGTGTGATACTGTATACTGAGCTGTGTATCTAATCCTATCCTGTGTGATACTGTATACTGAGCTGTGTATCTAATCCTATCCTGTGTGATACTGTATACTGAGCTGTGTATCTAATCCTATCCTGTGTGATACTGTCTGCTGAGCTGTGTATCTAATCCTATCCTGTGTGATACTGTATACTGAGCTGTGTATCTAATTCTATCCTGTGTGATACTGTATACTGAGTTGTGTATCTAATCCTATCCTGTGTGATACTGTATACTGAGCTGTGTATCTAATCCTATCCTGTGTGATGCTGTATACTGAGCTGTGTATCTAATCCTATCCTGTGTGATACTGTATACTGAGCTGTATCTAATCCTATCCTGTGTGATACTGTATACTGAGCCGTGTATCTAATCCTATCCTGTGTGATACTGTATACTGAGCTGTGTATCTAATCCTATCCTGTGTGATACTGTATACTGAGCTGTATCTAATCCTATCCTGTGTGATACTGTATACTGAGCCGTGTATCTAATCCTATCCTGTGTGATACTGTATACTGAGCTGTGTATCTAATCCTATCCTGTGTGATACTGTATACTGAGCTGTGTATCTAATCCTATCCTGTGTGATACTGTGTACTGAGCTGTGTATCTAATCCTATCCTGTGTGATACTGTATACTGAGCTGTGTATCTAATCCTATCCTGTGTGATACTGTATACTGAGCGGTGTATCTAATCCTATCCTGTGTGATACTGTATACTGAGCTGTGTATCTAATCCTATCCTGTGTGATACTGTATACTGAGCTGTGTATCTAATCCTATCCTGTGTGATTCTGTATACTGAGCTGTGTATCTAATCCTATCCTGTGTGATACTGTATACTGAGCTGTGTATCTAATCCTATCCTGTGTGATACAGTATACTGAGCGGTGTATCAAATCCTATCCTGTGTGATACTGTATACTGAGCTGTGTATCTAATCCTATCCCGTGTGATACTGTCTGCTGAGCTGTGTATCTAATCCTATCCTGTGTGATACTGTATACTGAGCCGTGTATCTAATCCTATCCTGTGTGATACTGTATACTGAGCCGTGTATCTAATCCTATCCCGTGTGATACTGTCTGCTGAGCTGTGTATCTAATCCTATCCTGTGTGATACTGTATACTGAGCTGTGTATCTAATCCTATCCTGTGTGATACTGTATACTGAGCCGTGTATCTAATCCTATCCTGTGTGATACTGTATACTGAGCCGTGTATCTAATCCTATCCTGTGTGATACTGTATACTGAGCCGTGTATCTAATCCTATCCTGTGTGATACAGTATACTGAGCCGTGTATCTAATCCTATCCTGTGTGATACTGTATACTGAGCTGTGTATCTAATCCTATCCTGTGTGATACAGTATACTGAGCTGTGTATCTAATCCTATCCTGTGTGATACTGTATACTGAGCTGTATCTAATCCTATCCTGTGTGATACTGTATACTGAGCCGTGTATCTAATCCTATCCTGTGTGAGACTGTATACTGAGCTGTGTATCTAATTCTATCCTGTGTGATACTGTATACTGAGCCGTGTATCTAATCCTATCCCGTGTGATACTGTATACTGAGCTGTGTATCTAATCCTATCCTGTGTGATACTGTATACTGAGCTGTGTATCTAATCCTATCCTGTGTGATACAGTCTGCTGAGCTGTGTATCTAATCCTATCCTGTGTGATACTGTCTGCTGAGCTGTGTATCTAATCCTATCCCGTGTGATACTGTCTGCTGAGCTGTGTATCTAATCCTATCCTGTGTGATACTGTATACTGAGCTGTGTATCTAATCCTATCCTGTGTGATACTGTATACTGAGCTGTGTATCTAATTCTATCCTGTGTGATACTGTATACTGAGCTGTGTATCTAATCCTATCCTGTGTGATACTGTATACTGAGCGGTGTATCTAATCCTATCCTGTGTGATACTGTATACTGAGCTGTGTATCTAATCCTATCCTGTGTGATACTGTATACTGAGCGGTGTATCTAATCCTATCCTGTGTGATACTGTATACTGAGCTGTGTATCTAATCCTATCCTGTGTGATACTGTATACTGAGCTGTGTATCTAATCCTATCCTGTGTGATACTGTATACTGAGCCGTGTATCTAATCCTATCCTGTGTGATACTGTATACTGAGCTGTGTATCTAATCCTATCCCGTGTGATACTGTCTGCTGAGCTGTGTATCTGATCCTATCCTGTGTGATACTGTATACTGAGCTGTGTATCTAATCCTATCCTGTGTGATACTGTATACTGAGCTGTGTATCTAATCCTATCCTGTGTGATACTGTATACTGAGCTGTGTATCTAATCCTATCCTGTGTGATACTGTATACTGAGCGGTGTATCTAATCCTATCCTGTGTGATACTGTATACTGAGCTGTGTATCTAATCCTATCCTGTGTGATACTGTATACTGAGCTGTGTATCTAATCCTATCCTGTGTGATACTGTCTGCTGAGCTGTGTATCTAATCCTATCCCGTGTGATACTGTCTGCTGAGCTGTGTATCTAATCCTATCCTGTGTGATACTGTATACTGAGCTGTGTATCTAATCCTATCCTGTGTGATACTGTATACTGAGCTGTGTATCTAATTCTATCCTGTGTGATACTGTATACTGAGCTGTGTATCTAATCCTATCCTGTGTGATACTGTATACTGAGCCGTGTATCTAATCCTATCCTGTGTGATACTGTCTGCTGAGCTGTGTATCTAATCCTATCCTGTGTGATACTGTATACTGAGCTGTGTATCTAATTCTATCCTGTGTGATACTGTATACTGAGTTGTGTATCTAATCCTATCCTGTGTGATACTGTATACTGAGTGGTGTATCTAATCCTATCCTGTGTGATACTGTATACTGAGCTGTGTATCTAATCCTATCCTGTGTGATACTGTATACTGAGCTGTGTATCTAATCCTATCCTGTGTGATACTGTATACTGAGCTGTGTATCTAATCCTATCCTGTGTGATACTGTATACTGAGCTGTGTATCTAATCCTATCCTGTGTGATACTGTATACTGAGCTGTGTATCTAATCCTATCCTGTGTGATACTGTATACTGAGCTGTGTATCTAATCCTATCCTGTGTGATACTGTATACTGAGCTGTGTATCTAATCCTATCCTGTGTGATACTGTATACTGAGCCGTGTATCTAATCCTATCCTGTGTGATACTGTATACTGAGCCGTGTATCTAATCCTATCCTGTGTGATACTGTATACTGAGCCGTGTATCTAATCCTATCCTGTGTGATACTGTATACTGAGCCGTGTATCTAATCCTATCCTGTGTGATACTGTATACTGAGCCGTGTATCTAATCCTATCCTGTGTGATACTGTATACTGAACTCTGAAACTGAATGTAGCACACCTTATACAGATTTAGAGCAGCACACACCATTTATATTGGGTATCACTATGTCCTGTGGATATAACATGAATGTCTAATAGATGTCCGTCTCCTCTCTGGGATTTGCATATTAAGATTGAGATCCCCTCCCTATAATTGCTGTGAATGAAGAGGTGGCTGTACGTACCTGATTCTATATTTTCATTTCTATCCATGTCTGAGATGGAAATACCCCTTTAAGGGAGACACTGACCAGTAGCATGCAATACTAGTACTGAGCACCAGGTGGCATGCTGGATCTGACCACACGCAGCATATCCTATCCTATCCTATCCTATCCTATCCTATCCTATCCTATCCTACATCCTACTAATATTATAAATGTTAAATTTTGTGTGTTTGGATGCTGAATGGATTTGAATGACATTTGTCCCATAGATAGATTGTAACCTGGAGTAACACATCGGCTACTTTGTATCCCGGTAAGTGACATGGCTTCACGACTGTTATGAATTTATGGTCACATACTATATTACACTGCACTTGGCAGCCGCTTATCTCAGCTACTGGCGATAAATTTACTCCTTCCCCAATGAGCCATGATAACAGTAGGACCATTCCAGGACCCCTCGCTGAACAGACACTGATACAAACCAGGGTTCTTCAGTTTAACCCCTACATCTGCCCTCAGTTCCCCTCGCTAGCAGAAAAAGGATCCCATTGAAGTCTATGGAAGGCTTTTTTTCAGCATTGAAATTCCACACCAAATTCTTCACCATTTTCCTCCGTGTGACTGGACCCTCAGAGTGCGAAGCTAAAAACTATCTCTCGGGGACCACCGCCTCTTTTCATATCTGTCCCGCAGCTCACTTATGGTTATTTTGGTTCGTGTTTTTGCAGATTTCCAGGGAAGGCAAAAGAATCTTCAAGAGGAAACAGAGGGCCTGTGTTTAGTGTCAGTAGTTACTGCCTGGTGATTACATTCCGGATATGTTTACTTTGTACTCAGCAGAGGCCAAGCCTCGCGCTCCTTCTCTGTCTGCTAAAAAGAAACACAAATCTAAGTCCTGGCGGTGAATGGTGAGCCTGCCGCAACTTCCGGAAAATGATTCTCTAAGATTTGTATCAATTGTTCCCCTTGTTCTGAAGAAGAGGAAAACTGCAACACTGTCTGTCACAGCCTGCACATCTTTCCCGACACCCCCTACTGCCCCCCCTCATGGCGGAGGTGGTGACTGTCCCCTTTAATCCGGATGTTTCATGTCTTTGTTTCAGTTTATATTATATTACAGTTATAACAATCTGAAGAAGATTTAGTATCGCTGCAGTTCCCTTCCTCCAGCTTTACCCCATATATGGCGAGTCCTAGAAGATACATTGATGACGTTCATTCCGAGAACTTTCAGCTTCATAGACAACAGCTGTTCCTACAACTTCCCGCTCTCACTCCAGCCTGTAACTCTGTAACCCATGTTGTGCTGTATTGGACACATCTAATATTTGGTGATTTTCCTTCCGCCTCGGACACAAAGTCACCATGTTAAATCTTCTCAGGTCTATAAAGGAGAAGGTGCTTTGTGATGGAATCTACGCTGCTATCAGGAAAAACAATCTAGAAGAACTGCGTCTGCTATTGTCGAAGGAGAAAGCCAAGAAACTTGTGAGGAACACTGGTGGGACGGTCCTGGGCCGGGGTCTGACCTTAGCTACGGTTAGAGGATATTTAGGATGTATGGAGGAATTATTAAAAGCTGGAGCCGATCCAGGAGAGAGGGATTCCTACAATGAAGCAATGTTTATGGGGGAAAGCCAATTCATGAAGCTGTTGTTGGATTATGGGGCGAAACCTGATTGTGGCGAGGACCTTCCCCTCTGCCTCGCGGCACGTTTGGCAGAACCGGGTATTTTTAGGACGTTGCTGCTTTATGGGGCCGACCCAGATTATAATGGTACCAGTCGGGAAGTCTTACAAGGACACATAGAGTCTCACTCAGTATTAGGGATGTGTCTCTCCAAGAACTATGAGGTCCCATTTGTGGAAATGCTCACTGAGTTCGGAGCTAATATGTACTTACCTGATATCCAGGAGATCCTTCTCCACGCCGACAACGAGGCAGCAAAATTCCTGGACAGAAAGAGGGGTAGTGATAAGTGTTTCTTCTATGTGAAGTCCTGTGTTCCTTACTCTCTGTAAATGTCTTCTAGTTTATCAATATACAATATTCCAGTTTGCAAATAACTTCTATTCTATCAGTTTTATCCCTTTTAGGCTAAGGCCCTACATTGTGGAAACGCAGCTTCTTTTGTTGCAGATTTTGTTGCGATTTTTTGAGCCAAAGCCAAGAATGGCTACAAAAGGAACGAGGAACATAAAGGAAGTTCTTACACTTCTCCCTTCTGCTCAATCCACTCTTGGCTTTGGCTTAAAAAAACGCAACAAAATCTGTAACAAAAGAAGCTGCGTTTCCGCAATGTGGGGCCTCAGCCTTAGAGATAATCCAGTTCAAAAGCCTTCCCAAATAATATATAATTCTCTCTGAGCACAACCTTTGCTCTGGAAGTCACTTCTTCTTTGTACTCTTAGGCTGAGGCCCTACGTTGCAGAAATGCAGCTTTTTTTGTTGCAGATTTGTTGCAGTTGTTTGAGCCAAAGCTAAGAGTGGTTTGAGCAGACGGGAGAAGTATAAGAACTTCCCATATATTATCATTCCATTTGTAACCATTCTTGGCTTTGGCTCAAAAAACTGCAACAAATCTGCAACAAAATAAAGCTGCGTTTCTGCAACGTAGGGCCTCAGCCTTAGGCCCCATGTTGTGTTTTTTGGTGCAGAGTTTTTGAGCCAAAGACTAGAATGGCTACAAAAGGAATGGGAAACATATAGGAAGTTCTTATCCTTCTACCTTCTGCTCAATAAACTCCTGTAGGAAAATCTGCAACAAAAGACGCTGCGTTCCTGCAATGTCAAGTCTCAGTCTCAAGGCACCCATAGACATTAAATAACATTTATTTATATGTATTTAGCACTTGAATGGGCCTAATAAACAGGGGGGTCTCGAGCTGCAAACTCCACAGCTAAATCAGTTGCGGCACCTGGGCAAGATCAAGTAGAATGCCTTCTGCCTCTCATTGTTTTCAATCTGAGTGGAATCCTTTGCTGATTTGGAGGCAGAATCCATCCCCAAATCAGCATCAAATTCATGTGAACAACCCCTTATACTGAACACTAGTGTCTAACTCCAATCTCATCCTGTACTATGGTCTTATCTCCTCTGCAGTTCATCCAAGATCCCTGATGTCTCAGTGCCGGATCGCTATAAGAAGGCGGCTGAAACAAGTGGGGAAACTCCGTCTCCTCGATCAGCTAGAAATCCCTACCAATCTAGTGAGATACTTACAGTACCACAATGAGCTGGATTACCCAGACACGCTGCCACGATATCATGATGAAATAGCTAAAGAGATCTATGGTTAGACATATTTACAGTTTATGTATATTTAGGTTCGGGTTAGAGGGAGGGTCTTATAATTCAGCCGAGATGTAGCAGTGCTGGCCGTGCGCTCAGCTCGGCTACTCCGGAGATGCACCCAAGCTGAGCAGACGGCCAGCACTGCTACACCAGAGAACCGCTGAGCCCTGCTGCACACTCAGCTCTGCTGCATCAGAGATGTAGTAGAGCTGAGTGTATGCTGAACCCTCATCTCTGCTGAATCAGAGATGTAGCAGGGCTGAGTGTACTCTGAACCCTGCTGCACACTCAGCTCTGAGATGCAGCAGAGCTGAGTGTGCAGCAGAGTTCAGCACACACTCAGCTCTACTACATCTCTGATGCAGCAAAGCTGAGTGTTCAGCGGGGTTCAGCGCATCTCTGATGCAGCAGAGCTGAGTGTGCAGCAGGATTCAGCGGTTCTCCAGTGTAGCAGCGGTTCTCCGGTGTAGCAGTGCTTCTCCGGTGTAGCAGTGCTTCTCCGGTGTAGCAGTGCTGGCTGTGCGCTCAGCTTGGCTGCATCTCCGGAGTAGCCGAGCTGAGCGCACGGCCAGCACTGCTACATCTTGGCATAGGAATGCATTGATCAGTGTTGATTGGCCGAATGCCATACAGAGTACAGCATTCGTCCAATCAACGCTGTTTCTGCTGGAGTAGGCAGAGTCTAAGATCGGTCCACAGCAGTCTCCATTCTGGTCCGATCTTAGACTCCGCCTCCTCACAGACGAGCCTCTGGCAGAACCAGCGTTGATTGGCTGAATGCTGTACTCTGTATGGCATTTGGCCAATCAACGGTGGTCAATGCATTCCTATGGGAAAAAGTCAGCTCATGCATATCGCAAGCTGACAGGGATCCCGACATAATACAGTGATTTGGGCTTGTTAGATGCCCCCAGACATGCTTCCCCTGCTGTCCCAGTTGCATTCCAGGGTGTTGCCATCATTTCCTGAAGTGTCATAGTGGACTTGGTGACTCTCCTGAGTCGAATGGTGGGATCCCCTGAAACGAAGCATTTTTCCCCATAGACTATAATGGGGTTCGATATTCGTTCGAATAGTCGAATATTGAGGGGCTCTTTGAAACGAATATCGAATCTTGAATATTTTACTGTTCGCTCCTCTCTAATGATTCCGTGTATATATATATATATATATATATATATATATATATATATATGTTAATGTTTTTTGATCACTTGTTTATCACATTTCTTTCTTATTCCTTTCAGATAGATTTTTCCATGGAGTTGCATTGGAGACCCCCCCTCCTTCTATCTGAAGATTTGTTTGTATATTGTATTATATTAAAGTTTTTTTCTTTTATTAATGACGGCGTTTATTATATTTTTATGGGGATTTTGGATCGGATGAATTTGTCGCATTGTTTCATTAAAGGGATTCTATCATTACAATCACATTTTTTAAGACTAACACGTAGGAATTGCCTTAAGAAAGTCTCTTCTTCTCCTACCTTTAGATGTCTTCTCCGCGCCGCCGTTCCCTAGATCACCCAGTTTTCTTCAGTATGCAAATGAGTTTTGTCGCAGCCCTGGAGGTGCCCCCAGCACCGGCCTCTGTCTTCTTCTGGCACGCCTCTCCGTGATGTCTTCTGCTGATGGTCACGCATGTGCAGTCGGCTCTGCCACTGGGCAGTTTTTGGCTGCACTTGTATGTTTCTGCTCCTATTAAAGGTTCATTCACATGCCACATTTATTGGATTAAACAGGGGGCCCCAAAGACTTGTCTTGTAAAGAGAACCGCGCTCACTGGTCCAACATCTAAGATACAATCAGAAGTGTTCACACTTTTTATTAACAAATCATCACAACACGTTTCAGGCTTATGTAGTCCTTTCTCAAGAGCAAATAACTTAGCCAGTCAGGCCATCTGACATAAGCATCATGTGATCCATAAGTGTCAGGTGAGCATGTCTATCTCAGTTTGAATACCAGTGAAAAACCTGTGATAGGTTGTTATATATAACTGGAGTAAAGCTGTGTGTATGTGACCTTGAGTAAAGGTGTCATCCACAGCACCCTGCCCCTTCAAAGCTGACCTACAGCAGTGAAGAAAAATGGCTGGGTTGTTATGGAAACCTGGAGTAAAGCTCTGATGTGTGATGGTGTGTGCTGAGCTGTGTATCTAATCCTCCGACGTGTGGTACTGTGTGCTGAGCTGTGTATCTAATCCTCCGGCATATGATACTGTGTACTGATCTGTGTATCTAATCCTCCGACGTGTGATAATGTGTGCTGAGCTGTGTATCTAATCCTCCGACGTGTGATACTGTGTGCTGAGCTGTGTATCTAATCCTCCGGCATATGATACTGTGTACTGATCTGTGTATCTAATCCTCCGACGTGTGATACTGTGTGCTGAGCTGTGTATCTAATCCTCCAACGTGTGATACTGTGTGCTGAGCTGTGTATCTAATCCTCTGACGTGTGGTACTGTGTGCTGAGCTGTGTATCTAATCCACCGACGTGTGATACTGTGTGCTGAGCTGTGTATCTACTCCTCCGACGTGTGGTACTGTGTGCTGAGCTGTGTATCTAATCCTCCGGCATATGATACTGTGTACTGATCTGTGTATCTAATCCTCCGACGTGTGATACTGTGTGCTGAGCTGTGTATCTAATCCTCCAACGTGTGATACTGTGTGCTGAGCTGTGTATCTAATCTAATGGATCTCTCCCCATTACACATCGCCTTGCTTAAAGCCAGTCTGCTGTACATTTTGCACAGGAGGTTCTTCTTATGCCTTGAGTTAACAAGCCTTCATTTTAACCCATTAGTGACCAAAGTATGGACTATCTATGTCATTCACTAATGGGACTTATATCATACCTCCCAACTGTCCCGGATTGTGCGGGGACGTTCTCGGATTCCTGGTTGTGTCCTGCAGTCCCGGTCGGCGGGAGGTATGTCCCGGTTTCAACTCATCTGCATCCGGAGGCAACACATGACAGTTTCTCCTGCAGCGCATTTCTCAGGCGCTTACTCTGTGGACTTTCTGCTTCCATTATAGCAATAGGAAAACTGCTGGCTTTTCTGTAGGTATAATTGACATGCCGCGATTTCCAAAACCGTAACAGTTTTGGAAACTGCACAAATTTTCCTGCTGTGTCTGGATGGGATTCGCTACAATCCCTCCACTATGCAGAGACTATAAAACACTAAACCGCGGCATTTACGCCATGTAGGGAACCGCCTTAAATAGTTTCTCTAACCATCTTTGTAGTAACAGTCTGTTGTCTTGACCATTGCCAATGGGTACGACCATGAATGTAGGAACTTTCTATAGTCCTGCAGTTGTCAGAAGCCCAGCCATGATCTCCTTAACGTGGGCCAGTTATCTTCTCATGCATGGTCACCTGTCCACAATAATGTCTTGGCTCGGCTTCTGACAAGTTCCAAACCAAAGAAATTTCCTACATTTCTGGTCATCCATCGGCCACTGGTCAAGACATAAGACTGTCACTGCAAAGATGGTGAGAGAAAATCTTTAAAACTTTGCACATTTTGAAATATTTAGATTTGCAACATTGTAATATTTAGATTTTCAACATGGCAATATTTAGATTTGCAACATTGTAATATTTAGATTTGCAACATGGCAATATTTAGATTTGCAACATGGCAATATTTAGATTTGCAACATTGCAATATTTAGGTTTGCAACATTGTAATATTTAGATTTGCAACACTGCAATATTTAGGTTTGCAACATTGTAATATTTAGATTTGTAACATTGCAATATTTAGATTTGCAACATTGTAATATTTAGATTTGCAACATTGTAATATTTAGATTTGTAACATTGCAATATTTAGATTTGCAACATTATAATATTTAGATTTGCAACATGGCAATATTTAGATTTGCAACATTGTAATATTTAGATTTGCAACATTGCAATATTTAGATTTTCAACATTGCAATATTTAGATTTGCAACATTGCAATATTTAGATTTGCAACATTGTAATATTTAGATTTGCAACATTGCAATATTTAGATTTGCAACATTGCAATATTTAGATTTGCAACATTGTAATATTTAGATTTGCAACATTTTGAAATATTTAGATTTGCAAAAATTTTCTACAAATTTAAAGAGGACCTTTCACCATTTTGCACACAGGCAGTTCTATATACTGCCGGAAAGCTGACAGTGCGCTGAGTTCAGCACACTGTCGGCTTTCCCGATCTGTGCCCGGTGTGAAGAGCTTACGGTCCGGTACCGTAGCTCTTCTATGGTCAGAAGGGCGTTTCTGACAGTTAGCCAGAGACGTCCTTCTTCACAGCACAGCCAATCGCGCTGTGCTGTGAGAGCCGGGAGGAACGCCCCCTCCCTCTGCTCGCAGTACTCGTCCATAGACGAGCATTATTAGGGAGAGAGGGGGGAGTTCCTCCCGGCTCTCACAGCACAGCGCGATTGGCTGTGCTGTGAAGAAGGACGTCTCTGGCTAACTGTCAGAAACGCCCTACTGACCATAGAAGAGCTACGGTACTGGACCGTTAGCTCTTCACACCGGGCACAGATCGGGAAAGCTGACAGTGTGCTGAACTCAGCGCACTGTCAGCTTTCCGGCAGTATATAGAACTGCCTGTGTGCAAAATGGTGAAAGGTCCTCTTTAAATACGGCTATTTTCGTGGGAATACCCCTTTAAGTGTCATAGACTGACTTAGATCTAGCATGGCTGCTGTTCCCTGCACAGAGCATTACCTCCACGCAGGCTCTACTGTACGTTGCAATAACTAAAAAGTTGATAGTTTTTATTCCAAAAACATTTCAGCCACAGACAACAGCTGCTTCTATATCTGTCCTCTCACTTCCGCCCAACCCTTTGACTCTTATCTGTCACATGGCTGTGATGTGACCAAAGGTTCCTTCCCCAATAAGACTCTGCAGAATAATATAGGGGGAAGTTGCGGAAGGAGATTGTATTAAACTCTCTGGACATGAGTGATATTATGCTTTTATCTGACGAGCTCCCGGACCTGTAACCCATGTTGTGCTGTATTGGACACATCTAATATTTGGTCACTTTCATTCCGCCTCGCTGCACAGAGACATCATGTTAAATATTCTCAGGTTTAGAAAGGAGAAAGCGCTGCGTGATAAAGTCCTGGATACTATCAAGACAAACAAGCCAGAAGATCTGCGTCTGTTATTGTCTAAGGACAAAGTCAAGAAACTTATCAGGAAAACTGGTGGGAAAGTTCTGTCCCGGTCTCTTATATCTGCCATACATAACAAGCATTTAGAATGTATGGAAGAATTATTAAAAGCTGGAGCCTACCCCGGCGTTGTGGATAACCGTAACCTTGTGGCGCGCGCAGTGAATATGAGGAAAGGAAGATTCCTCAAACTGCTGCTGGAGTATGGGGCAAATCCCGATTGTGGCGAGGATCTTCCCTTGTACACCTCGGCGCGTATGGCAGAACTGGGTATTTTTAGAACATTGTTACTGTATGGGGCTGATCCGGATTACAATGGTTCAGATCAAGAGTTCTTAAGAAAGTATCTAAATTCTCAGTCCGTTCTAGGTTGGTGTCTTGCCAGTAACTGTGATGTCCAATTTGTACAACTGCTCGTCCAGTTTGGCGCTAATATGTACGTACCTGATATACAAGAAATCCTTCTCCAGGCCGACAACGATGCAGCAAGATATCTGAGCAGAGAGCGGGGTACGGACAACTTATACTTCTAAATAGAGGATATGCTCATTCCTTGTAAATATCTTCATCTTGTACTGATCTACGATATTCCGGCTCGTAAATAATTCAGATATTATATCAGTTTCTCTCTCGATTTCTGTCTGCTTGACGGGATGTCCATGTCCATGGGATGTTGGGAAGAATGGCCAAATGTCTCATCTCCAGGACTTCTCCTGAGCTTCTCCCCTCCTCTGGAATTCGCTACCACTCCGATATTCCAAGTCTAATCCCAAATAATTGACAAGTTAAAAGATACTATCGGTATATATGGGAGCAAGGGAGGAATACTATGTTATCCTGAAGGAGTTCTTAAGGATAAGATATTAGGGAATGAAGTTCTCCAATGCATGGACTATAAGAGTATATTATAAATGCACTCCTCTAATATCTTACCCAGCACTTTACTCTACTTTATTGGATTTTATATGGCCGAAGACAAATAGAAATACAGTGGAGAGATCCACACGTTCCAGTTATATCTGGTATAGGAGATGTGCACACAGATACACATAGCTGCTGGCTAGTCAGTGCAATGCTTCACTAGCCAGCCTCACTGTACTACATATAAATAATACCGCCATATTGTACATCTAAATACTGTACCAGTGAAAGTCTCATTTTCACACACTAGACCTATATCTTTGCAGAGAAGAAACACTCACTAAATGCATTTGCAAGTCAGATTATGGTAATTTCAATCAGAATTTTATATTGTGGATTATTTCCTATTTCTAGGACTCTGGAGTAATTGTTTCTATATATAATTCTATCTATTCTGTCTATTACAATACTGCCAATCTCATCCTGTACTATGGTCTTATCTCCTCTGCAGTTCATCCAAGATCCCTGATGTCTCAGTGCCGGATCGCTATAAGAAGGCGGCTGAAACAAGTGGAGAAACTCCGTCTCCTCGATCAACTGCAAATCCCTACCAATCTAGTGAGATACTTACAGTACCACAATGAGCTGGAATAACCACAGAAGCCGCCACAATATTATGGGCTACACATAGGTATTAGAGCTTTATTAGATATGAGACATTTTATTTAGTGACAGTATTGCATTATAGTGCTGTACATTAATCCCATGGCTCTGTACATTATTATATTAATCCCATGGCTCTGTACATTATTATATTAATCCCATGGTGCTGTACATTATTATATTAATCCCATGGTGCTGTACATTATTATATTAATCCCATGGTGCTCTGTACATTATTATATTAATCCCATGGTGCTGGACATTATTATATTAATCCCATGGTGCTGTACATTATTATATTAATCCCATGGTGCTGGACATTATTATATTAATCCCATGGTGTTGTACATTATTATATTAATCCCATGGTGCTCTGTACATTATTATATTAATCCCATGGTGCTCTGTACATTATTATATTAATCCCATGGTGCTGTACATTATTATATTAATCCCATGGTGCTGTACATTATTATATTAATCCCATGGTGCTCTGTACATTATTATATTAATCCCATGGTGCTCTGTACATTATTATATTAATCCCATGGTGCTGTACATTATTATATTAATCCCATGGTGCTCTGTACATTATTATATTAATCCCATGGTGCTCTGTACATTATTATATTAATCCCATGGTGCTGTACATTATTATATTAATCCCATGGTGCTCTGTACATTATTATATTAATCCCATGGTGCTCTGTACATTATTATATTAATCCCATGGTGCTCTGTACATTATTATATTAATCCCATGGTGCTGTACATTATTATATTAATCCCATGGTGCTCTGTACATTATTATATTAATCCCATGGTGCTGTACATTATTATATTAATCCCATGGTGCTGTACATTATTATATTAATCCCATGGTGCTCTGTACATTATTATATTAATCCCATGGTGCTGTACATTATTATATTAATCCCATGGTGCTCTGTACATTATTATATTAATCCCATGGTGCTGGACATTATTATATTAATCCCATGGTGCTCTGTACATTATTATATTAATCCCATGGTGCTCTGTACATTATTATATTAATCCCATGGTGCTGTACATTATTATATTAATCCCATGGTGCTCTGTACATTATTATATTAATCCCATGGTGCTGTACATTATTATATTAATCCCATGGTGCTGTACATTATTATATTAATCCCATGGTGCTCTGTACATTATTATATTAATCCCATGGTGCTGTACATTATTATATTAATCCCATGGTGCTGTACATTATTATATTAATCCCATGGTGCTCTGTACATTATTATATTAATCCCATGGTGCTGTACATTATTATATTAATCCCATGGTGCTCTGTACATTATTATATTAATCCCATGGTGCTGGACATTATTATATTAATCCCATGGTGCTGTACATTATTATATTAATCCCATGGTGCTGTACATTATTATATTAATCCCATGGTGCTCTGTACATTATTATATTAATCCCATGGTGCTCTGTACATTATTATATTAATCCCATGGTGCTGTACATTATTATATTAATCCCATGGTGCTCTGTACATTATTATATTAATCCCATGGTGCTGTACATTATTATATTAATCCCATGGTGCTGTACATTATTATATTAATCCCATGGTGCTCTGTACATTATTATATTAATCCCATGGTGCTGTACATTATTATATTAATCCCATGGTGCTGTACATTATTATATTAATCCCATGGTGCTCTGTACATTATTATATTAATCCCATGGTGCTGTACATTATTATATTAATCCCATGGTGCTCTGTACATTATTATATTAATCCCATGGTGCTGGACATTATTATATTAATCCCATGGTGCTGTACATTATTATATTAATCCCATGGTGCTGTACATTATTATATTAATCCCATGGTGCTCTGTACATTATTATATTAATCCCATGGTGCTCTGTACATTATTATATTAATCCCATGGTGCTGTACATTATTATATTAATCCCATGGTGCTCTGTACATTATTATATTAATCCCATGGTGCTGTACATTATTATATTAATCCCATGGTGCTGTACATTATTATATTAATCCCATGGTGCTCTGTACATTATTATATTAATCCCATGGTGCTGTACATTATTATATTAATCCCATGGTGCTGTACATTATTATATTAATCCCATGGTGCTCTGTACATTATTATATTAATCCCATGGTGCTGTACATTATTATATTAATCCCATGGTGCTCTGTACATTATTATATTAATCCCATGGTGCTGTACATTATTATATTAATCCCATGGTGCTGTACATTATTATATTAATCCCATGGTGCTCTGTACATTATTATATTAATCCCATGGTGCTCTGTACATTATTATATTAATCCCATGGTGCTGTACATTATTATATTAATCCCATGGTGCTCTGTACATTATTATATTAATCCCATGGTGCTGTACATTATTATATTAATCCCATGGTGCTCTGTACATTATTATATTAATCCCATGGTGCTCTGTACATTATTATATTAATCCCATGGTGCTCTGTACATTATTATATTAATCCCATGGTGCTGTACATTATTATATTAATCCCATGGTGCTCTGTACATTATTATATTAATCCCATGGTGCTGTACATTATTATATTAATCCCATGGTTCTGTACATTATTATATTAATCCCATGGTGCTGCACAGGGGGGTAGAGGGCCCTGCCCGCGAGGGCTTACAATCTATGAGGGAAGGGGGATAGAGACAGAAGGAGAGGGGGAGACTGTACAGATGGCGGTGCGGTGATAGTGTTATTGGGGGGTGTAGGCCTTCCTGAATAGGGGAGTCTTCAGGTCCTTCTTGAATCCTGTGATTGTGGGGATCAGTCTTATGTGTCTTGGTAAGGAGTTCCAGAGTATGGGGGATGCACGGGGGAAATCTTGCAGACGGTTGTGTGAGGAGCGGATGAGAGCAGAGCGGAGTAGGAGGTCATTGGAGGATCTGAGGTTACGTGTGGGTAACGGGGGATTAGGACAGACACATAGGGGAACGGGCAGTTTGTGGGTGACCTTGTATGTCAGTGTTAACATTTTAAACTCTATGGGATTGTCTGAGAGGAGCGGCTGATGAACAATGGGGTGAGGTAGACTAACTGAGCATCAAAGTTTAGGGTGGATTGCAAGGGGGCAAGAGCATTTGCTTGGAGGCCGTGGAGCAGGGTGTTACAGTACGAGTAATAGTGGGAGATTATGAAAGCATGGACTAGAATTTCTTTAGTTTCAGGGGTGAGGAAGGAGCGGATTTAATGAATGTTATGGAGTTGGAGACGACAGGAGGTGTTCAGAGCTTGAAAAATAACTTAGAGTCAAAGGTTATCCAAAGTAGCAGACCCGTGGGGCTGGTGTGAGTGCAGTGTCATTATCTTTGATATATGGGTCATATTGCTACATACTTAATACTCAGTATATTTGCTGGGGTTTGTTGCATTATTTCCCATTCTTATATCACATAATGTCTGTTTTCTCCTCAACACCATTTTCTATGTTTTAGGTTCAAGCAATAACTGATAGAGAAGAGCAATGGACGGCTTGTAGTCTTATGAAGCTCAGCCAATTGTTGTGACAAATACTCGTATCGCCTCCAGGTATCAGAGGAACGGAGGTGCGACATCTCAATACACTCCATTACTCCATTACACCTCCACCAGCCTGAACTGTTGACACTTCACATGAAGGATTCATTGTTTCTTGCTCTTACGGTCCTCGGCCAGACCAGGTGATGATATTTCGGTGCTTGGTGAAGTCTTACCCTTCTGTTTCCCTTAGACAGTAATGGCACTTGAGCTACTAATATAGTCCATCTGTGCTAGGGAATGACAAGTTGTGCGTTCGGGTGTATTCGTTTTTGGACTGTTCAGTGCACGTTGCACAAGAAAACCGCACAAGGATGGCAAGTAATGAAGTACCGGCGACCGCTGGCCCCGCACCAGGGGTCAGGCCTCGTTCAAAGTCATTCAGGTCCCGCGATTTCCTATTTCTAAGTGGAGTTACATTGAAACTGATCAAATGAAAATTTGCTCACCTGATTTACGTTGCACTTAGAGGTTACATGTATCATTTCCATAATGTAATGCTCCAGTCCTAAAAGGAGATGTATTACAAAAAAACAATGTAGCGTCTGCTATGGTGACCACTAAGGAAAAACAGAACAAGGACGACTTTCTTACTAAAGAGTCTCTTCCCAGCTGTGATCATCCTATAATACAGTCCAATCTCATAAAGGGGTCTTCCATAGTGATTTATTTACCTTACTTCTTCTGGAGATTTTATGAAGCTGAACCCGGGCGTTCCGGACCGTTTCCCACCCTAGGACACGTGAATAGAACCAGCAACTGTCTCTCGGATTGCTCTGCCTGATCTCTCCTCTCTTGTATATACAGATAGCTACCAATGCTATGGAGGCCGAGCAAAAACCAAATCAGCCCCCATACCTGTGGCAACTGTGTTGCAGCTTATAGCTTAGACGTTACTACTGATACTTTTACACGTTGTTACTTTGTTCCTTTCCTATCAGTCTGCCTTTGTTGTATGGGAGGAAATCCACGCAATCACGGGGAGAACCTTCAAAATCCTTGCAGATCTTGTTCCTGGTGGGATTCGAACCCAGGACTCCAGCACTGCAAGGCTACAGTGCTAACCACCATGTTGCCCTGAGAAATAGAATTTCTAAACAGACTGGTGCAAAATTGCTGACTTGGTGCAGCAGCTTCAGTTTCGTCTTCAATAAATCCCAACAGGAGGATCTACAGGACAAACGAAGCATCTGCAGGTAGCATTTCTTACCTGCCCTTCCTTTTCTCCTCCTATTGGGTCTTTCTTCAAGGACTTTGGCCACAACCCATGAGAGGGAACCAGAGGATGGGTGAAGTAGTTGTAGTTGTCAATGGTGGCCAAGAGCACTCAACCGACTCCCAATAGGGAGGTTGTAATGATTAGAACATGATGTCTTCCAATGGACCCTTGGGGGTCCCTATGTGACTGCTGTATATACACTATAAACACTGGATTGTATTCTGCTGACAGATGCTCAGGGCAATAGCTGAGCACATGAATTGTCCAAACCCTGCAATTATTGGGAGAAGACTGTAAAGGTAAACCAAAGGTCTAATAAAAAAATAGGGTGGCCATAAACTAGGAGGAAGTAGTGACAATGAGGTTGTGGACATTGGAATAGTGAATATACAAGCGTATTGCACTCTGACTACACCTTCAGCAAACTTCCTGATGGCTACGATTAACCCTTGGGGATCTTCTATCTTCCCCTTGTACTTTATCATTCTATAATAGTCCAGCTTATACATTATTTATATCAGTTTTCTCTCTCTTGATTTCGGACTCACACCTTATTCATATCGTCTTACCACTTCTTTCCTGGGGTGCCAACGTCTCCGATAATATAATACATGAGGTGCCCATACACGTAAGATAAATATCGACTCTTCTCACTAGGGATCGTTGTTATAGACTTCACACAGATGTGTAATATTCTAACTTGATTATTAATCATTCAATCGATGTAAATGTAAATGGATAAATCCTGCAACATTGTTACAATATATCACAGACGTTGTAAGGTATCAATGTAGTGCAAATTGTAGCAGGGTCGGACTGGGATGTCTAGGGCCCACCAGTGGAATTGTTTCTAGGGGCCCACCGCCAGGACCCTGCAGATCAGCGGTACCGAGACAGGGCGGTTAAAGGTAATAACATGTTGGGAGCCATGCTACTCACGCACTATACCATGTGCACTACATATACCTACTGCTACAGCCTGTATGGCAAGTGAACAGCATGGCTCCTAGAAATGTTACCATTACCCGTAGCTGAAGTGTCCTGGAAAAGCTGATCTGCAGAGGTCCTGGCTGTTGTATCATCGCTGTGAGCGGCGGTGTGCGTTTTATGCTCTCCGCCATTAAACCGATTTTTTAAAATCGGACACAGAGTCGAACACGCAGTACTCTGTGTCCGATTTTTTTAAAAAAAAACGGTTTTGTGGCGGAGAGCATAAAACGCACACCGCTGCACCCGGTCTGACAGCTTTCCATCTTCTACATGCAGAAGACAGAAAGCTGAGAACGGACTGCCGAACGCTAGTGTGAACCTAGCGTCAGCCTAAAGCCCCATGCAGCAAGACAAAGCAAAAAGCGCTGCGGGAAAAACCCCAGCGGCAACCCATCAGTTTTTCCTGCAGTGCTTATTGCAGAAACTCCGCAGAGGTTTCCTCTGAGGACTTTGTTTCCTTTAGGGTAAGTTCACGCGGGGATTTTTGGTCAGGATTTTGAGGTCGTATCTGCCTCAAAATCCTGACCAAAAAGACGGCTCCCATTGAAATCAATGGGAGCTGGTCAGTTCTTTTTTTCTGGGAGCCGGTTTGTTCCAGCTCCCAGAAAAAGAAGCGTGATGCTCATTCTTCAGGTTGTTTCGCCTCGCGATTCAGCCTGAAGAGACTCCCTCCTCCCATCTAGGCCCATTTATTGGGCCTAATCTGGAGCAGAGTGCGTGACTGGATGCTGTTGCAGTGCACCGGCATTCAGTCGCGGTTACCCGACTTTTGGTCCGGAACCTGAGGCGGCCTCCACCTCAGGTTCTGGACCAAAAAACCCCGTGTGAACTTAGCCTTATACCTATAGGGAAACTGCAGGTGTTTCTGTAGATATAAGTGACATGCCGCAATTTCCAAAACCACAACAGTTTTGGAAATTGCAGTGTGTCCGCCGTGTGTGTTTTTCTGCAATGTGTGGATGGGATTGCACTCACTGCGTTCAGTAATGCATTCGGGGAGTCCGCATGGGGACCCTCCCAAACAGACTACCGAACGCATTAGCAGACGGTGTGCAGTGAAAGCACACATAGACTATAATGGGGTCCATGTGCTTTCCGTGCGGTGTCCGCATAGAACATGCGGACAGAAAAGTACTTTACAATCTACTTTCCTGTCCACATGACTCATGCGGACACCGCGCAGAAAGCACACGGACCCCATTATAGTCTTTGGGGTCCGCGTACTTTCACTGCACACCGCTTGCTAATGCGTTTGGTAATCCGTTCGGGGGGAAGGGGGAGGGGGTTCCCATGCAGACTCCCCAAACAGATCACCGAACGCAGATGTGAACCAGGCCTTATACATATACCATATATACTCACACATATACAATACAATATACAATATACACATACAATACTATAGCACATATACATTTATATACATTCATATACCATATAAGTCATATATATACTTGTATGAATACTATATATATACACACACACACACACACACATACATACACATTATTATAGCATACTGTATATACTCACACATACCTGTATACAAACATACAGTACTCACACAGTATACAAGTCACATATTTTACACAAATGTACATATATACAGTCCTATGAAAAAGTTTGGGCACCCCTATTAATCTTAATCATTTTTAGTTCTAAATATTTTGGTGTTTGCAGCAGCCATTTCAGTTTGATATATCTAATAACTGATGGACACAGTAATATTTCAGGATTGAAATGAGGTTTATTGTACTAACAGAAAATGCGCAATATGCATTAAACCAAAATTTGACCAGTGCAAAAATATGGGCACCTCAACAGAAAAGTGACATTAATATTTAGTAGATCCTCCTTTTGCAAAGATAACAGCCTCTAGTCGCTTCCTGTAGCTTTTAATCAGTTCCTGGATCCTGGATGAAGGGATTTTGGACCATTTCTTTCTACAAAACAATTCAAGTTCAGTTAAGTTTGATGGTCGCCGAGCATGGACAGCCCGCTCTCAAATGATCTGAAAACAAAGATTGTTCAACATAGTTGTTCAGGGGAAGGATACAAAACGTTGTCTCAGAGATTTAACCTGTCAGTTTCCACCGTGAGGAACATAGTAAGGAAATGGAAGAGCACAGGGACAGTTCTTGTTAAGCCCAGAAGTGGCAGGCCAAGAAAAATATCAGGAAGGCAGAGAAGAAGAATGGTGAGAACAGTCAAGGACAATCCACAGACACCTCCAAAGAGCTGCAGCATCATCTTGCTGCAGATGGTGTCACTGTGCATCGGTCAACTATACAGCGCACTTTGCACAAGGAGAAGCTGTATGGGAGAGTGATGAGAAAGAAGCCGTTTCTGCACGTACGCCACAAATAGAGTTGCCTGAGGTATGAAAAAGCACATTTGGACAAGGCAGCTTCATTTTGGAAACAAAAATTGAGTTGTTTGGTTATAAAAAAAGGCGTTATGCATGGCGTCCAAAAAGAAACAGCATTCCAAGAAAAACACATGCTACCCACTGTAAAATTTGGTGGAGGTTCCATCATGCTTTGGGGCTGTGTGGCCAATGCCGGCATCGGGAATCTTGTTAAAGTTGAGGGTCGCATGGATTCCACTCAGTATCAGCAGATTCTTGAGAATAATGTTTAAGAATCAGTGACGAAGTTGAAGTTACGCCGGGGATGGATATTTCAGCAAGACAATGATCCAAAACACCGCTCCAAATCCTCAGGCATTCATGCAGAGGAACAATTACAATGTTCTGGAATGGCCATCCCAGTCCCCAGACCTGAATATCATTGAACATCTGTGGGATGATATGAAGCGGGCTGTCCATGCTCGGCGACCATCTAACTTAACTGAACTTGAATTGTTTGTCCAAAATACCTTTATCCAGGATCCAGGAACTGATTAAAAGCTACAGGAAGCGACTAGAGGCTGTTATCTTTGCAAAAGGAGGATCTACTAAATATTAATGTCACTTTTCTGTTGAGGTGCCCATACTTTTGCACCGGTCAAATTTTGGTTTAATGCATATTGCGCATTTTCTGTTAGTACAATAAACCTCATTTCAATCCTGAAATATTACTGTGTCCATCAGTTATTAGATATATCAAACTGAAATGGCTGTTGCAAATACCAAAATATTTAGAACTAAAAATGATTAAGATTAATAGGGGTGCCCAAACTTTTTCATAGGACTGCACATATTAAACATACAGATTTTACAAAAAGAGTTTACTCACCTATTCCAGCAGTAGTGAACTCAGCAGTCGGCTCCTGTCCTCCCCACACGCTGCGATGTAAGAGGACTCAGTGTGAGGAGGAGGGGGAGGAAGTGCGTGCGGGCAGCAGGGGAGACCTCACAGGAGAGCAGCAAAGCAGCTGCAGGTAAGTGAAGGGAGCGACCGTTAGCTGATGCTGAAGAAAGACACGTTGTCCTCCGATGTGTACTTCTTCAGCATCAGCTAATGGGGGCCCCTGTGTGTGGAGGCAGATGCATTGGCCAGGTGCCCGGTTGGGGCTCCTGGCCATCCCGATCGGGCCCCGACCAATGCATCTGCATTGGTAAAAATCAAAACTTTAAGTCAGGGCTCGGGGGCCCAACGGGGGATTCCCCGGTACACCGGTGGGCTAGTCCGAGCCTGAATTGTAGAGTAAAACGGTTTCTGGTCAAGATTGAAGTTTATGCACATATATCCAGTAATCTGCTTTGCAAGCAGTTTTTGAAGCTTGGAATAATGCAGGAATCCGCTATAGAAGAAGTGCCAGGTGTGTAGATCACCTGCACTTTGAATAGGAAACAGGGAAGCGCCATTGTGCCAACGTACCCCCGCGCATGCGCAAGATGATGCCCGGAAGTGGCAAGGGAGGAACTGCAGTGATCAGTGTTTCACAGCGCATGAGAACAAGAGGTCGTAATGTCGGAAGTGGGGGCATCGCGGACCGGAAGTGCGTGGTATAGTGCACCTAAGTATCCCCAATGCATAGAAATGAAGTTGAGCACATACAAAAGGCGTCCACTGAAGACTAAGGATGACACACAAAGGGAGAATGAAAAAGGGACCATGTTACACGTAAAATGCATATAATATGCGGACCCCGCGTCAGAATCAGCGCTGAAAAAGAAGTCTGCCATCGACTTCAATCAGTTCCGTTTTCCGTGCAGAACCGATTGAAATCAATGGGGAAAAAAAGCCTTCCATTGATTTGAATAGGTTCCGTGCAGAAAACGTCAATGGGAGACTTCTTTTTCAGCGCTGATTCTGACGCGGGGTCTGTGCTAGAATCAGCGACAACGTCTTCTGTGTGAATGGACACTAAGACTTCTCCTGTGTCTCTCCTCTCCTCCAAAATTACCGGCCGCACAGTAATACAAAAAAGTAGTAGATATTTTATAGTTTTGTGCAGATAGCACATAGCGGGCTCCACTGTACCCTGCAATAACTAAAAGAAATATTCTAGATATTTTATAGTTTTCACTATATGAAACAACAGTTGCTTCTAGAACTGTCCTCTCACTTCCGCCCAACCCATTGAGTCATATCTATCACGTGGCTGTGATGTTATTTAAGGTCCTTCCAGCAACGAAAATCAGGCTGCGCAGGGTCAAATTACCGAGAAGGATTGCAGGAAGGAGACGGCAATATCATAAGGAAACAACGGAGAATATACTTCTATCTGATGGACCTGTAACCCATGCTGTGCTGTATTGGACACATCTAATATTTGGTCACTGTCATTCCGTCTCGCTGCACAGAGTCATCATGTTAAATTCTTTCAGTTCTGAAAAGGAGGAAGCGCTACGTGTTAAAATCCGGGATACTATGAAGGCAAACAATCCAGAAGATCTGCGAGAGTTATTGTCTAAGGACAAAGTCAAGAAACTTATCCAGAAAACTGGTGGGAAAGTGCTAACTGAGTCTCTTGATGCTGCCATACTAGAAGATAATTTAGAATGTATGGAAGAATTACTAAAAGCTGGAGCCTACCCCGACCCTGCGGATTGGTGCAGGCCTGTTTTTCGTGCAGTTGCATTCGGGAAAGGACGATTCCTCAAACTGCTGCTGGATTATGGGGCAAGTCCTGATAGTAGCGAGGATCGGAATTTGTACTTCTCAGCAAACAGGGCAGAACTGGGTATTTTTATAACATTGTTACTTTATGGGGCTGATCCGGATTACAGTGGTTTAGATGAGGATTTACAACAGGATACATATCATCACTCAGTAATAGGGATGTGTCTGGACAGTAACTATGAGGTCCCATTTATGGAACTGCTCATCCAGTTTGGAGCTAATATGTACTTACCTGATATACAGAAAATCCTTCTCCACGCCGACAACGATGCAGCAAGATATCTGAGCAAGGAACGGGGTAATGACGTCTTATTCTTCTGAATAGAGGATATGTGACGTTCTAGATTTCTTTCCTTATTCCCTGTAAATATCTTCACCTTGTACTTTATCATTCTATAATAGTCCAGCTTATACATTATTTATATCAGTTTTCTGCCTCACAACTTATTCATATAGTCTTACCACTTGGGCACACAAGCCTTTGGCTGACAGCGATCTAAAGGTATATGGCCAACTTCTTCAGGCTGTATCAATTCCAGGATTTCTCCTGTGCCTCTCCCTTCTCCAGGAATTAGTGGCTGCACAGCAGAGGCGTAACTAGGAATAGCAAGGTCCCAAGGTGAACATTAGACATGGGGCCCTCCCAGCCTCCTACCCCCCTGCACAAACTGCATTACCGTATATCCTATTATGCACAATAGTGGCCCCTGTACACAGTATTACGCCAAAACCATGTGTATTGTCTTTATGGTGTCTGTAACGTATATAGTATTTCACTATGTTGTTTGTACAATATTTTGTCATTTATGGGCCCCATACTTCAGTACCGTGGTCCTGCTGCTTAGTAGTTGTAGTTATATAGCAGTCAGTGCTGTAATGTAAAAAATACATTATAACCAAGCCTCCCCATCCTACATCTAAATAATACTGCCATACCTCACCAGCGTGAAGTCTCAGCTTTGGACAAGTTTTACCTTTAGACTTATATCTTATATCTCAGATTCTTACAATACAGATTATTGCCGATTTCTAATAAACTTATTTTGTGTTATTTATTATTCATTGGACTAAATATAATATAATTGTATCCTGTTATAATAAATAGTAGTGTCTAACTCCAATCTCATCCTGTACTATGGTTTTATCTCCTCTGCAGTTCATCCAAGATCCCTGATGTCTCAGTGCCGGATCGCTATAAGAAGGCGGCTGGTACAAGTGGGGAAACTCCGTCTTCTCGATCAACTGCAAATCCCTACCAATCTAGTGAGATACTTACAGTACCACAATGAGCTGGATTACCCAGACAAGCTGCCACGATATTATGAACTACAATCTGAGGTAAATATTAGGGTTGAGCTCTGATTAGACATATGTAGGCTCTGGGTATCATTAGGACTAAATGGAAAGGAAGCTGATATGGACGCTACATTGACGATGTATTGATTGCATGGTCGGGCGATGTAGCGTCAATACCAGTATTTCTATAGTATATCAATGACAATAACATCAACATCTCAACAACCTGAAAGAAATATCTTTTATGGACATTATATCACAATACCAGTGAACTAAGTCTAGATATACTTGTATGTATGCAATGTCAGGACTCTATCTGGCTGCTGCACCTCTGATGGTACCATGCCCACCTGGAAAGTTTTGGCTTTGGAGGCTTCTTGGCTTGGTCCAGTTAGTAGCCGAGGAGACCTATATAAGGCCGCACCCTCCTGAGTCATGTGCTGACTATTCGTTTAGTTTGCAGCTCCAATTTGGCTCTTGATGTTGCATTGACTACACTTATACTGACCTTTGGGTATGTTCTTTGATTTCTCTCTGTCTAGCGATATTATCGGAGGTTTCCCGGACTGATCCACGATTTGATGACCAATCAGTGATCTCTGCTCCTGTAATTGTTTGGATTTGGTGTTTGGTTTCTGCTGCAGCGCACTTATTTGTAGAACACTTATCTGTTGTGGTGACAATTCCGGTCTTCAGCTTCAGTGAAAGTCCATCTCTTCTTGCGAGGAGCCCGGGTTGTCAGACAATTTCGGCTGCTGCTCTTCTGAAGACTTGTACATTTCTAACCTTGTCATTGTGGCCTTACATCTGAATCCTAACACAATAGTCAGTCCGCAATCACCATATATCATTATGGAACAAATTCATACACTCATGGCCAGATGCAATCTGCCTGATCAATTTTCTAGAGACAGAAATTTTTTTGCTATTTTTCGTGACAAGCTCTATTTTCATCTCAGACCTTAATCTTCTGCTGATGAGCAGCAACGTGTGGCTATTATTATTTCGCTTCTGCAAGGTGACCCCCGGGCCTGGGCCTTCTCACTAGATGCTCAAGCCTCAGATTTGTTTTCTGTGGACCTTTTTTTTACAGCACTGGGGTTACTCTACGATACGCCTCATCTTACAACCATTGCAGAATCAAATCTGACTGTCCTACTCCAAGGTTGTCTTCCAGTGGATTATTGTTCAGGATTTTGAAGATGTCTGTCCACTCTCAATGGAATGATCTGCACCCTCCTGAGTCATGTGCTGACTATTCGTTTAGTTTGCAACTCCAGTTTGGCTCTTGACATTGACTACACTTGATTCTTCTTCCAATTCCACCTATTGGTCAGTCAATATATCTGCTGGTCTTGGTTGTATTATTTTCCATTTGATAAACTGAATAAATGTCTGCTTTTTCTTGACAGACTTGTACACTTTACATTCATGGATGACCCCTTTACCAGAGACACCATTCTAGAGCTTTGGACCTCTTTTGGCCGTTAGAACCACAGTAATACATTGTGGCATATGCTGATATTGTCCACAAGCATCAAACTAACCAGGGTGTGCCAAGAAAACATCTGACCAACCTCCACCATCTTCACCAGTTGACACCTGACATGAAGGGTTCCTCGATTTATGCTGCTACAGAAATCTGGATTCACCAGACCGGGCAATGTTGCAGACTGAAGTTTCATACCTTATTATTATTACTGTGAGGTCACCTGTATAACTTCTATACAAGGAAACACCAAAGTACAAGTATCATTAATAAGGTAGCGATTCAGTGTAGGACCCACCATGGAGACCACTGTAGAAGGAGGTGATGGTGAGAATGTTGTTACCAAAGAGCTCACTATTACCTGTGGTCATCCTACAATTGCCTCTTAGATATGGGGGTGGACCAAGAATCCCAGTTAGGGAGAAACCCATTGATATTGGAGTCATTAGCAGCGTCTTATTATAGCTCATACAATAGAACTGAGAAGAGGACTAGAAGGATGATAGGTATAATTAGGATTTTTCAGTATTGTGAAATCACCTGGTTGACATTATTGACCTTTAATTTGCCCATTTATTGTACAGAAGATCATGGTAACTAATAAACCTGTCGTGTTATTACAATGAAGCCTCGGGGCGCCTATATTACTGATACATGTGCACTATGAACACTAAATTGTATGCAGGGGGTTAAGTCCACGGCCGCTGGCAAAGTCTGCGTGCCGGCCGCTTCCATTCATTCTTATGGGTGCGTGCTATTAGAAACGGCCGTTTCGAATAGTACTCGCTCATCTCTAGATATAACACAACCAAAAGTCTAATACAATAGGGTGGCCATAAACCAGGAGGATGTAGTGATGATGGGGTTGTTGATATTGGAAAGGTAAATATACAAATGATAGGACTTTCATAGGGCGCCTGCACCATTTGCAAACTTCCTGGTGTCTAATCTGCTGCACCCTACATAGTGAATGGGATTTGTACAAGTCTTATCCACCTGCTGCGACTAAACCCACCATGCAACGTGACCTGTGTTGTGGATTTAAGCTCACTGTATGATATTATTGCTGCAGCTTTTACCCATGCCTCTCAACCTTGGCAATGCAAAGAATAAAAGTTGTGAGACCTCCTGTTATTCCTCTTGGTGTGCTGCAGCAAAACAATCCGAAATTGGTTTGTTTATGTCATGGTGGTTGGCAGGGGATTTACAATAGAAATTCAGCAATGGTTTATGGTGAATTATATGTAAAGGTCACAAATTAGATTTCTGGCGCAGCCGTAACCTGTGTCCAGATAATTTAAGGGTTCTAAGATAGTCCAAAAATAGATAACAGGTACAATATCAAGGGCATCTGAATCACCATCAGGCAGAAGTCTTACTACATAGAGGGCCCTGGGAGAAACTACTATCCCCATTGTAGGCCCTGTTATCACTGTTGTACCAGCCCCTGTGAGGTATCAGAGGTCTAGTGGGACCGACTACAGTCACCGTGAACCGACCGTGATGGACTACTATTTCACTCTCCTCCACTTAGATGTGGCACAAAGAAAGGATTTAAGAGGTTCAAGTCTAGCAAAATTCTGAAAGGGCCCAACTTCACAGTGAATGTAAGTAGTTAATGTGACATGGTTTGACTTGTCATTGTTTGTGACACATTTATTCCCATTTTATGTATTATATTATGTTTTAACTGTATTTGCTTGACATCCACTGATATATATTTCTGTATATGTGACTGGCTAGTACCAACCCACTCAAGTTAAAATACATATAAAATTTATAAAGCTCGTTTCATATTATCCTATAAGACCTAGACAATCGTGTGCCAAAGTGGCTTTGGTGAGGCCACAACATTTTGGCTTCAGAGTGAACACCGCAAAAACAAAGCCTGTAAGAAAGTCACACAAAGTGGCTTTTCTCACCACCTTCACACCGAATGTTGTTGTGTCGGGGACAATGGGAGCTGTGCAGGGATTTTCTGAGACAAGGTGAGCCCTCTATGATACCATCTACTCTAATAGGGTGTATGAAAAGGGAGTATGCAAGACTGTCTGTTAAGCAAAACTGTTAGGCGCCCACCAATCTGATTTTTATGACCTATTCCAATGATAAGTTATCAATATCTATAATGATATATAAATCCAGTTAGGGGTTTTGAGCCAAACCTTTATTCCGCTTTTCGATTAGTTTGCATATATTGTATGATATCTGACACTACTGATGTACTTGTTACGTTTCATAGATTGACTTAGATCTAGCATGGCAGCAGGTCCCTGCACATAGCATTACCTCCACAGCAGCCTCTATTGTACTGTGCAATAAGTAAATGAAATATTGTAGATATTTTATAGTTTTCACTATATGAGACAACAGCTGCTTCTAGAACTGTCCTCTCACTTCCGCCCAACCCATTAAGTCATATCTGTCACGTGGCTATGATGTTATTTAAGGTCCTTCCAGCAACGAAAATCAGGCTGCGCAGGATCAAATTACTGGGAAGGATTGCAGGAAGGAGACGGCAATATCATTAGGAAACAACAGAGAATATACTTCTATCTGATGGACCTGTAACCCATGTTGTGCTGTATTGGACACATCTAATATTTGGTCACTGTCATTCCGTCTCGCTCCACAGAGTCATCATGTTAAGTTTTTTTCGGTCTGCAAAGGAGAAAGCGCTGCGTGATAAAGTCCTGGATACTATGAAGGCAAACAATCCAGAAGAGCTGCGAGAGTTATTGTCTAAGGACAAAGTCAAGAAACTTATCCGGAAAACTGGTGGGAAAGTGCTAACTGAGTCTCTTTTTTCTCCCATACGAAAAGAAAATGTAGAATATTTGGAAGAATTATTAAAAGCTGGAGCCTACCCCGGCACTGTGGATCACTGGAATCCTGTTGTATATGCAGTCAAGTTCGGGAAAGGAAGAGCCCTGAAATTGCTGCTGGATTATGGGGCAAGTCCTGATTGTGGCGAGGATCTTCCCTTGTACACCTCAGCAAACAGGGCAGAACTGGATATTTTTATAACATTGTTACTTTATGGGGCTGATCCGGATTACAATGAATTAGATAAGGGTTACCTAAAAGATATAAAGTATCAGTCAGTTCTAGGTTTGTGTCTCAACAGTAACTATGAGGTCCCATTTGTAGAACTGCTCATCCAGTTTGGAGCTAACATGTACTTACCTGATATACAGAAAGTCCTTCTCCAAACCGACAACGATGCAGCAAGATATCTGAGCAAGGAACGGGGTAATGATGTCTTTTTCTTCTAAATCGAGGATATGTGACGCTTCTAGATTTCTTTCCTTATTCCCTGTAAATATCTTCACCTTGTACTTTATCATTCTATAATAGTCCAGCTTATACATTATTTATATCAGTTTTCTGCCTCACAATTTATTCATATAGTCTTACCACTTGGGCACACAAGCCTTCGGCTGACAGCGATCTAAAGGTATATGGCCAACTTTTTCAGGCTGTATCAATTCCAGGATTTCTCCTATATATTTAGCAGAATTATTATCTACTACTTTATAGTCACTATATATTGGTCTTTGTATATCACTCTCAGGATGGTGGTGTTCTTGAATCCCTATGTAGTGGTAATGTTAGTGGTTATGGTGTGGCAGTGATATTTAAGCCATGTATAGTAGTGTTAATGGTAATGTTTCTCTTGTGTATTGTCTGTATGGTGTCTGTAACGTATATAGTATTTCACTATGTTGTTTGTACAATATTTTGTCATTTATGGGCCCCATATTTAAGGACCACATTGTCTAAGCCCAACCGTCTTCCACTGTTCTCCCAATACTGTGGTCTTGCTGCTTAGTAGTTGTAGTTACATAGCAGTCAGTCCTGTAATGTAAAAAATACATTATAACCAAGCCTCCCCATCCTACATCTAAATAATACTGCCATACCTCACCAGCGTGAAGTCTCATCTTTGGACAAGTTGTAACTTTAGACTTATATCTTATATCTCAGATTCTTACAATACAGATTATTGCCGATTTCTAATAAACGTATTTATTTATTATTCATTGGATTAAATATAATATAATTGTATCCTGTATGTACAGACCGTTATAATAAATAGTAGTGTCTAACACCAATCTCATCCTGTACTATGGTCTTATCTCCTGTGCAGTTCATCCAAGATCCCTGATGTCTCAGTGCCGGATCGCTATAAGAAGGCGGTTGGTACAAGTGGGGAAACTCCGTCTTTTCGATCAACTGCAAATCCCTACCAATCTAGTGAGATACTTACAGTACCACAATGAGCTGGATTACCCAGACAAGCTGCCACGAAATTATGAACCAGTTATCCATATGTATTATTAGGACTAAAAGAAGCTGATACGGACACTACATTGACGACGTATTGATTGCATGGTCGGGCGATGTAGCGTCAATACCAGTATTTCTATAGTATATCAATGACATCAACATCTCAACAACCTGAAAGAAATATCTTTTATGGACATTATATCACAATACCAGTGGACTAAGTCTAGATATACTTGTATGTATGCAATGTCAGGACTCTCTATCTGGCTGCTGCACCTCTGATGGTACCATGCCCACCTGGAAAGTTTTGGCTTCAGAGGCTTCTTGGCTTGGTCCAGTTGGTAGCTGAGGAGACCTATATAAGGCCGCACCCTCTTTAGTCATGTGCTATTAGTTTAGTCGCCCAGTTGTCATCTACTGCTTATGGTAGTTGAGACAAGTAGGTAGGGACTGGGGATGGGTCAAGTATTAATGTGTACCATCATGCATACTAGATTTGTATTTTATAATGTAATGCTCAGTATATTGAGATGTTATAGTAGTTGTCCAGGAATTACAGTTTTCTGCAAGAGACTGGTGAAAGTGCAAATAAGAAAAAAAAATTCATACTCACCTGTCCCCAATGTCCCCATGTCACCCACGGCTGTCTGTTCCAGCTGCAACCAGGGGTCTTGTTTTAGTGAAAGGCCTAAGGAAAGGAATCAGAACATTGCAGTTGATGTATGTGAGTGACATCCCGGTTTCTCTCCTTAGGCCGATGACTGCAGTTGGGACAAGACCTATAGCGCCGCTGGACTGGCCGGTCAGGGGTGGGAGGACCAGGGACAGGTGAGTGGGGGTTTTATTTTTCAAATTCCCTGACCTTCTTGCAAAATCCTGTAATTCCTGGGCAACTCCTATAAAGATTAGGACCAACACAGCGAAAACACAGGTTTTGTTTCCAGTGTTCTCTGCACTTTCCTCCCCTATTAAATATCACATGACCATGGACTGATTTTTATTCACTGGAAAAAAAACAATGAATGACAGCAAGCAGAGATCTCGAAAACCGCAAGGGATTGATATCCAAAATATATCGGAGAACGGTATAACATTTCATTATTCAAACAATATTTGTCGGAAACTGGACAACCCCTTTAAGAGGCTGATAGGAACTGAATTTGCTAACAGGTCATTGCATATAATCTGTTGAAATGGATCTAAACTTATGAAAGAATATTTCCTATTGCAAGGACTGACCTAGTAGGGGAAGGGAACTGTTACTCAATAAAGAACTGACTTACAGTAATATCCGAGAGGCAACTTTAGGAAAACAGTAGTCGTAAAACTTTTATCTTCTCCCCCCTTCTGGCTGAAGACATTCAGGTCCTTAAAGGGATCCTATCTTTTAAACACAATTTATTCTCCCTAACATGTCGGAATAGCCTTAAGAAAGGCTATTCATCTCCTACCTTTCCTATTCTTCTCCGCGCTGCCGTTCGTATGCAGATGAGCTCTCTTGCAGCACTGGAGGCGGGCCCCAGCACTCAAACAGCACTGGGGGCGTCCCCAATGCTGCCAGAGAACTCTCCAGCGCCGCCTCCATCTTCAGCGACGAGGTCTTCACTGCATCTTCTTCTGGTGGCGTCTTCTTACTTCTAGGCCTCGGGCAAGGCGACTGCGCATGCCCACAGGCCACGAGAAAATGGCCTCTTACAATACTGTGTAAGAGGCCATTTTTCTTGTGGCTTTGGGCATGCGCAGTCGGCTTGCCCTAGGCCCGAGGCCTAGAAGTAAGAAGACGCCACCGGAAGAAGACACGGTGAACACCTAATTGCAGAAGAAGATGGAAGCGACGTTGGAGAGCTCTCTGGCAGCATTGGGGACGCCCCCAGTGCTGTTTGTCTGCTGGGGCCCGCCCCCAGTGCTGCGAGAGAGCTCATTTGCTTACTGAAAAAAAACGGGATTGCAGGCGAACGGCAGCGCGGAGAAGAAAAGGAAAGGTAGGAGACGAATAGCCTTTCTTAAGGCTATTCCGACATGTTTTAAGATCTGTAACTTTCTTCTCCTTCTCCATCAATATATCTACCGGTATATGTCTTGTGAGAAACGCGTCAGTCTAGCCCATGAACTGTTTTTTTGATGCACATAACCTTGTTTTTTCATGCATCAATATTAAAAGTTACATTTTATTTGTTATTGGATTCCTTCTTGATTGCTGGACCCGGTTTTTACTTCTTTTTTCCTTACAACGTTGCCCCAAGTCGAGGGGGTTAGGATCCCTGCACAGGGGTGTTTACGAGAACGATTGGAAATCATGGTCTATATATGGGAGTTGGGCTGCGTTCACATTTGGCTTATTTTTACCCCATATATGGCAGGAGACCTGTTATGACGTTCATTCCGAGAACTTTCTGACAACAGCACACTCTCACTCCAGCCCAGCCCCCGTCACGTGGCTGTGATGTTACTCAAGGTCCTTACGATATAAAGCACAAGGCTGTGCAGTGTAATATTATTAAGGAAGTTGCTCGAAGGAGATTGTATTAACCCGTTAGGATTCAGAAACAATGGAAATCTTGCATTCATCCGATGAGCACCTGGATATGTGGGATATATGCAGTCCTCGCTCATAGTCACCATGTTGGATATATTGAAGTCTATAAAGGAGAGGGGGGTTCCTGGTAAAATCCTGGATGCTATTAAGACAGATAAGCCAAGAGAACTATGTATGTTGCTATCTAAGAACAAAGTCAAGAAACAGATCCGGAAAACTGATGGGAAAGTGCTGTGTGATTATCTTTATATGGCTATATGTCATGGATATTTTAGATGTATGGAAGAATTATTAAAAGCTGGAGCTTACCCAAACGCTATGGGTTGGTGTTACCCTCTGACAAGGATCATTACTGCAGGAGAAGTCAATTTACTCAAGATGCTGTTGGATTACGGAGCAAATCCTGATTGTAGCCAGGAGGTTCCTTTGCACATATCAGCACGTAGGGCAGAACTGGGCATGTTCAGAATGCTGCTACTTTATGGGGCTGATCCAAACTACAACGGTTCAGATTCTGACAGCTATACAGATATTCCTCACTCAGTATTATGGATGTGTATTGCCAATAACTACGAGGTCCAATTTGTGGAACTGCTCATCCTGTTCGGTGCTAATATGTACTTACCCGATATTCATGTTTTCCCTATCCAAGCCGACAATGATGCAGCGAAACATCTGGACAGAGAAAGAGGTACTGACGTATTTAGCATCTCAAGGAAATAAACGTGTAGAACAAAACATGCGTGATTGCAATAATTTACTGGGAAAAGTTTCAGGGTTGCCAAGACTTAACAGAAGTATTGCAAAGCATAGTAGCTAATGTGGTTACTTAGAAGCCCACGTTGCAGAGAAGCTACTTTATTGTTGCAGATTTTGCTACATTAAAACAAAACACACACTATACAGTATATATTTAACAAACGGTTTGCAAACAGATTCTCATTGGCTGTTTCTATTACGTTACTGTACTTTTCTTCTTTGGACTATATATAATATAACGTATAATGTCATCCTGTGTCTATAGATTGTTATACCGAACACTAGTGTCTAACTCCAATCTCATCCTGTACTATGGTCTTATCTCCTCTGCAGTCCATCCAAGATCCCTGATGTCTCAGTGCCGGATCGCTATAAGAAGGCGGCTGAAACAAGTGGGGAAACTCCGTCTCCTCGATCAGCTAGAGATCCCTGCCAATCTAGTGAGATACTTACAGTACCACAATGAGCTGGATTACCCAGAGAAGCTGCCACGATATTACGATATAGTTCAGGTAGTTATTAAATGGGGTTCTAGTTCTGGCATTTATAGGTTTGGGGTATTCCTAGAGCAGGGCTAGGCAACGTTTTTTGTTTGGTGTGCCGATTTAACTCTGACCCCATGTATGAGACCATGATAGTTCTGGGCAGTACTGTCAGTAACCGACTGCTCCACCCCAAGTGTGAGAAGGAGCGTTATCAGAGGTCCTTCCTCCCAACCGCGGTCAGGCTGTATAATCTACATCAGATCACTCCGCACAGAGAACTAAATGATCCTGAGTCTTTCTTTATCTTTTAGTTGCTCAGTATCTTTTCTATCTGCTTCTATGAGCTTGTATGTGTTCTTTCTTGTAATATATTACTGTATTATCCATGCTGCTGTAAGGCCCCGTTCTCACGGAGTAACGCGCCGCTCATTCTGACACGTAAACACGTGACAGAGTGAGCGCTTCAAAACAGAATCCAATGGGTTCCGTTTAACGCGCGTAACACATTGAAATCAATGGGTTAAAAAGCCTCTATTGATTTCAATGTGTAGCGCGAATGACGGAACCCATTGAAGTCAATGGGATTCTGTTTTGAAGTGCTCACTCTGACACGTGTTTACGTGTCAGAACGAGAGGCGCGTTACTCCGTGGGAACGGGGCCTTAACACCTTGAATTTTCCCATGGTGGGACTATTAAAGGATTATCTTATCTTAATGTGAAGCACCTGTGAGTACCTAGTATTGATACAATGGGCGCTAACAACTCAGTGACATATATAAGACTACATCATATTACTACATCACATATATCATCATTACATTCACATATAGAACATTTCACTTGTTTTGCCCACTCCTTGTTTGTGTGTATTTCATAGAAGATAACATGAATCTAATACTATTAGTTATCTGTCCAGTTATCGACATAAAATAATAAATGTCTGTTTTTCTCCCCTATAGTACATTTGTACAATAGGACCATAAGGAAGCCAGTGAACGGATATCCATTGAGGGCCCAGGGTGACAATGGTCGAAGAGGGGGATCGTGATGACTTTGTTACCAAAGACTCCTTTACCTACTGCGCTCATGCTGCGGATTCTACAGTTCCTATTCCTAGGAATGTCTATGCCAGATTGCAACGCGTCAATGGTCTGCCTGGTCGAGAGATTGATTTCCAATGTAGCATTTATAGGACCCAAAAATCCAACAATCTAAGACTGTGCAAGATCTGCAGGCCCAGCTGCAACATATGTAGGGAAATATGTCGAAGGATCAGTGGCGCAACTACCGTGGTAGCAGTGGTAGGGGGACATTAGGAGGTGACAGCGGCTACTGCTGCAGTTTTCTCTTTTTTCTTAATAGGCCGTTACTGGCTGGAATTACTCCCCAGTAAATGTATAATTTTATCATTCCACTCCATTCGATCCTTGCAATTCATTCTTGGTGCATTCATTTTTTGTGTATTTAAAGCATCTACTACATAAAGTAATGGATTTGTTTTAACATGATCTATGATATTCTTGGCAAGCCATATACAGTATACTGTAGTCACAACAGTCGGTGAGATGAGCAACAAATGACCTAAAGCTTAAACACTAGAGATGAGCGAACAGTGTTCTATCGAACACATGTTCGATCGGATATCAGGGTGTTCGCCATGTTCGAATCGAATCGAACACCACGTGGTAAAGTGCGCCAAAATTCGATTCCCCTCCCACCTTCCCTGGCGCCTTTTTTGCACCAATAACAGCGCAGGGGAGGTGGGACAGGAACTACGACACTGGGGGCATTGAAAAAAATTGGAAAAAGTCATTGGCTGCCGAAATCAGGTGACCTCCATTTTAGACGAATAGTGGATTTCAAATCCGGGTCATATGAGAATGTGAACTTTGTGACTATGAGACAGGGATAGCTGTACAGGCAGGGATAGCTAGGGATAACCTTTATTTAGGGGGGAATGTTATTAAAAATAACTTTTTGGGGCTCTATCGGGTGTGTAATTGTGATTTTTGTGAGATAAACTTTTTCCCATAGGGATGCATTGGCCAGCGCTGATTGGCCGAATTCCGTACTCTGGCCAATCAGTGCTGGCCAATGCATTCTATTAGCTTGATGAAGCAGAGTGTGCACAAGGGTTCAAGCGCACCCTCGGCTCTGATGTAGCAGAGCCGAGGCTGCACAAGGGTTCAAGCGCACCCTCGGCTCTGATGTAGGAGAGCCGAGGGTGCACTTGAACCCTTGTGCACCCTCAGCTCTGCTACATCAGAGCCGAGGGTGCGCTTGAACCCTTGTGCACACTCTGCTTCATCAAGCTAATAGAATGCATTGGCCAGCGCTGATTGGCCAATGTATTCTATTAGCCTGATGAAGTAGAGCTGAATGTGTGTGCTAAGCACACACATTCAGCTCTACTTCATCGGGCTAATAGAATGCATTGGCCAGCGCTGATTGGCCAGAGTACGGAACTCGACCAATCAGCGCTGGCTCTGCTGGAGGAGGCGGAGTCTAAGATCGCTCCACACCAGTCTCCATTCAGGTCCGACCTTAGACTCCGCCTCCTCCGGCAGAGCCAGCGCTGATTGGCCGAAGGCTGGCCAATGCATTCCTATGCGAATGCAGAGACTTAGCAGTGCTGAGTCAGTTTTGCTCAACTACACATCTGATGCACACTCGGCACTGCTACATCAGATGTAGCAATCTGATGTAGCAGAGCCGAGGGTGCACTAGAACCCCTGTGCAAACTCAGTTCACGCTAATAGAATGCATTGGCCAGCGCTGATTGGCCAATGCATTCTATTAGCCCGATGAAGTAGAGCTGAATGTGTGTGCTAAGCACACACATTCAGCACTGCTTCATCAAGCCAATACAATGCATTAGCCAGTGCTGATTGGCCAGAGTACGGAATTCGGCCAATCAGCGCTGGCTCTGCTGGAGGAGGCGGAGTCTAAGGTCGGACCTGAATGGAGACTGGTGTGGAGCGATCTTAGACTCCGCCTCCTCCAGCAGAGCCAGCGCTGATTGGTCGAGTTCTGTACTCTGGCCAATCAGCGCTGGCCAATGCATTCTATTAGCCCGATGAAGTAGAGCTGAATGTGTGTGCTTAGCACACACATTCAGCTCTACTTCATCAGGCTAATAGAATACATTGGCCAATCAGCACTGGCCAATGCATTCTATTAGCTTGATGAAGCAGAGTGTGCACAAGGGTTCAAGCGCACCCTCGGCTCTGATGTAGCAGAGCTGAGGGTGCACAAGGGTTCAAGTGCACCCTCGGCTCTCCTACATCAGAGCCGAGGGTGCGCTTGAACCCTTGTGCACACTCTGCTTCATCAAGCTAATAGAATGCATTGGCCAGCACTGATTGGCCAGAGTACGGAATTCGGCCAATCAGCGCTGGCCAATGCATTCTATTAGCCCGATGAAGTAGAGCTGAATGTGTGTGCTAAGCACACACATTCAGCACTGCTTCATCACGCCAATACAATGCATTAGCCAGTGCTGATTGGCCAGAGTACGGAATTCGGCCAATCAGCGCTGGCTCTGCTGGAGGAGGCGGAGTCTAAGATCGCTCCACACCAGTCTCCATTCAGGTCCGACCTTAGACTCCGCCTCCTCCAGCAGAGCCAGCGCTGATTGGTCGAGTTCCGTACTCTGGCCAATCAGCGCTGGCCAATGCATTCTATTAGCCCGATGAAGTAGAGCTGAATGTGTGTGCTTAGCACACACATTCAGCTCTACTTCATCGGGCTAATAGAATGCATTGGCCAGCGCTGATTGGCCGAATTCCGTACTCTGGCCAATCAGCACTGGCTAATGCATTGTATTGGCTTGATGAAGCAGTGCTGAATGTGTGTGCTTAGCACACACATTCAGCTCTACTTCATCGGGCTAATAGAATGCATTGGCCAATCAGCGCTGGCCAATGCATTCTATTAGCGTGAACTGAGTTTGCACAGGGGTTCTAGTGCACCCTCGGCTCTGCTACATCAGATTGCTACATCTGATGTAGCAGTGCCGAGTGTGCATCAGATGTGTAGTTGAGCAAAACTGACTCAGCACTGCTAAGTCTGCATTCGCATAGGAATGCATTGGCCAGCCTTCGGCCAATCAGCGCTGGCTCTGCCGGAGGAGGCGGAGTCTAAGGTCGGACCTGAATGGAGACTGGTGTGGAGCTATCTTAGACTCCGCCTCCTCCAGCAGAGCCAGCGCTGATTGGTCGAGTTCCGTACTCTGGCCAATCAGCACTGGCCAATGCATTTCTATGGGGAAAAGTTAGCTTGCGAAAATCGCAAACTGACAGGGATTTCCATGAAATAAAGTGACTTTTATGCCCCCAGACATGCTTCCCCTGCTGTCCCAGTGTCATTCCAGGGTGTTGGTATCATTTCCTGGGGTGTCATAGTGGACTTGGTGACCCTCCAGACACGAATTTGGGTTTCCCCCTTAACGAGTTTATGTTCCCCATAGACTATAATGGGGTTCGAAACCCATTCGAACACTCGAACAGTGAGCGGCTGTTCGAATCGAATTTCGAACCTCGAACATTTTAGTGTTCGCTCATCTCTATTAAACACCAGCACTCGTATTATATTATTATTATATACGCTGCTAAACAGAGCTCTCGCTCACACCAAAACCAATCCCCACACTATGGGATACTGTGGCCTTCAGATGATATTCACCGCTGTCTGTCGTACTGTCGTATCGCTTCCATTTAATACACATGCAGAATATTTTACAATAAAGGTTGGTTTTATTAAGAATTTCTTGTGCATTGGTCGTCCTCGTGCACTGATTTTTCTATCTAGAAGAGGTAATTCTGCCATTGTTGCAGGCAGTTCAGTCCTATAATCACATATAGGCACAGTATAGCTATAGGCTCAGCTTACACAGGATCTGCCGCTATTATACATTGCTTTGCTTCAGGTAAATTGGCTGTACTTTGCCCAATGTCAGTGTCTCAGGAGTCGAAGGATCTGGAGAAAACATCAGCTCTACATTTCTTTTCTGATGTTGAAGTTAAAGGGCCCCTCTCTTCATATAGCAAATATTTAATGCCTTACACCATTTCATTGCCGCTGTGCCCCTGAATAATTTATGTCTATATTATTTACATCCATTCACCCGCTCATAAGATAAGGCCCCTGGAAGCATAGCATAGCAGCGGAGGCAGCTGCCACAGGGCCCGGGACATTGGGGGCCCAGAGACAGCTGCTACCGCTGCTATCATTATACTCGGGGGGAAGGGGGTGTCTTTTCGGACCCCCGAGTATAATGATTGGCAGACCGGGAGAGATAAGAAACATAAAATACATGTTACTTACCTCTCCACGATCCTGCCAGGCCTCCTTCCTGACGTCCTTTCTGATGTCTCTGACCTCACATGAACCCGGCCTGCGTCCCGGGTCATGTGACGTCCGACCTCATTGAACAAGGACAGCATCGGAGAAGGCAGCGGAGAAGACAGCGTAGGGGCAGGGGACAGGTAAGTAACAGTAGTTTTTTATGTTTTTATTTCCCCAGGTCTCCAATTCTTATACTCTGGGGTCTGAAAAGAGCCCGCAGTATAATAATTGTTTATGGGTGTCCACAGTGGGACATAATACTGTGCGCAGGGGCCACTATGGGACATAATACTGTGCGCAGGGGCCACTATGGGGTATAATACTGTGTGCAGGGGCCACTATGGGGTATAATACTGTGTGCAGGGGCCACTATGGGACATAATACTGTGTGCAGGGGCCACTATGGGACATAATACTGTGTGCAGGGGCCACTATGGGACATAATACTGTGTGCAGGGGCCACTATGGGACATAATACTTTGTGCAGGGGCCACTATGGGGCATAATACTGTGTGCAAGGGCCACTATGGGACATAATACTGTGTGCAGGGGCCACTATGGGACATAATACTGTGTGCAGGGGTCACTATGGGACATAATACTGTGTGCAGGGGCCACTATGGGGGATAATACTGTGTGCAGGGGTCACTATGGGACATAATACTGTGTGCAAGGGCCACTATGGGACATAATACTGTGTGCAGGGGCCACTATGGGGCATAATACTGTGTACTGGAGCCACTATGGGGCATAATACTGTGTACTGGGGCCACTATGGGACATAATACTGTGTGCAGGGGCCACTATGGGACATAATACTTTGTGCAGGGGCCACTATGGGGCATAATACTGTGTGCAAGGGCCACTATGGGACATAATACTGTGTGCAGGGGCCACTATGGGGGATAATACTGTGTGCAGGGGCCACTATGCGACATAATACTGTATGCAGGGGCCACTATGGGGGATAATGCTGTGTGCAGGGGCCACTATGGGACATAATACTGTGTGCAGGGGTCACTATGGGACATAATACTGTGTGCAGGGGCCACTATGGGACATAATACTGTGTGCAGGGGACACTATGGGACATAATACTGTATGCAGGGGCCACTATGGGGGATAATGCTGTGTGCAGGGGCCACTATGGGACATAATACTGTGTGCAGGGGCCACTATGGGACATAATACTGTGTGTAGGGGCCACTATGGGGGATAATACTGTGTGCAGGGGCCACTATGGGACATAATACTGTGTGCAGGGGCAACTATGGGGGAAAATACTGTGTGTAGGGGCCACTATGGGACATAATACTGTGTGCAGGGGCCACTATGGGGCATAATACTGTGTGCAGGGGCCACTATGTGACATAATACTGTGTGCAGGAGCCACTATGGGGCATAATACTGTGTGCAAGGGCCACTATGGGACATAATACTGTGTGCAGGGGCCACTATGGGACATAATACTGTGTGCAGGGGCAACTATGGGGGAAAATACTGTGTGTAGGGGCCACTATGGGGGATAATACTGTATGCAGGGGCCACTATGGGACATAATACTGTGTGCAGGGGCAACTATGGGGGAAAATACTGTGTGTAGGGGCCACTATGGGGGATAATACTGTATGCAGGGGCAACTATGGGGGGAAATACTGTGTGTAGGGGCCACTATGGGGGATAATACTGTGTGTAGGGGCCACTATGGGGGATAATACTGTGTGCAGGGGCCACTATGGGGGATAATACTGTGTGCAGGGGCCACTATAGGTGATAACAGAATGCACAGAAATGTGTAGGAGGGGGTCGGTCGAGGTCTTCGGCATCGTGTCTCGGGGGGGGGATGTCAAAAGTTCACCACGGGGCCCCGCCATTCCTAGTTACGCCACTGTCTTTTATATTCTCAGCGAGATAACAAGGCTACCACCCACTTGGAGAATCTGAGCTAGTTTATAACATATAACCATCCAGGGGCCATGTCTTATGAACAGGTGAATGTATAAAAAATATCAAATTCAGGGGCACTGTGGCAATTGAATGGTGTGTGGGATTTATCATCTTATGGTCCTCTTTAAAGGGAAGGAAGAAAAGTACTCACAATGCCTGATGAGGCTATAACCTACAAGTGGTTTGGCGATACTTGCATGTATACTTCTGCCCCATGCAATCTCTATGGGATGTTGGAAATAGCTGAGCAATGTACTTCTCTATTTCCCACAGTCTTATAGGTTTAAGGGATTAAAGTTTGGTATGTTTGTAAACTAGCAGCTTTGGTTTTTCAGGACAGTCTGCTTCTGCACTTATATTTCATAGAGTATGTGCGTATACTACAGTCATATTCTATTTCACTATTGAAAGAGATTCAGAATTGCTGCAGTTCTCTTCATCCAGCTTTGCCCGCACAGTGCGCCCTTGCTTGTACAATTGCATTCTTACTTCAGCCCAACCCATTGCCTCTTGTCCGTCACATGGCTGTGATATCACCGAAGGTCCTTTCAGCAATAAGAATCAGGCGGAGCAGGAGAGACTCAGGAAGTTACTGCTACATATCAGATTTGGTCCATACATTCTGTCTCGATACAATGTCAGACATTCTCAGATCTAAAAAGGAGCATGAACTACATGGCAAAGCCCGGGATGCAATGAGGGCAAACAAGCCAGAAGAGCTGCGTGTGTTACTGTCTGACAACAAAGCCCAGAAACTTATCAAGGAAACTGGTGGGCGAGTGCTGTCCTATTGTCTTGTCGACGCCATAGGTCACAGACATTTGGAATGTATTCAAGAATTATTAAAAGCCGGAGCCTACCCGTGCGAAGTGGGTGAATGTCGCCCTGTAATGCGTACAATTATACATGGGGGAGATGTCAGAGTCCTCAAGCTGCTTTTGGACTATGGAGCAAGTCCTGACCCCGTCTACGGCCCTGGAGATTATAAACCTTTGTATTACGGAGTGCGTTTTGCAGATGTCGGCTGTTTTACGCAGTTGCTACTTTATGGGGCTGACCCTGATTATAACTGTTCTGATCGGGATCCAGATGCTCGGTCAGTGCTCGGATTTTGTCTTGCCAACAACTATGAGGTCCCATTTGTAGAACTGCTCGTCCAGTTTGGAGCTAATATGTATATACCTGATATACAGAAAGTCCTCATCCACGCCGACAACGAGGCAGCAAAACTTGTGAAAAGTGAAAAGGGTACGGACGACTTATTCTTCTGAACAGATAATATATGAAGTTTCATCTCTCCTTATTCCTTATAAATATGTTCACCTTCTATATGATCCTTCTACAATATTTCGGCACTGTATATTTGAGAAGTTGATGTAATTGTACTCATGGTACTTTGAAATTTTCTAGAATATTTGCTATGGGGCCCAACAACTAACGGGGGCCATTCCCATTGAGGCCTAGGGTGCAATAAGGGAGAAGTTTGGGTGACTGAATGCGCCTGTAAGACATTACTAAGACATCATAATATCTGAATGTGACATTATTAGAATGACTATTTTCATATGCTGAGATGTCACAGTGTTATACGTGTATCATTCCTGTGGTAATGATGTCATAGTGGATATTACACTTGTACTGTGACATCACTGTGTGTATTATCCTGTACTGTGACATCACTGTGTGTATTATCCCTGTACTGTGACATCACTGTGTGTATCATCTCTGTACTGTGACATCACTGTGTGTATTATCTCTGTACTGTGACATCACTGTGTGTATTATCCCTGTACTGTGACATCACTGTGTGTATTATCCTGTACTGTGACATCACTGTGTGTATTATCCCTGTACTGTGACATCACTGTGTGTATTATCCTGTACTGTGACATCACTGTGTGTATTATCTCTGTACTGTGACATCACTGTGTGTATTATCCTGTACTGTGACATCACTGTGTGTATTATCCCTGTACTGTGACATCACTGTGTGTATTATCTCTGTACTGTGACATCACTGTGTGTATTATCCTGTACTGTGACATCACTGTGTGTATTATCCTGTACTGTGACATCACTGTGTGTATTATCCTGTACTGTGACATCACTGTGTGTATTATCCTGTACTGTGACATCACCGTGTGTATTATCCTGTACTGTGACATCACTGTGTGTATTATCTCTGTACTGTGACATCACTGTGTGTATTATCCTGTACTGACATCACTGTGTGTATTATCCTGTACTGTGACATCACTGTGTGTATTATCCCTGTACTGTGACATCACTGTGTGTATTATCCCTGTACTGTGACATCACTGTGTGTATTATCCTGTACTGTGACATCACTGTGTATTATCCTGTACTGTGACATCACTGTGTGTATTATCCTGTACTGTGACATCACTGTGTGTATTATCCTGTACTGTGACATCACTGTGTGTATTATCCCTGTACTGTGACATCACTGTGTGTATTATCCTGTACTGTGACATCACTGTGTGTATTATCCCTGTACTGTGACATCACTGTGTGTATTATCTCTGTACTGTGACATCATTGTGTGTATTATCCTGTACTGTGACATCACTGTGTGTATTATCTCTGTACTGTGACATCGCTGTGTGTATTATCTCTGTACTGTGACATCACTGTGTGTATTATCTCTGTACTGTGACATCACTGTGTGTATTATCCTGTACTGTGACATCACTGTGTGTATTATCCTGTACTGTGACATCACGTGTGTATTATCTCTGTACTGTGACATTAGTGTGTGTATTATCCCTGTACTGTGACATCACTGTGTGTATTATCTCTGTACTGTGACATCACGTGTGTATTATCTCTGTACTGTGACATTAGTGTGTGTATTATCCCTGTACTGTGACATCACTGTGTGTATTATCTCTGTACTGTGACATCACTGTGTGTATTATCCTGTACTGTGACATCACTGTGTGTATTATCCTGTACTGTGACATCACTGTGTGTATTATCCTGTACTGTGACATCACTGTGTGTATTATCCTGTACTGACATCACTGTGTGTATTATCCTGTACTGTGACATCACTGTGTATTATCCTGTACTGTGACATCACTGTGTGTATTATCCTGTACTGTGACATCACTGTGTGTATTATCCTGTACTGTGACATCACTGTGTGTATTATCCCTGTACTGTGACATCACTGTGTGTATTATCCTGTACTGTGACATCACTGTGTATTATCCTGTACTGTGACATCACTGTGTGTATTATCCTGTACTGTGACATCACTGTGTGTATTATCCTGTACTGTGACATCACTGTGTGTATTATCCCTGTACTGTGACATCACTGTGTGTATTATCCTGTACTGTGACATCACTGTGTGTATTATCCCTGTACTGTGACATCACTGTGTGTATTATCTCTGTACTGTGACATCATTGTGTGTATTATCCTGTACTGTGACATCACTGTGTGTATTATCTCTGTATTGTGACATCGCTGTGTGTATTATCTCTGTACTGTGACATCACTGTGTGTATTATCTCTGTACTGTGACATCACTGTGTGTATTATCTCTGTACTGTGACATCACTGTGTGTATTATCTCTGTACTGTGACATCACTGTGTGTATTATCCCTGTACTGTGACATCACTGTGTGTATTATCCCTGTACTGTGACATCACTGTGTGTATTATCCTGTACTGTGACATTAGTGTGTGTATTATCCCTGTACTGTGACATTAGTGTGTGTATTATCTCTGTACTGTGACATCACTGTGTGTATTATCCTGTACTGTGACATCACTCTGTGTATTATCCCTGTACTGTGACATCACTGTGTGTATTATCTCTGTACTGTGACATCACTGTGTGTATTATCTCTGTACTGTGACATCACTGTGTGTATTATCCTGTACTGTGACATCACTGTGTGTATTATCCTGTACTGTGACATCACTGTGTGTATTATCCCTGTACTGTGACATCACTGTGTGTATTATTACAAAACATGCGTGATTGCAATAATTTACTGGGAAAAGTTTCAGGGTTGCCAAGACTTAACAGAAGTATTGCAAAGCATAGTAGCTAATGTGGTTACTTAGAAGCCCACGTTGCAGAGAAGCTGCTTTATTGTTGCAGATTTTGCTACATTAAAACAAAACACACACTATACAGTATATATTAAACAAACGGTTTGCAAACAGATTCTCATTGGCTGTTTCTATTAAGTTACTGTACTTTTCTTCTTTGGACTATATATAATATAATGTATAATGTTATCCTGTGTCTATAGATTGTTATACCGAACACTAGTGTCTAACTCCAATCTCATCCTGTACGATGGTCTTATCTCCTCTGCAGTTCATCCAAGATCCCTGATGTCTCAGTGCCGGATCGCTATAAGAAGGCGGCTGAAACAAGTGGGGAAACTCCGTCTCCTCGATCAGCTAGAGATCCCTACCGATCTAATAAGATACTTACAGTACCACAATGAGCTGGATTACCCAGACAAGCTGCCACGATATGAGGAAGAACATTTTAAGGTATTCATTAAAGTTGAGCTTTGGTCAGGTGTATTTAGGCTCAGGGTATTCTTAGAAGTTTTCTCAATTCAGGGCCTGTCAGACCTTGCAATTGTTCTATTAAAGGGGATTTCTCATCAAATACATTTAAGGTATGTCCATCGCTCTCTACCATTCAGTCTCTACCTGCTTGACCTAAGGGTTGGCAACCCCCATTCTTCAGCGAGGTGAGGCCCCATCTGAATATGCCATATATGCCCAACCAGTAGTAGTGCCCATGATCAGTACATATACCTGGTATCACCATGATTGTATCCAGCCACAGAATAACACTAACTTGTCACTTGTAAGGCATGGTGAATGCTAAAAAATAAACCTTTAAGAAAACTGCACAATTATGTTTTTTTCCAATCCCTCCCTTCCACCATTCAGAATTTTTCACTGACTTTTCAGGACATTGTACAAAATATTAAATGGCTTTTGCTCCTTTACAGTATGACAGATGTTGAATAACGCGCCCCATGGACCTTCAGACATCCGTGTCCAATGTGGAAGGACTGAAAGAATCCCTAGAATATGGCCATGGATTGTGCAGAAGACGATGTCTAGCAATGGCCTCTACGAGCAGGAACTGTCTAACGTTGCGGCTGTAACTCCTCTGATGGCTCATTAGTTTATACGGGACATGTTACATCACCTGGTGTCTTCTGAATCATATGCTATAAGCCCTGGGTTGTATTCTTATAGTAACAGCGGAGCACTGGGACTGACCAAGCCCTGACATTTTTCTGGTGGTTCAACTGCAGAGAACGACAGGTCAGGAGATCTAGTGATGTCGTGATGTTGTTGTGAATGTTGCAAGAGTTAATCAGTATCAAAGCAGCCTCAGGGGACGTTAGGCTCAGCACCATCTTACCTTTAAGCAAGTCCAATAGACGCAACATCTCCTTGAAAAAGTTTGTTTTAATAAATCTACAAATGAGAATCAAGTGCAATAAAGGCGTGCCCGATCCTGACATTGCATTCATTCTACACATGTGTATAAGTAACATATTAGTTGTCTGTGTGTGTACACTAATCATATGCTGTTTATTCCAAATGACATAAAAGTACAAGAGAAACAGAACAGATTGATATATAAATGTGTAGAGAAAGATTCAGTATCATTTGTATTGTAATAGCATCTACCCACGACTTTGTCCACGGGTTGGTGGTGGTGCTGAGTCGCGTAGAGTTGGTGTATTGGTGGTGGAGATGATCCGCCGTGCACCCCTGGGGTGGTGTTCTCTCTCTCCCGTTGCACCTCCCGTGGCCCCCGTCCCCCCAGCTTCCGAGACTTCCTCATCTTATAGGGCCCCTTGCACCCTTCTGTGGGCCCCCCGTCAGGGAGCCCTCCTCTTCCGCCATGGTTGCACCTCTGCTCCCGTGGCAACCCTTCTTCCATGCTCTCCCTGCTTCGTGTGCCCGGGCGCCCCCCCCCCCCTCTGTGTCCTGCGCACCATCCTTCTGTGCGCTCAGGGTCCCAAATGCCTTACACGGTCAGCCTGCCGTACCCGCACCCTACAGTCCCCCCGGGCGCTACACACCTTGCCCGCGACACGATGGTTGGCTCACCTGCTGCAGCATAGCCGCGTTTGTTTCTGAAGCAGGTTGCAGAGTCGCTGCCGTCGATAGAGTCGTCGGGCCCTGCAGAGCAGGTGGCATGGCTGCGGCGCTCCGAGTAGCCGCCATGTTGGCTGGGTTGCACAGCGGAGACCGGCCCGCCTACAGACTGCCTTGGAGATATCGGGCCACGCCGCTTCTCCACCGGGCCGCCCAGCGCCTGCCGCGCATCAATGGGAGCGCTGCTGAAAGACCTGTGATGACGTCATCTCAGGTCCTGCGGCGGAGCCGGAGTATCGTTTCGCCGGTCGCGGCGGGGCTGTCAGGGGAGTGCGCGTCTTGTGAAGTGGCCTATGTTTTCTTCTGGCTAAATATCTAGGTATGTGCAAAATCTGAGCCAAATTCGTTCAGGTGTTTGGCTGTGATAGTGGAACAAACATCCAAACACACAAACTTTCACATATATAATATTAGTAGGATTAGTAGGATATAATATTAGTAGGATAGGATAGGATTCATTGCACTTTCTTTGCCTTTGGAATAAGACATACTATTTCCATCTTGTCCACTTGTATCAATGAGATGATAACTTTATTCTGTGGGTCGGTATGATAACCGCAATGTCTAATTTATAAAGCGCGTTTTACATTTTACTACATTTGCACAATAAAAACACTTTTATAAAATAAATATGTTGTTTTTGCATCATCATATTCTAAGAGCCATATTTTTTTTAAATATTTCAATTGCTTGAGTAATATAGGGTCATATTTTTTGCAGAACATGCTCTAGATTTCTTTTGTATACTTTTGGGGTGCATTCAACTTTTTGGTCACTTGAATGTTCTTTTAGGAGTAAATTGTTGCAAATAAAAAATACATCATAGCGTCAAAAGAAACCAATGTTACATTGGGTTGTACAGATATTCGTTCACATATAGTCTGCCTACAAAGAGCCGAGTAGGTGTGTTATTGTCTAAAGACAAAGTCAAGAAACTTATTAAGAGAACTAGTGGATATGTGATATCTCCTTGTGCTAAAAATCATAGATGTTTTCAACCCATTGAAGATTCTATGAAAGCTGGAGTTGACCTAAGCCTTGTCTTTGAAGGGAGCCCTTTAATACGAACAATCTATATAAGGGAGGACAGATTTCTTAAGCTTGGACTATTAAGCAAATCCTGATTCTGACCCCTACAAACATGAACGGAGTTGTTTTAGACTATTGCTACTTTCCAGGGCTAAGCCAGAGTATAACCACGTACACCATGATTTTTTAAAACAAGCCCCAGATACACAAGTTTATTCACTTTTCTATTCTTTAGGTTCCTTTATAAACATCAGCCAATTCAGAACACATTAATGGTAGCCAAATCCAAACGCCTAAGTATGTGAAACTTAGGGACTTGGCTGAATGGCCATCAGTATCTTAAGCTGGACAGTGTATGGCCATCGGTATCAGTCTGTCTCAACTCCAGGACGTTGCACTTCTCCCCTCTTCTCAAATTATATTTCAAGTCTTCTTACACATCAGGCTAGGGACTATTGGCATTGATGCATCCAAATAGACACAGGCGTCGGATAACAACCCCAGGGATAGGAGAGTTTGCTTTATGAGGTGCGGTGAGTGTTCAGTTGCTGCGGTCATGGCAGTCTCAACACTTTCGGCTTCATTTGGATCAGAAGTGCAGGGACAGGGAGCTGCGGAGCTAGAACGGAGAACCTGAATGAATGGAGTAGGTGAATATGCTTTTTTAATGTTACACCTCCCAGTCACAGAGCTTTATCCAATTCGTCCAGAAAATGCCTTTAAATTCTGCATGATGCTTTCTTTACTCCATCTGTTTTTGCAGTTTTTTCCAGCTCCTTGGATTTTATATGTGAAGGCCAGGTACATGCTTCACAGGTGATTGCAAAAGTAACCTATCAGGTTGATAAATGTGCAATAAGTTTAGTAAATACATTGTAAAATGATATGATTTAGAGTAAAGAAATACTGCGGAGCGGTCCATAAATCCCATTTATACTTCTGGTCTAAGGGCTTGTTTTGACAGCTGCCTTGGCTATTTGTGATCCTGGTCAAGAAAAAGCAAATGGCCCCATTATCCTTCTTGTGCAAGTCCCTGTGCATGTAGAATTTTAGGGTAGATCGGGGTCAGCGACCTTCGGCACCCCAGCGGCTGTGATACTACATCTCCTAATATCCTCATTAGTTCTGCAAGCAGTTGCTGAGTATTATAGAGAAACACAAGCGCCTACTACTGACATAGCCCGGTACAGTTTAATGTGAACAGTTGTCAAATACGCCATCTGCTGGTAAAAACGTATCACACAGCTGCTGTATACTATAATGCACTGGCGGGCAGGTTCTTGTGTATATAACAAGAGCTTTGCACATTCCTGGAGGAGGTGCTTTGTATACACAGGAAGCAGTCAGCTCAGTGCAACCTTTTTGTAAGCTCATTGCTGGGACTAGGAAGTGCTGGGACTCCTCCAGAGAATCCAAGGTAGGCATGTGAGATTTATTGTAAAATAAATGTGCTTGCTGCAGGACAAATCCTTTTTGGAAATGTTCTCGCAGTCACGTTAAGGCTACACTTTTAATCTTAGCATTGCAAGGTTATAATCTGTGAGTAAAACCTGCAGCTATAGAGGACATGCTGAGGGGGGGAGGAAACCCATTGTTTAAGTCACATTGCAGGCGAAGGCCTCATGGTTCAGAGAAGCAGCAGTTTTGCCTATTGCAGAAATACAGTAAGTTTTGCATTGGCAGCAGAGGGAATGAGACTCTGGTTAATCTCACACTGTCGAAAAAAAGGAGCTGCGGAAAAGCTGCATGGTCGAAAACTTGTGTTATACAAAAATGCAGCATATTAATTTTAGCTGCAGAATCGTGAACATCTGTAAACAATTTAACGGAATCAGACGTGTAGATGGTTAGAGGGAAAAATGTGAAAAAATGCAATGCACGTTTTCTGCAGGTTTTACTGCAGCATTGTTTAGCTGTATTTCACTATCTGGGGCCATAGTTGTACTGTGTTTTTTTAATGCAGGAAATGGATGGGATCTATACAGATCAGATCAGGTTTGTGGTGGCCAGCCTGTGTGTCCCCAGACTAAGGCTTCATGCACACCACCGTGTATTTTCACGACAACAGGACAGGTCTTATTCTTGTCCATTTTGCAGCCCGTGGTCCCTGATGTCAGGGGCCAATTGGGGCCGGGTCATCCATGTGCCCTCTGTGTCATTCAAACACGGCCCAGTGACTTGCACATGGTCATGTTTATATCGCCCCCTAGCAGCAAATCACTGGAAATAAACACTACGGAAAAGACCACTGTAGAGATGCATCGCGGTTTTTGGGCAGTGTTTTTCACAGAAAGTCCGCAGAGTTTTTCTCTGTGGACTTTCTGCTTTTACTCGACCCATACGGGAAATGCCAGCGTAGGTATAATTGACAAAAACACTTGGCAATTGCAATTGGCAGGAGCCTCATGGTTTTTTTTGCCTTCCCCTGGATCAACACTGTAGGGGATTGTAGGGTTATAGGTTGGACTTGATGGACTGATGTCTCCATCCAACCTCATCTACTATGTAACTGGCGAGGTTGCATTGTGTGAATGGAATTAGCTAGAACCCATTCCACTTTACACGTAACGTAAAATGCAGCGGTTTTTTGCATGTGGTCTAATCCCATACACATCTAATAAAGACTAGGTTAAACAACAATCATGCTTTAAAGTTTGTGTCATTGCCAATTATGTGCCCATTTTTTTATCAAATAATAAAGCATTTTCACTTGGGATAAAGTTTATATAGTTGGAAACTTTGTTTCCATTTTTTGTTGTTGCTATTTTTACTTCCATTAGTAGATTTTGAGCACTTCTATAACATCTCTATTGCATTGTATTATACATAATAACAAACACTGAAAGGCCTCCTAGACCTTGACCTGTACTGAGATGGGAGAAGCTGTCACCAGATAGTAACCCATTAGCACCAGGGGCCAATAGGGTGACAAAGGGCATCTCCTCCCTCAGGTGGAACAACTTTGTTTCTGTTGACTTAAGGAGTTAAACAAAAGGTATAAAAGTTATCTCTAATCCTGAATGTCAGATTGATAACTGTTGCCAATGGTGGAACTCCTCTCCCAACCCCCCTCCATTAATGCACCCTATAACAGACTGTATATGTTGCCAAGGCTTTGTAAACCATCGGTAAATGATGTAACCTGGTTCCATTTTTCATTCCAGAATTTTTTTTTTAATGCTTAAATACAGAGGACAGGAAGATGACCATGCAGAGAGCCGTTACCTCCACCTTGCAGTACAAATGGACAAACCACAACACCTAGCTGAGTTGCTGAGCCAGGACAAATATAAGAACTATATTAACAGCAGAAGTGGATGGGGTGTCCCGTTAACCCTCCTACGTCTTGCAGCTTCTAAGGGCTTTCTGGAGTGTTTGAAGATACTTTTAGCCAATGGAGCAGAAGTGGACTGCTTAGATGCAAAAGCGCAGACTCCACTCTTTGCAGCTGTGAGTGCTGGACACTTGGACTGTGTTAAAGAATTATTAAAAGCTGGTGCCAACCCCAGAGGCAGTGCCTACAATAACTGCTCCCCCGTGCTGACAGCATGTCAGAACGGTCAAGCCAAAATTTTAAAGATGCTTCTGGATTATGGTGCAAATCCAAATATTAGGTCAAGGAAGCCACCAAAAGAAACTATCACAGGATGTTCCGGCCCCTTGTACATTGCTGCTGTATATAACCACTTGGAATGCTTTAGGACACTGCTTCTTTATGGAGCTGATGCAAATCACAATTGTATAGACGAGGACTCCTCCTACAGAACGTCTCCTGTGAGTGTGCTAGAGTTATGCCTGAGGCTTGGCGGTAACCCAGAGTTTATAAAACTTCTCATTGAATTTGGTGCAAACATATATCTATCCAAAATGGAGGTACTTCAGTCAGAGGCACATCCGCAGTCTTTGGAGCTTCTACAGATAGAAAAAGGTAAAGTCCTTTTACCGCCACAGGCGTTTTTCGAGTTACTAGTATGGCGGATGTTGGGAAAGGGTTAATATAAAGAAGCATTTTCCTGTATTTTGGCTGGACCCACATACAGTCTCAAGTTATTAATCCTAATTTTCAGACAGTCTTTTTGTAGCAGTTTTTGCACCAAATCTAGAAGTGGAAGAATTTTAGCTACGGTTGAGCTTAATGGACGCAGCGTAGCTCTTTGCAATGCTGTTTCCGTAACTCTGATAGAACTGAATGGGATTTATGGATACAATGTAAATCATTGTTTTATGTCAGGAAACTCATTTTAGAAATAGCTGCGGGTCTGCTTGCAACTTTTCCCAAAAGAGTCAGTAGCGAGGCTTAGCAGCAGAGGGACATAGCCTCACATGGTCTGACATGGCTATGTACACATAAGCGCTAGAGTCCATTGGAGACTCCGTCACGTCTACCTGAAAATTGGAAAAAGAGGAAAAAGTCTATTTCTCCACCAGTGTTACTTTTAAAACAACAAACCCCATTATAGTGAATGGGTCCTTCAGACACTGTTTGTTACTGCTAATTTAGGACCAGAGGAATGGAGAGGTGACACTTCAGTAGCAGTGACCTCGGGTGCATAATGTCAGAGAAGTGCATTAGAGGTTGCGAGGAGGAAGGGAAGACACAGAGGATGACACAACGCCGCAGAGGAAGACACCAGGCTCCCAATTATTATACTCTAGGGTCTAAAGCAGGGGTCCTCAAACTGCAGCCCGAGGGCCACATGCGGCCTGCCAAGCACTTCTGTCTGGCCCCGTCGACAAGCGTGCATTTATAATGAAGCTCCTGGGGAGCTCGGGCCAGGCCATGGAGCGCACTTCACTTTACCTATTGGAGGGCACCGCTCCCGATGTCTGTGCGACCTGCTCTGCCTCCGGCCCACTGTTTAAAAAGTTTGAGGACCCCAGAGTATAATAATTTACCGGTGGTGGCCATTATAGTTAGACAAGATGAATTCCAAATTGTTCAGTTTCATTAACAAACGGTTTGGAATAGTCGGATCAAAACTTCTTTATTGCGAATCGATTCGCCCCTCTTTATACCATTAGTTCAACTTCTCTTCATCATGTCTAGCTCAGGTAAAAATGAACAACTGATTCATGTGAAGACACCTTAATACAATATAATGTCTTGTGTTACAGGATTCCCTGATGTTAAAGGCCCGATGGCTAAAAAATGTTCTTAGTAACAGTTAAATGTATTGTATATTGATATATGTCTATCACTTTGCAGCACATCCCAGATCCCTGATGGCTCAGTGTCGCCTAACGATAAGGAGAAGGCTAAACCAAATGGGAAGGTTAAGTCTTATTGGTCAACTGAAAATCCCGCTAAGGATATTGAAATACTTAAAGCACCAAGATTGCTGCTGAAAGAAGAGTGACAAACGTGACGCCAAGGAATATACGGGCAGCCAGAAATAAAATAGACATGTTTAAATCAAGTGTTGTCTTATCTGTATAGGAATAGGGGAAGGGCTTTAATGATTGATTTAGGTTTCCCTATAGGTATAGAGGAAACCTAAGCAAGCTTGTGAAAAGTGATGTGGGGAAAAACTGTGATGTATTTCTACTGCGGTTTTTTGCTGTGGGGTCTTAGCCTTACACAGGAAAACTTTCTGACTCTAGGGCTGATAGATGACATCACAAGTCAGTCGACTCAGATTTTTAAGGCATTCTACACAGGATGATGCAAACTCCTTAAGGGGCTTTTGAAGCCATACAGTTTACATATTGTCAGCAGGACATCCACGTTCTTAGGAACGCTCATTCATCTGCCCATATAAAAGGGCTTTAACACTTTCATAGCTTTGAAATTACAGAATAAGCCATAATGAATCTACAGTCTCTGTTTAACCCCTTAAGGACACAGGGTAGTTTGGGCCTTAAGGCTCAGACCCTGTTTTACAAATATGACATCTTTTACTTTGTGAGGATAGCTTCATAATGCATTTACCTATCCAGGTGATTCCAAGATTGTTTTTTCATGACACCTTGTATTTTATGTTGTTGGTAAATTTTGGTCATTATACTTTGTGTTTGTTAAAAAAAAAGGAAAATATACTGAAAATTTCATAAAATTATCAATTTTGAAAGTTTCTGATATTCTTGTATAAACACATATCACAAAATTTTTCCTAATTAACGTTTCCCATATGTCTGTCCTATGTCTACTTTATATTGACATTTTTTTCACTGTCTTTTTACTTTTCTAGGATGTTAGAAGGCTTATACATTTAGTAGCAAATTGTCAAAAAAATTTCAAGATTTTGTTTTCTAGGGACTAGAATTGCATGTTGCAGAGCCCTAGAAGTACCACAACAGTGGAAAACTCCCAAAAGTGACCCCATTTGGGAAACTAGACCCCTTAAGGAATTCATCTAGGGTACACAGTGAGAATTGCAATTTTCAAATCATGTATGCCATTTCAGTCCCTGATATATCGTGCCTAACATTTATTACCGGAGACGTAGACCTCATAAACGTAGGTTCTCCTGGAAATGGCTCCTATATGATACCTGGACACACAGGGGAAAGAGGCAGCATGCATCATGGGGATAAGCTATCTGGAGGGCATCAGGGTAAAATTAAATATCAAGGGATGTATGATAAAAGTGAAAACATTCTTTCATACAGAGCCCTGGTTTTTTTTTCAGGACTTGTATCACACTTGTATATAGTGTCCTTCCTTATCCTCCTCTTTGAGCAGACTCGGCACCTTTTTTGATTCTTTCCCTTCTTGGAAGTTTGAGGAACTTTTCCTGGAAAGTGCTGTCCTGGTCCTATGCATGTGGCCTCACTTCTAGATGTACTGGGTTCCCTCCCTGGCCTCTAAACAGGAGGTTCTTGATATCCACCTCTTGAAAATCCAGGTAAGTTCCCCTCTGGCCTGCACATCTAAATAATACCTATGCATTGTACATTGCCATCTGTACAATATGCACAGCCAGTTTTTATACCACACCCTTGATTTGCGCATGGCGCTGTAGGGTTTCAGGACTCGATCTGACAAATCCACCCCCCCCCCACACGTACCTAATGTAGTCCGGTTTGGGGGTCCCTGTACTGGTGTGGCCATGTATTATTATCAATACAAGGACTTCTCTCTTGTCCTTGACACACAATACATTGCTGGTAGATTGTACCCTGCTCTCACCCCTTCTGAGCATTTGCACAAGCAGGGTCTTAGGGAGGCCTCTCTGATTTTTCGGATGGTGCCGCATGCTGCAGTATTTCTGGAGGCAAGGCTATTGAAGAGTGCCACGCTGGTATAAAAATTATCCGGGTAGAGATAGTAACCCTGGTCCAGCAGTGGGTGTACCAAATCCCACACAATTTTGGCAGTAACTCTCAGAAAGGGGGGGCTTTCTGGAGGATCAATTCTGGTGTCCTTCCCTTAGTAGATACTATATCTGTAGGTATACCCTGATGCACTCTCACACAGCTTATACATCTTCACACCGTACCTTGCCCTCTTGCTTGGCAGAATTTAAGCCTCCCTTTAAGACATACCAGCGATTCATCTATAGAAATAAACTTCTCGAGGGTATACTTGGACAAACCCGGCACTGAAATGGTCTACTAGGGGGTCTCAATTTATATAAGCGATCAAAACTGGGGTCATCTCAGGGTAGGCACTGTTCATTGTCTGCATAGTGTAGGAATCGAAGTATAGCCTCATAGCGCATCCTGGACATTGCAGTTTGATATAATGGGGTGTAGTATAATATGTCCATGCTCCAGTAGTCTCTAAGGAATGGCTTTTTTACAAGCCCCATGTTTAACAGGAGTCCCCAGAATGTGAACATTTCATTTGCTGTTACAGGGGTTCACCTGTGGGATTAAGAAAGAAATGCACCAGGATTTTTTTTTTTTTTTCAGGCCATTGCCGAAAAAGATGGAGGCGGTGCTGGAGATTTCTCTTGCAGCATTGGGGACGCCCCCAATGTTGTATGAGCACTGGGGCCCGCCCCCAGTGCTGCGAGAGAACTCATTTGCATATCGACGAAAACTGGGATTTATACCGAATGGCGACCCGGAGAAGACATCTAAAGGTAGGAGACGAATAGCCTTTCTTAAGGTCTTCCTAGGTGTTAGGGACAAAAAATTGAGTTTTGATAGGATCCCTTTAAGGAAATTTGGCTGATATACCAAACCATCAATAATGTGGTCTGTGCTTCAGATATGCTATCACGCTGCTACATAGATGGATAGAAAGGAACAATATTAACCCCTTCCCGTCATGCGCCGTAATAGTACGGCGCATGTCGGGTCTGTAACTATGGCGACTGCCCGGGAGCCGGGCGGCCGCCATAGCCACCGGGTGTCTACTGCTTTAAGCAGTAGACAACCGGCTCTAATGCCTCCGATCGGTCCCCGGACCGATCGGAGGCATTAACCCCTCCGGCGCCGCGGTCAAAGGCGCCATTTTCCCGGCGGCACATGGGCGCCGCCATTTTGGCCGGGATCGCCGGCTCCTGGAGCATGCTCCAGGGCTGACGTCCCGTTGCCATGACAGCCGGGAGCCTTGTACAGGCTCCCAGGCTTGTCTGCAAATCCTTTCTTTTGCAGGCTGGTCTATGCAGCCTGCAAAAGAAAGGATGCTTTTTTGCAATGCATTAGCATTGTAATGCATTGCATTAGTGATCAGACCCCCTGGGGTTCAACACCCCTAGGGGGTCTAATAAATGCAAAAAAAAAAAAAAAGAATTAATAGTTTAAATCACCCCCCTTTCCCTAGAACACATATAAAAGTAGTTAAATACTGTGAAACATATACATGTTAGGTATCCCCATGTCCGAAATCGCCCGCTCTACAAATCTATAAAAATATTTTTCCTGTTCGGTAAACGCCGTAGCGGGAAAAATAGTCAAAAGTGCCAAACCGCCGTTTTTTCACTGTTTTGATTCTGATAAAAATTTGAATAAAAAGTGATCAAAGCAATAACATTTCCCGAAAATGGTAGAACTAAAAAGTACACCCGGCCCCACAAAAAAAGACGCCCTATGCATCCCTGTACACTTACGTATAAAAAAGTTACGACCGTCAGAATATGGCGACTTTTAGAAAAAAAAATTTTTAACACAGTTTTGGAATTTTTTTTTAGGGGTCAAAATGTAAATAAAACCATATAAATTTGGTATCCTTGGAACCGTACCGAAACACAGAATACAGTGGACAGGTCATTGTGGCTGCACAGTGAACGCCGTAAAACCAAAGCCCGTAAGAAAGTCGCAGAAATGCATTTTTTCTTCAAATCCACCCCATTCTGAATTTTTTTCCTGCTTCCCAGTACATTATATAGAATAAATAATGGCGGCATCATGAAGAAAAATTTGTCCCGCAAAAATTAAGACCTCATATGGCTCTGGGAGCGGAGAAATAAAAAAGTTATGGGGTTTAGAAGGAGGGGAGTCAAAAACAAAAATCAAAAAATGCCATCGGCGGGAAAGGGATTAAGCCACGACTTGGGGAATATACAGAGGACATTTAATTTAATGCACTTATATGTCTATAGGGAAGGAAAGCTCTGTGCACTGTATGGGGCGCCACACACTGTAGTGGTGGAGCCTGGAACTGCAGCCACACTCCCACTCAATTCCATTTATGTCCTGTGGACCCCACACAAGCATCGAACATCTATATAGTGCACCCCCATAGCGTTAATAAGTTCTTCACAGTTCCCCAAATAAGTTTCCTTCAGCTCCCCATATAGCTTTTAAAACACACGATCAATCGCCCATGCACCGCCAACGGTAGAGCTTGTTTGGGGTACAGATATGAAAAATACATCCATTCTTCATGAGACCCCTATGAACCCCCCAAATGTAACTTCAGTGCAGGGAGCACACGCAAGCACCCCACAGCTCTCCATATGCCCCCACAATGTCACAGTTTACCATTTCTCCTTACAGTAACATATCTCACAAAGGTATTAATCCCGCTATCACCCACAGCTCACCATGCACCCCAAAACTCTGCCCTATAGTCCACATGTACCCCACAGCTCTGCCCTATAGTCCACATGTACCCCACAGCTCTGCCCTATAGTCCACATGTACCCCACAGCTCTGCCCTATAGTCCACATGTACCCCACAGCTCTGCCCTATAGTCCATATGTACCCCACAGCTCTGCCCTATAGTTCACGATGTACCCCACAAATATAGCCCCCACATCTCTCCATATTCCTCCACTACACAGGCTGTAACTTTCCCTCACGCCCTGTCAGTCACATAAAGCCAGAAAGTCCTTGAGTCCAGTATTTCTTCTTTATCCTCACCCCTCAGCCTCACTCATTACCCCTCAACCTCCCCGGTCACCCCTCAGCCTCTCCTGTCACCCCCTCGGCCTCTCCCGTCTCCCCCTCCGGTCCCTCTCCCCGGTCTCTCCTCGGCCTCTCCTTCCTCCCTCTCCCCCTCCGGTCCCTCGGCCTCTCCTTCCTCCCTCTCCCCCTCCGGTCCCTCGGCCTCTCCTTCCTCCCTCTCCGGTCCCTCGGCCTCTCCTTCCCCCCCTCTCCTTCTCCGGTCCCTCAGCCTCTCCTTCCCCCCTCTCCTCCTCCGGTCCCTCGGCCTCTCCTTCCTCCCCCTCCGGTCCCTCGGCCTCTCCTTCCTCCCGTCTCCCCCTCCGGTCCCTCCTTCCTCCCTCTCCCCCTCCGGTTCCCCGGCCTCTCCTTCCTCCCTCTCCTCCTCCGGTCCCTCGGCCTCTCCTTCCTCCCTCTCCGGTCCCTCGGCCTCTCCTTCCCCCCTCTCCCTCTCCGGTCCCTCGGCCTCTCCTTCCCCCCTCTCCTCCTCCGGTCCCTCGGCCTCTCCTTCCTCCCTCTCCTCCTCCGGTCCCTCGGCCTCTCCTTCCTCCCTCTCCTCCTCCGGTCCCTCGGCCTCTCCTCCTCCGGTCCCTCGGCCTCTCCTTCCTCCCTCTCCGGTCCCTCGGCCTCTCCTTCCTCCCTCTCCGGTCCCTCGGCCTCTCCTTCCTCCCTCTCCCCCTCCGGTTCCCCGGCCTCTCCTTCCTCCCTCTCCTTCCTCCGGTCCCTCGGCCTCTCCTTCCTCCCTCTCCTCCTCCGGTCCCTCGGCCTCTCCTTCCTCCCTCTCCGGTCCCTCGGCCTCTCCTTCCTCCCCCTCCGATCCCTCGGCCTCTCCTTCCTCCGGTCCCTCGGCCTCTCCTTCCTCCCTCTCCGGTCCCTCGGCCTCTCCTTCCTCCGGTCCCTCGGCCTCTCCTTCCTCCCTCTCCGGTCCCTCGGCCTCTCCTTCCCCCCTCTCCCCCTCCGGTCCCTCGGCCTCTCCTTCCTCCCTCTCCCCCTCCGGTTCCCCGGCCTCTCCTTCCTCCCTCTCCTCCTCCGGTCCCTCCTTCCTCCCTCTCCGGTCCCTCGGCCTCTCCTTCCCCCCTCTCCCTCTCCGGTCCCTCGGCCTCTCCTTCCTCCCTCTCCCCCTCCGGTCCCTCGGCCTCTCCTTCCTCCCTCTCCTCCTCCGGTCCCTCGGCCTCTCCTTCCCCCCTCTCCTCCTCCGGTCCCTCGGCCTCTCCTTCCTCCCTCTCCTCCTCCGGTCCCTCGGCCTCTCCTTCCTCCCTCTCCTCCTCCGGTCCCTCGGCCTCTCCTTCCTCCCTCTCCTCCTCCGGTCCCTCGGCCTCTCCTTCCTCCCTCTCCGGTCCCTCGGCCTCTCCTTCCTCCCTCTCCTCCTCCGGTCCCTCGGCCTCTCCTTCCTCCCTCTCCGGTCCCTCGGCCTCTCCTTCCTCCGGTCCCTCGGCCTCTCCTTCCTCCGGTCCTTCGGCCTCTCCCCTCACACACTCCGCTCCCTGTATTACACCTACATCGATGTGATGCACTAGACCCCGCCCTCCCCGTAGGTCTCGCCCCTTCCTGTGGCATCATTACCTACCAGGCGCTGCTCCATTCTAGCCACGGCCGTGCTGGGACACAGGAGTCCGGGCACAGCGAGCAGGACAGCGCGGAGGCGGCGCGGCCTACACCACAACATCGCAGGTAAGAGACTAATCGCAGTGTGCAGCGCACCTGTGTGCATGAGGGAGAGATGCGTTTGTACCTCTCTATCGCGGCTGTGCTGAGGTCCGGACTACTGTAGTAAATAAGGCCACTGCCATGTACAATGGGGGCGTCATATGTGTAGTGTCCATCCATCATACATGGGCCAGCCTAGGGTTATAGCAGATGGCAGGGACAAGAAGCATCTGCTATGGCAGGTCAGCAGAGTCCTGGCCAAGTGTCTGTGCAGATTGTTGTGTGTGTCCCATATGATATCAGATCTTGCAGATTGTGGTGTGTGCACAGATTGTGGTGTGTGTCCCATATGATATCAGATCTTGCAGATTGTGGTGTGTGCACAGATTGTGGTGTGTGTCCCATATGATATCAGATCTTGCAGATTGTGGTGTGTGTCCCTTATGATGTCAGGTCTTGCAGATTGTGGTGTGTGTCCCTTATATCAGATCTTGCAGATTGTGGTGTGTGTCCCTTATATCAGATCTTGCAGATTGTGGTGTGTGCACAGATTGTGGTGTGTGTCCCATATGATATCAGATCTTGCAGATTGTGATGTGTGTCCCTTATGATGTCAGGTCTTGCAGATTGTGGTGTGTGTGCTGTAATAACATTTCATGCTCTATATACAAGCTGTAGCATGCAATCTCCCCTGAGGGTCCAGGGTGTCAGTATAAACCAGTGTTTCTGGGTCTATGGGGTTTGCAAGTCTCCATATATAAGGATGCAGTGGTCATTGGGTCTATGAATGTTGTGCAGCCTGTAAAGCACACTAGTTACCTCTAGGACCCGGGTCCCCAGCCCTTAGTAGGCACCGTAGTTTTGGGATTTGACATGAGTTTGCCCATCTGTGTATTCTGGTGACGTGTAGTATAAGGTGCCGGCATGGATACAGGCTCTGTTCACACTGTCACAGATGACAGACCCCTCGACTAATTATTTACGGTCCAGCACCTTCCTCCGCAGTGTCTGTAGCTTTGATGAGAAGAAAAGACAAAAATAGATCAGTTTTCTTGGAAACTTTTGGCATGCCAATAATAAAGCCCTCTTTGTACTGCACCTTAGCGCGTCCTGCTTTTGTTGTTCTTGTTATGTGACAAAGTTCTGCGAAGCTTCGGACCCTGGGACTTATTAGTACCTGCTATAGGACCGGTATCATACGAGCCGAGACAATAATATAAGGTCATCTGTCCTAACACTGCACAAGACAATCTGCTGCATGGAAAGCCGGATACATGGAACCTGAACAGGCCATAAGTATCTAATCCGTGCAGAACCAGCATGGCCCCCACATGGATCAGCTGTTCGGGGTAACTTTCCATGCCTATATACTCAGCACAGAGCTGTTGCCTCCAGTCTCTGTATAGTGTCTGGGCGCTAATTTTCCCTTCTGACCTGCAGTTTAGTAGTCGATGTTGAGATTATTTATACAGGTGATTCCACTGTCTATTGAATGGCTGTGTCGCAGCCACCCAAAATCTACAAAGTAAGACACCTTAGCTAAATTATCTGAATTGGGTATTTTTTTTTTTCCCCCTATCAGTATGTCTTTGGAGCGTGGAAGTACCTGGAGGAAACTTACGCAAACATAGGGAGAGCATGCATACTCCTTGCAGATGTTTTGTCCTTGGTTGGATTCAAACCCAGGACTCCAGCGCTGCAAGGTTACAGTGCTAACCACCGTGCCACCTAACTGGGTGTTTTTTGTTTTGTTTTTTTTGTGGTGGAATTTTGTAATGGCATTGCAAAGGGTGAATTTCTGCTGTAGGTGAGACAGGTGGATGAGATCTGTTTTGCTGCTGTCTATTGCAGAGGATCAGTCACCAGTAAGTCCATTGTGTCTAATCCGATGTAAGATCTAAGGATAGAGGCGATGCCTAATACACGGAGGACAATTATTTACTTAGGAAAACCTGAAATCTTGACCCTAGATGAACTGTGCTGAGAATCCTTTGCACTAGACAACTTCATTCCCAAGGGCGATAGTAGCAGCCTAAAGTCATGATGATGGATTTCACGTCCCCTGCGGAGCCGCAAGCCCAACTTTTTTGTCTGTCAGTTTCAGTGTTAGAAAACGGATACCTGACGGCTAGAAGGGGGGTCCAACGGGGTCCTTTGGGCTCTGCTATTTTCACAGTCTGTGTGTGTGGTTTTTTGACCAGGCCCAGCCAACCCTCAAATTATTATATGGGGTTCTCCTGAATCTCCCAATGCACATGTCAGGGAAGATGCAATTTGGGAAGTTGGATATAATGGATATCCCTGGTTTGATCCTTTTTGTTTTGAGGAGGAACTGGCACGAGTCTGGCTGCATCTTTCTCCCCTCTCCAAGTTTAGTATACATGCGTTGTATGCCAAATAAGCTGGACAAGATGGCTACCAGCTATTTAAAGTGTATGGCAAGTTTAGATAAGCGTCAAAAGAAATGTATTATAGAGTATGAGTCACTATGATAAATTTAATGCAGACTGTCTAGTCTAAAGGCCTCGTCACATAAGCCAACCCAGCAGGCAAAAAATGTGTAGACATTCCCGATCGTCGCCCACTACTCCGCTGCATTTAACTGCAGTCATCACTACTATATGGGGATGAATGGATCTTTGCATTTGTTGATCATACCGGATAATGGCACCAAGTAAAAGAGCCTTAAGCTTTTGTTTTATGTAAAGTTTGTTTCCATGTAACAACCATGTAATAAAATCAATTACTTTTTAACGTGTTTGCTATTCGTTCATGAAGTCTTAACTTACAGTGTAATTTTAGCAGATGCAACAAGTTAAAGATAGAAAACAAACTGCAGAGCGGCTCTAAAATCTCACATAACTCACCACGACATTGCTTGGAGGGGATATATATTATTGACATACAGAGCACCGACATCCCTTAGAAGTCTGATTCTAGGAAGGGAATATATTTTGCTATTTTTTTTTCTCTCTTTAGCAATTTCTTTTGTTCCGTTCATCTAATTGGCGTTGTCTTCGCAGCAGGCAGGCTCCTTCAGATAAATGGGATAGTCCCAAAATTACTGTAACTGCCCCATGAGACTGAAAGTTTTGTATAGTGGTACCTATGGAGTATCCTGTATCTAAACAGTCTCAAAGACAGAGGAAATTGTTGCAGAATTTGTGTCCGGAACTTATTTGTTGCTGTGGACAAGGCCATTATAGTTTTTTTGCAACACAGGTTTTGGTAGGTTTGTGTGACCTTGTGTACTTTACACGCTTGCCCATTTTGGAAAGCTTCACAAAATGGTAAAACGTGAGACTGAAGTCCGACTTCAGAGGCGATGATGGTTGAGTTCTCCTGTATAATGTATTTGACGCTTGACTGACATAAAACCATTTGGATAGTCGGGATTTGCACGTCTGGACTTTGTGCGACACTTTTCTAACACGGCTTTTATCAGATGGGTTTGTTATGGCTGCAGTTACTCCCCGGCTCTAATAACAGCTGCTCAATGCACTTTATGAGGGTCTAAACCTCATCCGAAATAATGGAGAATTTCACATGTTGCTCTGTGGTTTCACAGTCTGTTTCCATGTGTTGTCCCCCCCCCCTTTTTTTTGTTAGGCTTTGTGAGAATCCCAGGCCCTCCTCCTGCCATTACTTATCTATCATGTCCTTGACATGTTCTTTTCACCAGCTATTTTGAGAAATGCAAACGACAATGGGTGCACAGAAAAGTTACCGCCATGTCCCAGGACAACCACAGAGAAGAATGTAGGAATGGCAGTGGTTGCTCATATGCGGAGGCCTGATAGGACGCTCATGAACATCTACGAGGGATCTGCCTCAGATATCAATGTTCCAAATCTACCCCCAAAAAAAGTTGCACCTCATCGGATGATGGATTCACCTCTTAATAATTTTTACACTTCTTGGGTGGTCCGTATGCCTTGAGCTGTTGGATTTTTTCCATATACTGCCGAGATTTTTGAGATTTGGAGCCCGCGCACGGATTACTGCTCTGTATGGGTATGATAGTTGTAGTTTACAGTTCGCTGTAGTCTGCAGTTTGTCCAAGCCGAATGGTCTCTGAGAACGGTGAGCTTCTTCGAAAAGAGAGATCCACAAAGTGTCTGACATTGTGAATGACTAAGTTTGGGTATATAGGTTAAATGGCAAAAAAAGTTATCGTCTGCCTTCAATAGTAACCCTTTCATGGTTTCATTTCAGAAATAAATGTCAGCTCTGTGGTGACCTTGTTTGCAATGTATCTGCTATCTGGTGGGAAAGATGATGAACCTCTGGATTGTTGGCTCCTCCGTGTGCGCACCCAACGCTTCTTTTGACTTGCGTTTCACACAGTAAGTTATTTCTTATTTCTATAAAATAACCCTTAATACTGTTTGCACTTATAGGATGTAGGTTCGAAGATAATAGGCTAAATGGACACGACTGTGTGCACGAATGCTTGTAGCCGGGTTGTAATTGAACACGGCCAGCACATAGTCATGTTTACGTAGCCAAAGGTCGCAGTAACGCCTGTATGGACACTTGTCCATTTACTATATCACATAGGCATTTGAGGCTATACAGGTTTGGTGCAGCTATGTGTTTGGACAACTGACTGATGGCAGTTTTATTTTCTGCTTATCCTTGCAGGAATACCAGGAATGTCTCTCTGTTCGTACTAGTCGGCCTCCAGCGCCTCCACAGTTTGTCTCTTCTAATCTGCACACGGATTGATACCTAACCATTGCCATGGAAGCTGGCCATAGTTGCCAAGAGGAAACCTCTGGCATGAAGTTATCCTCTTCAGTCTGCGAAACACCAGATGATGGTCCCCATGATAGAGAATCTGCCAAAATCGACACTCTCCCAATACAGACAGGGTCATGTGTGGACCAGCAAAGTACAGGAAAGAAAAAGAATCCTTTCAAATTCTTCGGAGGTAGAAAGAGTATTTGTACTCTGCCCAGCTTCTTTGGCGGAAAGCACAAAGGTTTAGGAAAAGGTGGCCTAAGAAAATCTGTGATTAAAAGCAAGACCCATGACTGCATCAGTGATGTGCAAGAGGATGGAAAAGAAGGTTCCTCAGATCCCATGGGCCGACCTCACGGAGGAGATCTTTCCACCTCAGGAAGTACTCTTCCCAGCTCTCATAGTGCGGACTCTGGCATTACTTCTCCCGTTAAGCTTGACTTTAATTTTCATGATATATCCCCAATGGGAAGCACCGAAGGCTTTGAGAAAAAGATGAACGGCGATAAATCATTTTCTTTTCCAAGACCAAAGAAGGGGCTTAAGGGATTATTCAGTAGCATCCGCCGTCACAAGAAGAACAAAACCCCTGACCCAGAAAAGTGTGAGCGATATGACCATATTACGCAGAGCGTCATATTAGAACGGTTAAATAGATTTTCGTCAGAAGATGGTGGCGTGCAAGACGGCAGTGAGCAACCAAAGATCAGTGGCCTACACTCTGATATATCAACAGAGTCTTCATTGAATGTAACTGTCGAGTGCGACAAGGACGAGATGCCAGCTTGTTCAGTAAGCCCATCTGATGCTGCACCACACAAACCCGAGGAATTGCTTGTAGAAGGCAACGAGGTCACCCCTGTAGACCAAAATCCAACCAGTGATTCTAAACTGGATGGCTTTACTGAATGTCCAGATCCAAAAGACGTATTCACAGATGGTGGAAAATCTGAATCTAGTGACCGAGATCCTCTTCCTTCTGCTGGTGACCAGCTAAGCCTGATGTTTGAGGATGTCTCGTCCCTGAAGAGCTTTGACTCTCTTACAGGTTGTGGCGATATCATTGCTGAACAGGACATTGACAACATCAGTGATAATTCAATTTCAGTAGAAAGAAATAGAGAGGCAGCAAAACGAAGCTCCTGCCTTGTTACTTATCAGGGAGGTGGCGAGGAGATGGCAACCCCAGACGACATGGAGGAAGAGTACCTTCAGCAACTATTAGAAAACGGCCATGAAGCAGATGCTACCTATGGAATGGAAGATGAAAAGGAGCATGATGATATGTCCAAAAGCTTTACCGAATTGGAACCGAGTGCTTACGCTATGGCTGCTGAAGATGCCTTTGTGGACAGGAGCGTCCTCAGTAACCCAGAACTACTAACTCCTCAAAGCGATCAACAAGAGTCTGCTCCCAATAGTGATGAAGGGTACTATGACTCCACTACTCCTGGCCCCGATGATGATGGTGGAGAAGGTTTTTCCCAAAAAGAACGTCTTCCAAGAGACAGCTACAGTGGTGATGCACTTTACGAGTTTTACGAACCTGACGATAGTCTCATGAGTCCTGCCCCTGGTGGCGAGTCTTTGTACGACAGCAAAACGGTGTGCTCGGAAATATTCGATCAGTTTTTTGACTTTAGCCTTCCCTTAGACAGTGACTTAATTCAGAACATTGAACACAAAAAGGGAGCGACCGAGACTGAAGAGGAACGCTTGGCCGTGATTCAGAAACAGTTATTGTTCTGGGAAAGGCAACGAGAAGCAGCAATGAAAGGAATGGATCATCTCGGTGAAGATATTTTTTCCAAAGAAAAGCCAAACATTGAATGTGAAATTAGAACTGTTGGCTTAACTGGCAAGAACAAGGACTGCCTTATTAGGGAACAGTATTTATTACCTAACCTGATGAAAGAAGGATCTGACAAAGGAGCACAACATGCTCCACCCGAGAAACTTGACTGGAAAGACTTCAAGGAAACCACTTTAACAGAAACGATAAAACAAGGAGGTTACATGCAGGACTTTAAGGGGAATGGCTTTGTAGAAGATTCTGGTTTTGAGTTGAATGTTGATAGCCTTGGAACCCAAGACCAGACACACATTGCTAAACTTTCCAACCAGAATGTTACCCCTTTGGACCACATCCAGAATGTATTTGATTCTGACTTTTCCTCCATTTCTGGATATAGTCAGGACAATGAATGTGAGCAGGCCGTGAACTTTTCTCAAACACTTGTTGAGTTTGCCAAGAATGGCATGTTATTTTCAAGTATTTCTGAAAGACTTGGCACGGCTGGCTCAAGCTCCTCATTCCATCACAATCTCAATGCTCTTCCTACTATGGTGACCTTTGATATTGTAGATGTAGAGAATGAAGGTGAGTGTGAGCAACAACTAGACCTAAGTCCAGATGAAGATGTTGTTTCATCCTTCGAGGGCTTTGATCACAGCTATGTACAGGAGTCGTTGGCCGAGTGTGATGAGCAACTACTGCAGATGGACTCTCATCATTCTTTCCAAAGTTTTAACTGGGGAGTGACCAGTCTTCCTCGTCACTTGGACCAGTATAAGCAAAGCCCTTCAAGTCCAGTTCCCCTTTCACTTAACAGAAGAAGCAAGTCTCTTGACACAGAAAGTTTAGAGCTAGAGCTTGGCACTTTGCACATGCCCAATAGTGGCCTGAAATCCTACGATGATCTCGTTCCTTGGGAGGATGGTAAGAATTCTTGGCGATGTGAAGTTTCTTGTGTACCTGGGGAAGGGTCAGCTTTTAATAGATGCAATGTTTTGGAGCAGATTGTTCCAACAAATGGGCAATTTGAAACCTACGCACCCATTCTGCCTATGAAACAGGGCTGTAGCCGAGAGCCTCAGGGTTCTAGTTCAAGTAGCCAGCTGCCAATGGACGCTAGACAGATGGCAAACACTACAGAACGCTTACAGTGTAACACTAGACAGTCCCAAGAGGGCTCCATCTCCTTACGATACTCCAGAGAAAGCATTACAAAGAAACTTGCTCGTGTCCCACCAATGGAAGAGCAGAAAGGTGTAAATATAGATTATACTTATGATTTTCACACCCCTCAAAAACAAACAAGGGTTAAACCAGTGGGTATTACCCAAGCCATGCCCCAACAACACAAACAAGAAGACTTCAGTTCATTACCAGACTATCTTGAAAGGGCTGGGCCAACCAAGAAAGGGAGTTTGGACCATAGAGGGACATCGGCAAATGACTGGAGTAACAATTACAGCGAATGTTCAAACAGTTAAAGTATTTTACAAGAGGACACTTGTGCTTTTACTCAATTGTTTTCGGGAATTGAGGTCTGCAGACGCTTAGGTCAAAGCTTCAATAAGCAAAGCCAAAACCGAATGGAAGCGTCGGGCTTATGTTTTGCAAATGCAATATTGTTTCTTTTTTATTATTTATTTTACTTGATATTTAACCACAGGTTTGCGATCTTGTTGCTTTTTGTGGTTATTTATTTTATCAGGCTGTTGGGGTTTCACTAGCACCGAGGCGGGTCAGACCTCACGTATGTCGATTGTTTCACTAGTTTAGTCTTCTAACTTCTAATGCAATGATTTCCACACCACAGTGCTTTAAACTACATTGCTATTGCAGAAGAATAAAATGGCGCACGGATGAGACTGAACACTAAGGAGGCCCCTTCACGTGCAGGAGCTATATTGTCAAAATTACCCCATTTTATTTCTTATGGGTTTAATATGCCGGGGAAAAACAATGGCCTTCGTATAGTTAAGGGGACAAGGAAGGTTTAGTAGTGTTATGTTTATCAATGAGAAGCCAGGGGTAGGCAACAATTAAGGTTGACCCCTACATGAAAGTCATGAAGCCTCTATATGGGGATTCCCCATTTTTGGACAGTAGAATGCCCCAAGTCCTGCTCCCCTGCCCCTTCTGTGCCTTGTTTTTTTTAATAACTACTGATCGCTCCTCCTGCACTGGTTTGCAGATGAGGCCGAGTGACCTGTATGGTCTCATGGCCATCCAACTGTTCCGAAGTCATGGATGGGATCGATGTCGAAGGATGACAGAATGGGGTGGGTGATCAGCTCTAAAGAACACTGTGCAGAGGGGAAGTTGCTGTTCCTGGAGTTTGGGGCTTATATGTGTGCTGGGGATTGCCGAGACTCCGCTCACATTTAAAAAAATAAATAAATAAAAGGGGAGGGGGATCCGTTGCTTTCATATTCCATAGTCCTCATTGTAAAACTTGCGCCTTCTTTGTACAAGGTTGTAGAGTTTCATTTCATAGCCCTGATTTAGTATTTTCCTTTGTCCATTGGTGCGTGGAATGGGCCACTGATTTGGCTGTACCCATGAGTAGGAATCTGTTGAAGTAAACCATTACACAGAGCTTGCTTTTCGGGTTTCGCATATGTATAGTGAAAAAACGGAGAGGACAACCCCATGTTTAAACCAGACTTCCTATGATGATATATAATAGAAAACTATATAGAAGTATACTAATGGAACCTGACGGACCCCATTGATGGGAAATGCGGTTTGTTGGGTGTCCAGTTTTGTTTTTAAGGACTAATATTGTATGAGCGATGAGGTATATAAAAGCTAAACTACTCTTTATAGTCCAACAAATACTGACACCAGGTAAGTACTTGCAAGTAATTGCCAGAATAAAGGGGTGGAAGAAATGGCTTCTAGGATTGTCCATCTTCTATTTATTCCATAACACTAAGCCTGTGTGCTATAGCAGCGCTCTATACAAGAGCCGTAACTCACCGTGTAGCCTTCATATACACCTGGACAGCGAAAATGTTCTCATAAAGCAAACACTATACTAGGCACCTCAAAGCAGATAAAATCCGAATTATTCTCAAGAGTTTATATGTAGATGTAACCCTGTATTGTGCCTAGAAAGCTTTAATCTAATCCATAAAGACTAATCTTCAGATTATGGGGAAGATTTCGTGGCGTTATTCATGTCTCTGCCCTACTGCCATATAGTTACGTCCTTGCCGGCAGCACATTCCCTGTTTAGAAGAGCGGTTGGTGGCTGACAAGACGATTTTTATACCCACTTAAGAGGAGATTGACCACAAATGGGTTTTACTTTGTCCTCAGAACTCTGGGTATATTTACATGGGGGCAAAGGGTAGATATGAGCAGTTGTTCATGCAGTCGTGGCCCCTTGTAAAATATCCTTGAGGCTAAGGTCCCACGGGCCATATCCGCAGCACTAAAGCGCTGCGGGAAGAACCGCTGCATGAACGCATTGCGGTTCTTTCTGCAGCGCTTTTAAGAGAAAGTTCAGAGTTTTCCTCTGCGGACTTTCTCTTAATGTTATATCTACGGGAAAGCCGCCAGCGTTTCCGTAGATATAATTGATATGCTGCGATTTGCAAAGCCGCACTGCGCAGTGTCCGCACTGCGATCCTTTCCGCAAAGAGGGGATGGGGTTCGCATGAATCCCATCCACTTTGCCTGCACTGTACAACGCCACAATTTTTCCTGCAACGTCTACGCTGCGGGCAAATCGTGGCGTTTACGTAGGATGGGTCATCGATATCTGGTCTGTGTCGCTCCAACACCTGGACCCCATGCGGAAAATCTATTTCAGCAACCCCCAGGTCCCGGAAGCTGCTGCAATGAATGGGAATTGGAAGCCGTTCTGCTCCTACTGAAGTAATAGGATGGAGCTGCAGTTTCCCAGCACCACCTTTATATTGAATACAAGCCAACTGCTTCCATTCCCCGTCCACTGCTGCAGCTGATCAGAGCAAGTTTGGGTGTGTGATCCCCCACCCCACAGATCAAATACTGATGACCTATTCAATGGAAAATCCACAAATTGAATGCATTTTCAGTAATAGCATGTCATTATAGGACACTTTCTTCTAAGAATGAAGTATTCCCAAGCTGCGGTTTCTTTGCAGCAAAGTGTTTAATAATTTGTCTCTCTTCTTGCGCATCAACTTGTCTTCTAGCATAGACATGACCTCCACCACTTGAGATTGGTCATTTCTATAGGCCCCCCATGTAAATAATCTCCCACCTATGACACATTTAATGTCTTGTATCGCACTATTTATTGTGTACACTTCAGAAAACTCATAAGAATCTGAAGAATGGGGTCATTCGCCGCCGTTATTGTATGTAAATGGGTAATACCATGTTAAGTACTACTGTATAACCAATAGGGGTAAGCTGGCCATACACTAAAGAGAACACAAAAAAGGCCCATTTGCACAATGTTCTGCTTGCTCCTGCTTCTTCCATATGATAGATACTGACAAACTGCAGATTGTATGTGGACATTTTCTTAAAGTCTACCTAAACTCAGAAGCAACGATTGATCTTTCTTGCACCGGTTACTCCAAGGGGTTTTATGGACTAAAAATTTTAGGCTGTCCATTGTAGATTGACATCGGTCATCCACATCCATCGGCATCTTACAGAGAATGGAGCAGTAAGCAGATAGCACTTTTCTCTATACAGACACCAGCCACATACATCAGCCCCAGTTCATTTGCAGCCATATAGTAAGTTCAGGTTGGATTATAGTCTATAAGCCGAGCCTTGCGCCATTCTCTATTCCCCATACTGCCAATCCTCTATAGGATATTCTGCCGTCTGTAGCACAGATTATACATCACAGCCTGTGGCTTTTGGCTGGCACCATTGTGTTGTGTTGGATCTGTCGTCTGGTTTGGCAACTAGAATGACTCCAGAGGCCGGGGGTGGAAGTCCAGATTATTTACATGATCTGAAATTAAAAAAATGCAACACTGGAGTCCCCCACTAACTCCTCTCATTGGAAGTGGTGACTTCTCGTTGCACGCTGCGGTGACCATAGGATGCATTTGTGTCCATTCTCTGAAATGCTAGCCACATAAACCAACAACACTTGGGTATCGTGTTGTCTTTTATATACAATATTATAAGGTTGTACAGATGGAAGTGTAACTTATTACTGCTGTTATTTTTTAATGATGGTTAAACCTGAAAAATAAAGTTGCGTACAAGCATTGGTCTTCTGATTGTCGTAGTCGTGCAGATTCTTATGTTTGCAGCTGATAATAGACTCGGAAGCTCGCCGGGTGTCTCGTGCGCTTCTCCAGAGAGCAGGCTGTTACCATTTATTCCGAATGTTGCACTAATCCCTCTATAGATTAACTCCACCTGCTCTTTGCCTGGACTGTCCATATGTGTAGGGATTATTTTACAGTATTAGGTTCAGCAGGGGTAAGGAAGAACGTTCTGTTTGGCTAAATCACAATGGTCTCGGGGACAATATGAATATAACGGGTTTCTTTTGGAGTGATTAGGTATTCTTGCATATACATAGCCTGCATTATACATGTGCTGCCTTGTAATCTTGTGTGGAAAGTGTCACTTTCGAAAAATAGAGCTTTATTATACACACGCTGGCAGAAGTGAAGCGCACCTACTGCGCATGCGCAAGAAGTCTGCAGAAGAAGATGCTAGTGGACTGAAAACTGATCTCCAGAAGACGGGTAAGTATGATGTGAGGGGATTGGGGCTGAGTTATGTAGGAAGATAGATAGATAGGAGTTAGTAGTCTGCGGGTTAGCTAGGGAAAGGGGTGTGAGAGGGATGATGGGACAGCAGGAAGCTGTAAACAAATGCAGAGGATGCCAGAAGCTCCGAGAGAAAGCCAGAAATCGCTGAAAACTTTGCAAAAGGTATTTTGGTGCAATTATTAATCCAACAATAGCACTAAAATACTATATAAAAAAAATGCCCAGAAAACCCCTTTTAACCCTTTCTCAACATCCACCACACAAGTACTACTCTATGCAGGGATTTCTGCAATGCATTGCATTAGTGATCAGGCCCCAGGGGTTCAAGACCCGTAGGTGGGGGGGGGGGGGGGGCTAATAAATGCAAAAAAATAAAACTTCAAGTCACCCCCCTTTCTCTAGAACACATATAAAAGTACTTAAATATTGTGAGAAACATACACATTAGGAGCCCCTGTATCCAAAACCGCCCGCTCTACAAATCTATACAAATATTTTTCCCGTACAGTAAACACCCTAGCGGAGAGAAAAAACAAAGCGGTGGCAAGGGGTTAAATCTAGCTGGCTGCCCCCTGGACACTTCTCCACGTGCCTGTATGGTGCCTGGTTCAGATACAGTAACTTTCCTGCTGGAATCCCTTTAATAGTTACAGTTCAATGTCTAATTATAGGACTGGGGCTGCTTTGATGTAGTTTATTTGAGTAGGGGGCTGTGTTTGTTCCAGCATCTACAATCCCTTTAACGTTACCTGGTTGATCTCCTTTCTGGAGCCTTTCGTGATGATATTGGAGACCGTTCTGTCCCAGGAGAAGGGGAAACAGATGGGAATGAGTAGAAGAGGCGCTGCACTTAAAAACAAGTGAAATTGGAAGACGACCTAATTAGCTGTGACATACGACAAGCTGCCAAATTACTATGTGAACTGCCTGAGATGAGGCCGATTAGGGACCCCCGGGAGCCCACGCCCCAACTTACTAAATCAGACGTTAAAGATTATTGACTGCAGAACGAGGGCCACTATTTTCCTGTTGTCAAATTCTTATTTAATTGGTATTTTATGAGCGTGGACTTTCCATGAAGCCGGTGCTAGGATTATTAGTTGGATCGCTTTAACTGAAGCGAATTTCTGGATTTGTTTGCTGACAAGTCTGGAGTAATTACATTTCCTTTGTGACAGTCGGGAACTACTCTGCTAAAACATAAGAGACACCGGAGAAGGAAATTCACTGCAACGACTCTCCAAGTAAATAGAGTCATCCCTGAGACTGGTAAGAACTGTATTTATGTTAATAGAGGCATAAAGATCGTGTGTCTACACAGCGGGGCTCATCTACTAATCTTCAAATTTTTCTACAAACCTGCTTTGTCTATTAACCCCTTAGAGACACAGTGTAGTTTAGGTGTTCGCCAGCTGCCTCCTATTCTCACTTCCTGTATTCTTCAACAAGCTGGTGGACTGGCTTTGACTGTGTAAAGCCTAGTGACTGCATAATTTGTCCCTGATTTTGATGCAGGAAACCGCGTTAGAATCAGGACCAAAATACTCCTGCCATGGCTAGCCGCAACTGTCAGAAGCCTGCTCCGGAGTAGGCCCAAATGAATGGGCCTAGTCCGGAGGGATTGTCTTGACGCAGACGTGCTGTGGCGGTTTCTGCCTCAAGATAGGGCAGTTCACTTCCACTTCACTTCCACTAGCGGAAAAACGAACGCTAGCAGTCTACATAGACCTCTATTGTGAGGGGGGAGATTTTGAGGTGGATTCTGCGCCAAAATCTGCCCGCTCTTGCCCCGTGCGAACTAGCCCTTATGGAAAGGACCACTATGAAGTACCTCAGTAGACATAGACATTGTCTTTACAATGATTATTTATGGTTACTACAAGAAATTTAATATACATGCAGATCAAATATACACAGTAAATGTATATTACGTTACACAGGTCTATAGAGAACACTTACATGCAGACAACAGACTTGCAGTAAACTCAATGTTATCTTTATCAGTAAACTGTAATTAGCAGAACATAACACAATATTATAATGGTATGTGCAGCACTCTAAGGAGTGGAGGGATATCCCACATTTATCTGTGGCATCTTTCCCTTTATCTCTGCTTACAGTATATGATGAAGGCCCAAAACATTATGAGTATATCCTATGTGGATGACTTGAATTAAAGTACACAGATTTATCATACTCCTACTGAGTGCGCCTGTTTTGTTGATTAGCAGAAGTTAGCAGCTCTGAGAGCGTAATCCAAGCAACTCAGCCCTCCTCCCCTCCAGAGAGCAGTGAGTTACATCACCCATTCTATAATGCTAGATAAGGAGAGATACAGGCCGGGAACCAAGGAAACCAATGGGAGGAATAATATCACATAGCAGGCAAACAAAGCAGCATTTCCAAAGCAATGTATTTAGGAAAACGCTACAATGTACATAAGCTAGCAGTATAGATACCATCTCCACCTTCTAAAATTTACAACTAGTTTTTCTGTTGACATATGAGGATTTATATTTTGTACAAGTTAGGTCTGCAGTACAGCTAACTTACCAATGTCCATTAGGCTACATTCACATGACGCGTGACATCATCACTTATATTTTGTTTCTTTATGTAGGGCACAAGGAGTGCAGTAACTTTGGACATAACCACAAGGCCGTGGTGCGCTGTCGTAGATATAGGGGCGAATACTTCAGTACGTAAGTGTTTGATCGAGTGTGCTGCAATTTTTTCATTTGGTTTTGTATGGAGAAAACGCCTCGATATCTTCAACTATAAGAAATATTCCACAATTAAAATCCAAGAAATCATTGTGAATTTTTAATGAATATTTGCACACATTAAAAATGCACCAATATGTTCAGCCTATAAGGAAGCGTCGCACAAATCCGCCATATGCTGGTGCTTGGGATGGAAGCAAATGATATATTTTTAATACCGTTGGTCATGAACGCCAAGGCATTGGGTAGTGTGAAACAACCATTTTCTTTTCTACTCGGTGGGGGATCAGCATATAAATGACGGAGAACAAAGGCTACAGAGGGGCGGGCGGGTCTCTGTGATACATGTGAAAGCAAAGAGCGTGACGATACGTGTATCTAAGCGGCTAATTAAGTAGAAAGCCGCACCTGCCACCAGCAACGAAATTAATAACCCATCACTAATAAGAGGACGAACCCTCATGGGGCCAGAAAGCCACCACACTGGCCAATTGTCTCCGTGACTGGTCCAGTCTGATTAAATGAAATTCAATTTGGGAAAAGCAGGAGGAACATGGAGATAAAGGAAGGAGGCCAAAGATCAGCCCGTGCTGTCAGGGATTAATGGGGGGTAGTTAATCATACAGAGATGGGTGCAGATTCCAACCAAACCTTATACCCAGAAGAATGATGGATCCCATACATTTCATTAATTACTGTGATTTGGGTCAATAAGAAGAACAAGTCCCTTCAGCTCCATTATAAGAAATTGAATCACACTATGCTGATTATATTGACTATACCACCCACGAGTCGCCATGTGTCTGAATATCTTACATACTAATAGACACAACCGTGTGAATGCAAATTTCCTGACACCTATTAATGAATACACTAGCCATGTTGCAGAAATGCATTTTTTGTTGCAGATTTTATATACAGGAAGTTCTTATAATTCGCCCTTGTGCTTAATCCAAAAAAAGGGCAACAAAAAATGTTGCCATTATCGCAATGTGGGGCGTTAGTATATGTCCGGGGCACCACGTTGCAAAAATGCAGAGTTTTGGCTGTGATGGTATAGGGGCGCTTCTTGCCTTCGTCTCCTCGAATGTCTTATTGCTTATATAATAAATCTATATACAATGCATCAACCACAACATGATTTGCTGCACCGTGTAGTTTTCAAAAGATAGTAAAAGTAGGTTTGCAGCCAAAAACTCAGGGGGAACTGCCGAATTCCTGCTGCAGAGAGGGATCTACGCAGGTCTGTCTTATAATGAAGTAGTAACTTCCCCAAGAGCATCAAGCTGTCAGTGATCTTGACGGAAGAAGAATAAAGCTTCTGTACAGTATCTACTGTCACAACGCTATTATAGGACTATACAACTAACAGGATTTTGCAAGTGTAGCAAAAAACTAAAATTCAATCATGACAATGAGGAATAAATTCTTGATTTTTAATAATGTAACAAGGTTCGGTTCGTCCCTAAACTAATTTAAAAAACGCTCTGTTCTGTTTTATTAATAGTCGGAATCCTGCTGATACTGTAACATTTTACTAAATTCTTCAGCTGGGTATTGAGTAGTTCTCAGAGTTTCGCTGAATTCTGTCCCTGGCTCTGCAGAGCTTGCAATCCTATTATTTCCTAGAATCCAGGGCTGCTGCCATCAGTTAACGGGGTGCAGAGCTTCATAGGGCATAGGTCCAGTTTTCTCTTAGGAAAGTGCAGGTATTCTAAACAGTACACCTTCCTGAAAGTACTTGTGTGCCTAAAATAAGGCTAAAGCCCCGCATTACGGAAACGCACCTTTTTTTGTGTTGCAAGTTTTGCTGTCAAAGAAGGTAGAAGTAGAAGAGCTTCCTATAGGTTTTTCATTCCTTTTGTAGTCATTCTTGGCTTCAACAAAAAAAAACTGCATTTCTGCAACGTGGAGCATTAGCCAAAGGCTGAGGTCTCATGGTGCGGAAACGTAGCTTTTTTTCGTTGCAGTATTTTGAGCCAAAGCCAGGAGTGGATTGAGCAGAAGGTAGAAGTATAAGATCTTCTAATAGATTTTCCATTCCTTTTGTAGCCTTTCTTGGCTTTGGCTCAAAAAATCGCAACAAAAACACTACCTTTTTGCAATATCGAGCCTCAGCCTTAAAGGGGTTTTCCGGCAATTTGACATTCATGACCTATCCATAAAGGGGTTGTCCCACTAAGACACTTATCCGCTATTCACAGGATAAGGGATAATGTTACGTGATCACCACTAAGGGGGCGCTCACACTTGCATCCCTGTCCGTCCACCGTGTTTCAGTCCTTATCCCCGGGAAAACTGGATAGTGGATGGCTTGCCGGCGGTCAGTTTTAAAACGCATTCATTTGAATGGGTTTTAAAGGAAACCGCGGGTGTCTGTATGCAACCTCTGCGCCTGGAAACAGTTTTGTTTTTTTGTAGATTGTGAGCTCCATGTAGGGATAACAATGTATGTGGTTTTTTTTCCTATCAGTATGTCTTTGTAGAATGGGAGGAAATCCACGCAAACACGGGGAGAACATACAAATTCCTTGCAGATGTTCAAACCCAGGACCCCAGTGCTGCAAGGCTGCAGTGCTAACCACCGAGCCACCGTGTTGCCCCTCAGTTTTTTATTTTTGCACAGCACAAGTCAGACTTGCAGCACTTTTTTGTCTGGCAAATTTCAGTGGTCACTGCAATGGAGTCTCCGAATGGAGACTTAGGCCCCTTGCACAAGCCTGTGTGCTATCCACACTGACTCATTCATTTCTATCAGCCCAGGCAGCATGTGGACAGTCTGGGCCGCAAAACTGGTAATGGGGAAAATTGCAAAAAAAAAAACCTGCCCCTGCTATCTCTAAAGGGTTTGTCCCCTTAAGACCCTTGTTGTCACATTGCTGGAGGTCCGATCACTGCTCTGGGGTGGCCATTGTCAAGGATCTCTCACAGAATGGAGTTTACTGACAGATCCTTGGAAACGGACAAAAACAGAACATATCCTTTTTTTTGAAGGTCAAAACAATTCTTGAAGTTTGTGTGATTAAGGTCTAAGCAAGTTTGGGGACGTAAGAGTACATTTTGTTCATCTTCAATGTTTTGCATTTTTCGAAAAAATAAAACAAAGTTGTAAATTTCATGTTGATATACGTGAAGAAATAACTGGAGCGGAGGACGTTCTCATCAGTGCAGATAATCAAGATTGTTCTATGGAAGGAGCGATTGTAATTATTAGAGGATTCGCTCATCACTTCAGACCAAATGTTTTATCCTCTTTACCATCTCAAAGAAAATTCTGAAAATTCTCTTTTAAAGCCACAATCCAGCAAAAAGTTATTATGTTACCATTAATACAGGGTATAGCGTAAAATGAAAGAACCGGAATAGACACAGTGGACACAATGTTGCCTTGCGGATCCTATAGATTATAATGGGATCCATTACGTGCACCGTATCAAAGTGGTGCTGAATAGATTTATCGTCCGGCATCTGCTGCTTGGATACATTTGGTAGAGTTGGAGTGTATCTAGATGAAGTCTGCACGGTCTAGACCTTGATAGGTTTCTGCCTAATACTTCTATTGTCTTCTGATCATCTCATACAGGCCACTAGACCCATCACTTGAGAATTTATGGATTCCATAGACCATCAATACGAACCTGCACGCCTGAATTCAATACATATAGAATGTGGTCTTATAGTCAACTTTATTAGAATTGCTGCCACCAAGATATCCTAAAGGTATGTCCATATGGGATGTATAGTACAGTATATGCTGCAGATGTTCTGCTATGGGATTACAGTCAGACAATCCACAGCATTTACAGCAGCAGTAAAGTGACGTCTCATCCATACGCTATAAAGGCAAAGTAATTTCTGCAGAATATCTGCAGCATATCTGTACTGTGTCAACATGCCCTAAGGCCTCATACACGTGACCAAGTGTGCAAGCCGAGGACGTGTCTGAGGTTCTGCTCATATACTGCACTGTGACATTGGAATGAAGTCCAATAAGGTCAAGGGGGACTGAAGGTAAATGAATGACGTTTGGATGTCATCTGAGAATCATCCAAGTGCATTCTGCTATAAAATCTCCCTCCCTCAGCCTGCACACTTAGTCACGTGCATATAGCTTAAAGGGATCCTATCAGTCAGATACAATTTTTTGTAGGTACCACATTGGAATAGCCTTAAGAAAGTCTATTTTTCTCCTACCTTTCGTGCCTTCTCCGCATCGCCGTTCGTCTACAATCCCAGTTCTTGTTGGGATGTAAATTAGTTCTTTCGCAGCACTAGGGGCGGGCCCCAGCACTCAGACAGCACTGGGGGCGGCCCCAATGCTGCGAGAGAACTCTCTCCAGCGCCACCTCATCTTCTTCAGGAGCATCATCTTCGGTCTCTTCTTCTGGCGCAGGTTTCAGACTTCTAGGTCTCTGGCCTTGGGCAGAGCAAACTGCGCATGCCCACAGGCCACGAGAAAATGGTCGCTTGCACAGTATTGTAAGTGGCCATTTTCTTGTGGTCTGTGGGCATGCGCAGTCTGCTCTGCCCAAGACCCGAGGCCTAGAAGTCTGAAACCTGCGCCAGAAGAAGAGGCCAAAGATGATGCTGCTGAAGAAGATGAGGTGGCGCTGGAGAGAGTTCTGTCACAGCATTGGGGCCGCCCCCAGTGCTGCCAAAGAACTCATTTACATACCGACAAGAACCGGGATTGTAGGCGAACAGCGGCGCGGAGAAGACGGCGAAAGGTAGGAGACGAATAGCCTTTCTTAAGGCTATTCCAACGTGGTACCTACAAAAAAAAAATTGTGTCTGACTGATAGGATCCTTTTAATACATGACAGATCTACGGGTCTGCAGTGGTTATGGTTATCTTCGGGGCTTCCCCAGGACTTACTATAGTTTGCATTTAGTGGTAATTTGTTGCAAACCTGCAGTGTGAATGGCCAAGTGGACCCAAAGGACTGAAACCTGAATACTCGTGTGAACCCATAATGTGTATGACAAAGGGAAATTAGATTGTGATGTGAATGAATAAACTGAGTATACAGCTCCAGAATGGTGACAAATATTCTGTATATCATGAGCTGTATCCTGACACCCCCTCTAGTGGACACAAAGTCAGGAAATACTATGTAGCAAGGGCTATGTATTCCTATTCTGGCCCTTTATCTACATTAAGAAATGCAAATCCACTAAAGCGGTTTCTTGCTATTGATCAATGTCTTGTGAGGTTCGGGCTCTTCTCAGTGGGGTCATAAACTTTCCAAGGTATTATCATAACAGGATCGCAATATGTTCCACTAATCAGATTAGATATGGGGCTGTCAAGGCTTATGTGTGTCCTGCCAGATTCCGCCATTACAATTAGTAGTGACATTGGTCCCGTCTGTAGGCTCGGCTCTGCCAGCTTCATGCCACTTGCTGTCCTGATGGACATCAATAATGCATGGACTGGGATTGGAGTGTATGTGGGTCACTAGCCTTGTCCTGAACCCAAGTCCTAAGGGAATATGGCATTTACTTTGTCCCTAAAAGGAAGAGAATTCTGTGAATCTTCTTTTTTAATCTAGATAATAGGGATTATAGGACAGTAAACACTTGCAGATACATTCAGTAATGTCACAGTGAATTGTTAACCAAACTCTTCTGCAGGACGTCCGGCTAGTAACAGATTATCACTAGAATATTAACACATTTATTCTACTGCTTTCATATGTTGATATCGTCCAACTTTTCTTATAGAAGTGACTTCTTACAATCTCAGTTTTATTTGTGTTTCAGTTTTAGTCTTTTTATGTAATATCGTCTCCAATGTGAAAACCAGCAATTACCGAGCCTTCACCCCGCCAGACCTCATGGAAATTACCGAGCCTCTGCCCGCCAGACCTCACGGAGATTATCGAGCCTCCGCGCCACCAGACCTCATGGAGATTACTGAGCCTCCGCCCCACCAGACCTCATGGAGATTACCGAGCCTCCGCCCCACCAGACTTCATGGAGATTACCGAGCCTCCACCCCGCCAGACCTCATGGAGATTACCGAGCCTCCGCGCCGCCAGACCTCATGGAGATTACCGAGCCTCCGCCCCACCAGACCTCATGGAGATTACCGAGCCTCCGCCCCACCAGACTTCATGGAGATTACCGAGCCTCCACCCCGCCAGACCTCATGGAGATTACCGAGCCTCCGCGCCGCCAGACCTCATGGAGATTACCGAGCCTCCGCCCCACCAGACCTCATGGAGATTACCGAGCCTCCGCCCCACCAGACCTCACGGAGATTACCGAGCCTCTGCGCCACCAGACCTCACGGAGATTACCGAGCCTCTGCGCCGCCAGACCTCATGGAGATTACCAAGCCTCTGCGCCGCCAGACCTCATGTAGATTACCGAGTCTCCACGCCACCAGACCTCACGGAGATTACCGAGCCTCCGTGCCGCCAGACCTCATGGAGATTACCGAGCCTCCGCCCGCCAGACCTCACGGAGATTATCGAGCCTCCGCCCGCCAGACCTCACGGAGATTATCGAGCCTCCGCCCCACCAGACTTCATGGAGATTACCGAGCCTCCGCCCCACCAGACCTCATGGAGATTACTGAGCCTCCGCCCCACCAGACCTCATGGAGATTACTGAGCCTCCGCCCCACCAGACCTCATGGAGATTACCGAGCCTCTGCGCCGCCAGACCTCATGGAGATTACCAAGCCTCTGCGCCGCCAGACCTCATGTAGATTACCGAGTCTCCACGCCACCAGACCTCACGGAGATTACCGAGCCTCCGTGCCGCCAGACCTCATGGAGATTACCGAGCCTCCACCCCGCCAGACCTCATGGAGATTACCGAGCCTCCACGCCGCCAGACCTCAAGGAGATTACCGAGCCTCCGCCCCGCTAGACCTCATGGAGATTACCGAGCCTCCGCCCAGCCAGACCTCATGGAGATTACCGAGCCTCCGCCCCGCCAAACCTCATGGAGATTACCGAGCCTCCGCCCAGCCAGACCTCATGGAGATCACCGAGCCTTCGCCCCGCCAGACCTCATGGAGATTACCGAGCCTCCGCCCCACCAGTGGTGCTTACACCAGTGTCTATAACAATAAGATATTCAACAAACAAGGCAAAAAGCCAAAAAGACTAGTTATACTGACCCATATAACCACTGGGGTACCCAAGGACTAGGGGGCGCTCGGTAACATTGTATGTATCCAGTATTTCCATCGATATAATTGTAACTGTTCTTACACATATTCCCTCTCCTCCATGTACACAAATATTATTTTTCAGCGACACGGCAGATCCATTTTCTCTGCAACCCATTAACTAGTAACCACATTGATTTATCAGCAGCTTATCTACGGAGCCCGGAGACGCCGCCGCCGGATTGTGCCTTAATAACCCGATCACATTTCAGCAAATATTTCCCAACTGAACATTTAAGAAGTAAGACACAAGCCAAACACTTACACTAGTGGCCTACGGGGACATTTCACAGCGATATTCATCCAGTAGAATTCACATTTTAATGAAGTTGTATAATAGACGAGCGGAGCTATGTCGTGCGAAGATCATAATCGTATCTGCTGAGACAGCAACTAGTAAATGAAAGAAGCTGAGATTCCCTATTATATGGCTGGGAGCGGGGATACACAGTGCACAGATAGTATTCCGTCCTTGCGTCACCTCTTACATTTCACGGGTATCTACACAACTCAGGAAGCCGGAATTTAGCTGAGGTTTGGTGGAGTGGAGGATCGGTAATCTCCTAGCTTGGGGGGGGGGGAAGACCCTTAAAAATTGGATTGACCATACATGGCCTGACTGAATGAATGGCTGTCTCCCAGGTAGGTTTTGGGGTTACACACCGTGAAAAACTGGATTGACCATACATAGCCTGACTGAATTTCTGTCTCTCCCACCTAGGTTTTGGGGGTACACACCCTGGATATCTGGATTGAGCGTACATAGCCGGACCTAATTGCACTGTATCCCTGTTTTGGGGTTACACACTGCCTGAAAAGCTGGTTTGCACCTATATAGCAAGAAGTAACTGCTGTGGATTCCTGCTATTTTGTGGGGGACACCCCTAATAAAAGCTGGTTTGCACGTATATAGCAGGAGGTAACTACTCTGTATTCCTGCAAATTTGTGGAAAAAATGTGCCAGGGAACACGAATTTTTACTGCGTATGCCATGTGGTAGTCGATTGGGAACGAATACTTCCAACAGCCTGATATTCAAACTAATACCTATCCGATCAAATAGTGTTCGCTCATCTCTAGTACATAGAGATACGGCTTAGCACGAGGTTGTGATTATCCACTTGACCAGCTGCACCATGTGCCCGGTTTTCTGCCATCTTGGTTGGAAGATTACTTAAATGGTTGTTGCTGAGCTTGGCGCCCATACTAGGTGACCGCTGAGTGAACGCGGCGGGCTCAGCTGCCGTGCACATGGGGGAGATTTAATTAAATGCAAAGAAAACAGATTACTAGTATATGCCAGAATAAAGGGCTCAGCCAGATTTCACTCTCGACTAAGCAGCAGATTCACTCAGCGGCTGCCGCCCCGATGTCATCCGGCTGTATCCTTACAGATTCTGCAGTAACGTTGCATCATGATGTGTCTGCAGGTTGTATCAGCTTCACGTTACAGTATTGCAGACTGCACACATGTCCAGGGCCACCGATGCTTTATTTGTACGGGTTATATTCTGAGCTACCTGACAGATATAGTCCAGATGTCAGAGTACAATGTGCAGAATATTGATTTACAGCCCGGTGCAACCTCCACTTGTCAGCAGCGTCACCAGTCCCTGTAATGTGTGACAGCCAGTGTATGTTTACTGATCCACTTAATCTCATATAAAACTCACTATGGAGGTTCATTGTCAGACATCTGACACCCACTCCGTGCCCTGCGGCGTCTGTGACGGTACATTCTGTATTTCACATATAATATTACGATGGAATATCATTGATCAGTTATAAAAGATGCAGATTTCAAGGTTAAAATCGGACCCCAAACAAAGAGGAGCGGGACATGATGGCGCTAAACCCTGGCAAACGCTGCTAAATGGTAAATGTGACACCCTTTGGGGCCGACCCCTGGTGTCTTGTAGTTCTCATCTCACTATGGCGCAGTGACGCCACCTGAATCTTGTAGGCATTCAGGAGTGTCTTCCTCTTCTGCTAGGGGTCGACTCGGGAAACCTCCACCCAAGCTCAAATATGGAGGGTAAAACTAACTAACTGGTTTATTATGGGAAGGGAAAAAACAGGGCTGGATCGCTCACTTATAGGGAATCCGGTACAGGACCGCTACTTTATGCCCCAGTATCTATACCCATGACCAGTGTAGCCCATATGCCACCTGCATACAGTGCAGTAAGGGCACAGGGTCTGCATGGAAACTTGCATTAACACACATTGGTACATGAAGGCATGGCACAGCATTCAATGTCAACTGAACAACATGGCCAAGGTAACCTCGTAGGGCAAATAACAGTCCCATGTAAAGCAATATAGTTCAGATCAAATGTACATATGGTAATATGGTAAGGTATAGTGCTGTGACTCAAGCTCAATGGCCTGCATTCAGCCTAATGCATAGATGGCTTGCAGCAATATATTTTCTATCGGACTCATATGTATACAGTTGAAGGGTGCATGTGGCTTGTATAGTGCAGTAATGTCATGCTATGATCATACTATCATACTAGGCTCGTGGCATAACTCAGCCCCACCATAAAGTCTGGGCCCCTGATCCCCGCTGCATGAGGATCCATTCGCACAGATTTTTTTGGTGCTGATTTTGACACTGAATCTGCCTCAGAATCCAAGTGGAAAAAAAAACTTCCCGGAGGTTCAAGTGTGAACCTAGCGTAAATTCTGTGCAATCCTGTCCATAGATGGATTGCATATAGATTTAATTGCACAGATATAAATGTGACAAACTGACCAGGTTTTCCCTCCTTGTCAAGTTTCAACAGATTAGAAAAGGGTTTTGCGACTTTGTAATAAAAGTGTTGTCATAACAAAAACAGGTCTTTCCAGGAACGTCCCGAGCAAAGAAATCCTAGGAAGCCTCATAATGCGAAGAATACATGGAGAACTGCAGAAAGACTCAATGGACACAAAAATGTAGGCATCAGCAATACGAACAAGAGCCTGCAGTCTGGATTACAAGCAGATCGGCACAATAATCCTCTTTTATACATAATACAAACTGCATTGTGTGTTCCATAGAGACCTCGGCTGGTACCTGCTGTATAGATAGAAATCAGAGGCGCATGGAGCCGGCAGGGAAAGCTATAGACAGATGCCTGCTAAATTATGTATATGAGCTTTCTACATATATTAGCTGTCAGCAGGTGGCCGGGACTATTGCTGAGTAAGAGCAAGAAAAAGTGACATATCCACATTTACAAATACAATGTATCAGCCCAGGATCATACTATGCTCGTGGCATAACTCAGCCCCACCGAAAAGTCTGGGCCCCCGACCCCTGTTGCATGAGGGTGCTGCTTTTTGGTGCTGATTTTGACACTGAATCTGTGTCAGAATTCAAGTGAAAAAAAAAAAAACTCCCATTGACATCAATGGGTTCCTGTAGGAGGTGCAAGTGTGAACCTAGCGTAAATTCTGTGTAATCCTGTCCTTAGATGGATTGCATATAGATTTAATTGCACAGATCTATATTTATTTGTATCAGTGTATTTACTATTTGTTTCATTTCTCCTGGATACATTGTATTGTGCAGTTCCACCGTGCTCCAGCAGAGGGCAGTGCTGCTTTAGCTCTTTCATCTGCCATAGCATTATTCAGTATGTTGGGCTTACATAGGCCAAACACATCAGATGAAGTGTGAAAACCAAGATAAGCTCCTCTAATACAATGTGCAAACACATAGTCAGTGCATGCATGCATTTTTCCTGGTCACATATGTAAGCCGAGCTTTGATGGGAATTTCATTTACATGTACAAGTTCACATGCACAAGCCTCATTGGTTAACTTTGGTTTATTAACAGATGAAGCAATGCTGATAAAGTAGGATTGTGTGAGAGCAGCCATTATACAGGGATTTTGTAACACCTATCCTCGCCATAATATATCATTTTATCATGGCAAGGACCCCAGACTGTACGGGGTTAATTTTTATCCTGGACAACCCCATCTAGTATAGGTGCGCATATAGCATAGATGCATAAAGGATAAATCCAGGGTCCATGTTACCCATAATCCACCTCCTGTTCTATGTTCTTCGCCATCAGGGTAATAATATTTTCCTCTTCCACCAGTTTCTTCTTCCATGGCGGCAGGATCTGGTGCCATAACCATGTGACCATAGTGTGAGTACGTGTACAATGCCATATAATCCTGTGTATGGGTCCCTGGTGAGTACGGCTGTATGGGCCTATGGGCGTTGGATGTGTTCCCGGCTGTACCAGCTGCGGTGTCTCAGGAAGGATATGACTGTGAATGTTGTATTTGTGTGTAACATTCAGCACTTACATATCACGGCTATAAGTGTGTCTGCATTGTGCATGTACAGAGGAACTGACTTCTATGTCGTATTAGGTAAAAGGAAACCCGCTAAGCCTCATATCTACTAGGTAACCAGTATATATTACATAATGGCTCCTCCTGCTGAGCAAGATCAGATCTGAGAAAGGATCTCTGGGGCTTCTAAACTCTGAAAATGTAAGACGGTGTTTATAATGTATGAAAGATATTAGTGCGCAGATAACAGGTGGACATTATCAGGGGAGAAGGAAGGAGGATTCCTAAAATAAGGGTTCCCTGTTTGAATGGAGGAACAACTTACAGTCCCATCACACAGTAAGTGTCACATAGTATAATACTGAATTATTCCAAGGACACAGAGTTGGAATCAGAAGCTTCTGCACAGAAGGGCGGACAGTGCTGGGGATACCGGGGATAATGGGGACACGGGGGATAATGGGGACACTGGGGCTAATGGGGACACTGGGGATAATTGGGACACGGGGGATAGGCCACTCTAATGGGATTCATCCAATTTCTATGTAAGATTGTATCTTAAGCTCTTATTTCAATGTATTTTCATAAATGAATTATACAGACTAATGCAATGACAAAAAATAATGCACCCATACAGAATTGCTGCAAAGCTTGAAAAGGAGGTGATGGAGTGACATTATGACATTGGGATGTGTAGTGATCACTGATCAATAGTGTACATACATACATACATACATACATATATTTGTCCAATGGGTCACTGTGCTATACTGTGAGGACAGGGGCATATCTAGCAAATTTTTTACTTAGGGCCCACCCGACAGCATAGAGCCAAAGTGGCCACGACAGTATAATGTCCCATAGTGTCCCCTCTACACAGTATACTGTCCCATAACAGCCCCTCCATATAATATAATGTCCCACAGCAGCTCCTCTGGGCCAGGTCGGCATTACGACATATAATGAAGCCGGCCTGGCCCACGTCACGTCTGGGATGTCACCGAAGAGGCCCAAAGACTGCTGGTAGTCACGCCGGATTTTCACCTCTCCTGGACCTCTGATCATTATATTCTGGGGTCTGAAAACAACCCATAGTATAATAGCAGTATATGTTGGGGTTCACGAGCCCACAGCCTCACTTACCGATCCCCGCTCCTGCTCACAGTCACATCTGCTTCTCCGTGTGCCCATCAGGGGGCCCCAGCAACATGATATGGGACATGGAAGGGGAAGTGGAAGTAGCCTTGAGCAGGGGTGAGGATCAGTAAGTAAATAGGGCGCGTTACCTGCGGGGGTTACTCTAGTAGGTAATGGCCTATAAAAAACGGGCCCCGCAATGTGTGCAAGGGAATAGCGATCCAATTTGCAATGTAAAGCGGAGCACTTTCTACTTTGGCCGAAATGCTGTGTTTTTGCAACGTACTGGGATGAAAGCAATAGACATACAGAGTCCGTCTGATAGATATAACCAATGGGAGGCTGACACGTAATGTGAACGGAGCTCTAAAGATATTATATTTCATTAAATGTAACATCATCTTTCACTTACTGAGATTAGAAAGAATCACAATGATACTTCAGCTCGAGCATTCACTTTAGGATTGGGTTTAATCGTCCCCCATAACCCTTCCTTTTATAGTCCCCCATAAACAACACTTATATCTGTCACCTATGAAGACGTGTCATTATTGTAAAGTGTATAAAAAAGGAAACCTGTGGCATCTTATATGAGTAATCCGAAGTAAACCAGGACATTGCTAAGAATAAAAACATCTGGAGTGTAAAAAGTTAAAGACGCTCTTATTTTCAGGGCGTGTTGTCAGGGCGATTCTAAGTCCATAATAAGACAAGTAATTTGTAGGTATATTGTTCCTCCGTACAAGTATTTCAAGATTCCCTTTATTATATAGAGTCGCCTTAATCATAGACGACTCCATTTGGATTACTCAGCTTTTTATTTGTTGGTGGAGAAAGCGAGAACACGGCGAATAAAATGTAATAAACCCGCCGCCCGGAGAAACGTCTTACAAAAACCTAATACCTAAGAACAAGGTTCCTGCCATCAGTTCTTGTTGTCTACACAAGAACAATATATATTTCCTTTAGTTTTTGAAGGTGACCCCCCCCAAGTGTCGTAGAAAGAAACCTTACAACCCCCCCCTCTCAACACAGATTTAATGAAAAGGACCCTTTCCTCCCGCTGGACTCCAATCAATACAATCCGGCCACCGAGCGAGACGACGCAAATAATAAAACGGAGACAAAGACAAATAGGGAAAATCAGCTTTGAACTTTCTCAGGGCTCGGCACGGCAGGTCGCTCGGGGGGACGCTTTTGTGCTTCGAGGATAAACCTTACAAGCTGTCAAAACGAGGAGCGATTTGTTCCTATAAACATTGTATCTAATATTGTAAGATCATTATATATATATATATATGGGGCTCAGTAAGAATAAAGTCCAGAAAAGTGAAAGCTTAGTATCGAAAACATAGATCTACACAAACACATCCAAGTCTATAGATCGTCTCCAGTCTTTTCTTCTTTCCTAGATTTTTGGACACGTGAGGAGGGATTTGTGTCCATTCAGCCAAGAAGGCTTTAATCAGGTTATCATTGTTCTGGTTCATTCCAAATGTGAGTGTTGGGTTAAGGTCAGGGCGATGTGCTGGCTGGGAAGTTACACCAAATTCTGCAAATCATCTTATTTCGTGTGTGCAAGGCTTTGTCACAAAGACTAGAGATGAGCGAACAGTAAAATATTCGATATTTGTTTCAAATAGCCTCTCAATATTCGACTATTCGAATGAATATCGAAATCCATTATAGTCTATGGGGAAAAAATGCTCGTTTCAGGGGATTCCACTCTTCGACTCAGGAGAGTCACCAAGTCCACTATGACACCCCAGGAAATGATGCCAACACCCTGGAATGACACTGAGACAGCAGGGGAAGCATGTCTGGGGGCATATAAGTCACTTTATTACATGGAAATCCCTGTCAGCTTGCGATTTTCGCAAGCTAACTTTTTCCCATAGGAATGCATTGGCCAGCGTTGATTGGCCGGTCTTCAGAATTCGGCCAATCAGCGCTGGCTCTGCCGGAGGAGGCGGAGTCTAAGATCGCTCCACACCAGTCTCCATTCAGGTCCGACCTTAGACTCCGCCTCCTCTGGCAGAGCCAGCGCTGATTGGCTGGAGACTGGCCAATCAACACTGGCCAATGCATTCCTATGGGTATGCGGTGATGCAGCCGTGCTGAGCGAGTGCACACACTCACCTCTACTGTGCAGAGACTCAGCAGTGTTGAGCCAGTTCTGCTCAACTACACCGTGTGCCTGTCGGCTCTGCTGTGCGAGCTCGGCACACACTCAGCACTTATTCACCCAATATACAGGCTTGTCTGCACTAATCCTTAAAAACGTTTTGTAATTTTATGGGGTTTTTTTTTTATACTCTGGCGGTGGTGATGCCTGTGATGTCATTGAAGTGGCCCACAGACCAGGAGAGGTGAGTAACAATGTTGGTTATGTTTTTCACCTTCCTTGGGCCTGTGATCATTATACTCTGGAGTCTGAAGAGACAACAGCAGTTTCAGTTCGGACATGTTTGGTCCAAATAAAACTACCAAGAGAGAGAGGTTTGCCCAACAAACACCACTTGGCCAACAAATGCTCTGGCCCTAGTTACCAATCCCTGCTCCTGCCCACAGTCGCCTCCATTTTCCCTTCAGCCCTCCAGGGGGCCCTGTGCGTTCCATATCATGTCCCTGCCAATGATGTCCTGATGCTGTATTGGCTCCTTTGCTAGATAATTTTTTCATTATCAGGAAATCCATTTTATTTTGTTGCTATACCTAAATTGTTTTAATATTTTAACATGTTTAAGCGAAAACCGGTGTTCTGGAATATCACTAAAGTGAAGGTAAGGACGTAGTAATATCTGTCTCATCCTAAAGCCGCGAGCATTGCTGATGTCTGAAGAAATCCACCCCAAGAACCTGGTAATGAACAAGCAGAATGTATTGAGAGCTGCTATTCTATGACAGTATTCACTTCCTTGATACTTTGCACTTGCATTTACATGTTCTAGAAAGGGAACAGCAAGTTTAGCAAGTTAAAGAAAATACAATAGAACTACTTGACGGCTCAAGAGTCCTCCTGATATTCCTTCCCCGAATCCCAATGGGAGACATGTTTCCAGACAAGACATATGAGCATCAATTGTTTGGAATCCTGGAAACAAATATCAATATATCATTTCTAGCTTTCTCCATGATAGAATCCAGCAGGGTAGTCTGGAGATGTGCCGATGTAAAGATGCATTTGGTGGAAGGATCTCAGAGTTACTTTGGGCGGTTCCTTTTGTTGTACGAGTTTCCGGAAAACAAGGGTCTAATGCGTGGCAATAACGAGTGCCAAGTGAGAATATAACAAGTCATGCTTTGTATTGAGCCGGGTTCGATACGAATATTCTAAATTGTTCGTTTTTTGCAAGACTGAACAAATGGAGATTTGTCTTAGGTGAACAAAAATGGCGGCCTCATTATATTCGGAGGTTCCTTCAGAATAATAGGTGGAGGTCCAGGGGAGGTGACCAAAATAAAACATTCACACTCACCCACCATTACCACTAGGGGGCCTCCTTGCAGTGTCCAGTGCTCTCCTGGATGATGTCATAATGCTCAGCGTGTCACAGCGGAGGCCTGTGATTGGCGAATGACATCACCAAGGAAGCGGAGAGGGAGCGTCTGACCCTGTGAGGAGGCCCAAAAGAGGTAAGGCGAGTATGAATGGGGTTTATTTTATATTTGTCACCTCTCCTGGGCCTCCACCTATTATACTCAGCAGTCTGAAGAGTCCCCGCAGTATAATAATGTCACTTTCACATTGACATAACTTCGGCTGTATTTGCCTTACAGAGCTAGAAGTTGGACAGATATAAGTCTAGAAGCCCTGAGAGTTTTCTACATGTTTTAAGGACTCGAGCCAACCCAACCCAAAACAAAACAAACCCTGAGAGGTTCGCCCCTCGCTTCTCTGCACTTGGATAAATAGGATTATTCAGTCCCCGTAGAGTTTGCATAATGTTTGCCGCAAGTCCCAGGAGAGACGACAATAGAGATCATTTGTAGGTCCTTATACAAGACACAATCAGAGGTTGGGTTGTTCATGTGACCATGTAGACGGGCCTTAAATTCTGCAACGACTACGACTGCCCCTAATAGGATATTGTCTAAGATAATGGATTTTATAGAGAACTACAAAAAGTGAAACGTCTTGGAGATAAAATTGTAACAATGTATCCAGTCAATGGACAGATTTATATGCAAACTAATGATGTCTATTGTGCATTTACCCTATTACGTGTGACAAATGACTTCTTCTCCATATGTATGAGCTGTAGGCAGCTTGTATTGGGAGTAGACCGGCTGCGGGACAAGCTTCCACATGTATGGGTGGTGAAGAGCATCAAGTGTCTACCGGATTCCAAACTCACTGAACACCTGCGTAATACAGACTGATGGAACAGATCACGTATCTTATAGACGGGAAAGTATCACAACGCAGAAGAATAAATAACCAGTATATTATGTATTTCTGGGCGATGTGGGACAGACCCATCTGATATATCCGTCACCTGCTCATGATATGACCCAGAACAAAGCCGTATCCTCTGCCAGTGTCTCTATATACTGGCATGGATGGAATGTTTCCACTCACTGAACTGTCCCTTAGAAGCCGAGCGCTGCCGAGATTTATGGCCTGGCTGCTAATAGAAGGTCAAGCTGCCTGGTTTTATAGGGCATCTGTGGCATGTGAGCAGACTAACGCGGATTCCCCCAGCAAATAAAACCTATGAGGCAATAAAACATAAAACCATCTTCCAACGTATTAAAGCTGCTAACGGTATCCTAAGAGCCTCCCAATTAATTCAATTACATAATGGGATCAAGGTAAGGGCTTGTGCTTTAGGCAACCTGCACATGACCATAGTGGTTAATCAGTGGCGTAACTAGGAATGGCGGGGCCCCATGACGAACTTTTGACATGCCCCCCCCCCCAACCGACACCGACGTCGAAGACCTCGACCGACCCCCTCCTCCGCACTCTATTGTCCCTTAGTGGTCCCTGCACACAGCATTATCCCCCATAGTGGCCCCTGCACACAGTATTATCCCCCATAGTGGCCCCTGCACACAGTATTATCCCCCATAGTGGCCCCTGCACACAGTATTATCCCCCTTAGTGGCCCCTGCACACAATATTATGCCCATAGTGGCCCCTGCACACAGTATTATGTCCCATAGTGGCCCCTGCACACAGTATTATCCTCCATAGTGGCCCCTGCACACAGTATTATGTCCCTTAGTGGCCCCTGCACACAGTATTATCCCCCATAGTGACCCCTGCACACAGTATTATCCCCCATAGTGGCCCCTGCATGCAGTATTATCCCCCATAGTGGCTCCTGCACACAGTATTATGTCCCATAGTGGCCCCTGCACACAGTATTATCCCCCATAGTGACCCCTGCACACAGTATTATGCCCCATAGTGGCCCCTGCACACAGTATTATGTCCCATAGTGGCCCCTGCACACAGTATTATCCCCCATAGTGGCCCCTGCACACAGTATTATCCCCCTTAGTGGCCCCTGCACACAATATTATGCCCATAGTGGCCCCTGCACACAGTATTATCCTCCATAGTGGCCCCTGCACACAGTATTATGTCCCTTAGTGGCCCCTGCACACAGTATTATCCCCCATAGTGACCCCTGCACACAGTATTATCCCCCATAGTGGCCCCTGCATGCAGTATTATCCCCCATAGTGACACCTGCACACAGTATTATGCCCCATAGTGGCCCCTGCACACAGTATTATGTCCCATAGTGGCCCCTGCACACAGTATTATCCCCCATAGTGACCCCTGCACACAGTATTATGCCCCATAGTGGCCCCTGCACACAGTATTATGCCCCATAGTGGCCCCTGCACACAGTATTATGCCCCATAGTGGCCCCTGCACACAGTATTATACCCCATAGTGACCCCTGCACACAGTATTATTCCCCCATAGTGGCCCCTGCACACAGTATTATTCCCCCATAGTGGCCCCTGCACACAGTATTATGCCCCATAGTGGCCCCTGCACACAGTATTATGCTCATAGTGGCCCCTGCACACAGTATTATCCCCCATAGTGGCCCCTGCACACAGTATTATCCTCCATAGTGGCCCCTGCACGCAGTATTATGTCCCTTAGTGGCCCCTGCACGCAGTATTATGTCCATTAGTGTCCCCTGCACACAGTATTATGCCTCATAGTGGCCCCTGCACACAGTATTATGTCCCATAGTGGCCCCTGCACGCAGTATTATGTCCCTTAGTGGCCCCTGCACGCAGTATTATGTCCATTAGTGTCCCCTGCACACAGTATTATGCCTCATAGTGGCCCCTGCACACAGTATTATCCCCCATAGTGGCCCCTGCACACAGTATTATGTCCCATAGTGGCTCCTGCACACAGTATTATGTCCCATAGTGGCCCCTGTACACAGTATTATCCCCCATAGTGACCCCTGCACACAGTATTATGCCCCATAGTGGCCCCTGCACACAGTATTATCCTCCATAGTGGCCCCTGCACACAGTATTATGTCCCATAGTGGCCCCTGCACACAGTATTATCCCCCATAGTGACCCCTGCACACAGTATTATGCCCCATAGTGGCCCCTGCACACAGTATTATGCCCCATAGTGGCCCCTGCACACAGTATTATGCCCCATAGTGGCCCCTGCACACAGTATTATGCCCCATAGTGGCCCCTGCACACAGTATTATTCCCCCATAGTGGCCCCTGCACACAGTATTATGCCCATAGTGGCCCCTGCACACAGTATTATGCCCCATAGTGGCCCCTGCACACAGTATTATGCTCATAGTGGCCCCTGCACACAGTATTATCCCCCATAGTGGCCCCTGCACACAGTATTATCCCCCATAGTGGCCCCTGCACACAGTATTATACCCCATAGTGGCCCCTGCACACAGTATTAGCCCCCATAGTGGCCCCTGCACACAGTATTATCCCCCATAGTGGCCCCTGCACACAGTATTATCCCCCATAGTGGCCCCTGCACACAGTATTATCCCCAATAGTGGCCCCTGCACACAGTATTATCCCCCATAGTGGCCCCTGCACACAATATTATGCCCATAGTGGCCCCTGCACAAAGTATTATGCCCCATAGTGGCCCCTGCACACAGTATTATGCTCATAGTGGCCCCTGCACACAGTATTATCCCCCCATAGTGGCCCCTGCACAAAGTATTATCCCCCATAGTGGCCCCTGCACACAGTAATATGCCCCATAGTGGCCCCTGCACACAGTATTAGCCCCCATAGTGGCCCCTGCACACAGTAATATGCCTCATAGTGGCCCCTGCACACAGTATTAGCCCCCATAGTGGCCCCTGCACACAGTATTATCCCCCATAGTGGCCCCTGCACACAGTATTATCCCCCATAGTGGCCCCTGCACACAATATTATGCCCATAGTGGCCCCTGCACAAAGTATTATGTCCCATAGTGGCCCCTGCACACAGTATTATCCCCCATAGTGGCCCCTGCACACAATATTATGCCCATAGTGGCCCCTGCACAAAGTATTATGTCCCATAGTGGCTCCTGCACACAGTATTATGCCCCATAGTGGCCCCTGCACACAGTATTATGCCCCATAGTGGCCCCTGCACACAGTATTATGCCCCATAGTGGCCCCTGCACACAGTATTATACCCCATAGTGGCCCCTGCACACAGTATTATTCCCCCATAGTGGCCCCTGCACACAGTATTATGCCCATAGTGGCCCCTGCACACAGTATTATGTCCCTTAGTGGCCCCTGCACACAGTAATATCCCCCATAGCGGCCCCTGCACACATTATTATGCCCATAGTGGCCCCTGCACACAGTATTATGTCCCATAGTGGCCCCTGCACACAGTAATATGCCCCATAGTGGCCCCTGCACACAGTATTATGCCCCATAGTGGCCCCTGCACAGAGTATTATACTCTGGGGTCTTTTCAGACCATCTGCAAACAACATGTCCGTGTGTCATCTGCAATCACGGAGCCACAAAATGACTCGTATGATCCCCTACACTGCAAATGAGGGCAAATATAGGAGATGCGTCATAATTTGAGGCCCTTGTATACGGCTGCAAAAACTGGCTGTGTGTATGGATCCATGGGAATGAAGGGGTCCGTACTAGTGGATAAAAACTACAGTCGTGTGCATGAGGACCTTACCTGACATTGGCTTCTCATGTGCGACTATATATCTCAAAAAAGCAATTGTAGCAGCACCAGCAAATCGGGGTCTCATCCCATCAATTGGGACATTCTGCTCCCTAACACTCAGAAGCAGCATGGAGGATATTATACAGCAGTAATAACCTGAATTCCTCTCTATAGACTTCTATGGGCTCATGTCATCTTATACTTCATCGAGCTTGCAGTCCATTTTGGGACAGATCCAACAAAGACTTCAGCATAAGGGGAAGTGTAAGAGGGCAAAAGAGTCCGATCAGTGGTGAAAAGTTTCTTATAGTCACGTGTATCTTCAAAGACGGAACGTTTGTTGAAGCGGTAGTTGCTCCTACCACATCCGGCCATACCTGCTCCTGTAAGATGTTTGTTGTTGTTGTTTTGTTTGCAGACTATTTTAGGGTTCAATAAGCCTCCCCCGAAAAAATAAGTGACTTTGAGAACTTGACACAACTTATGTAAATTCTAATCACAAACAAAATATCTTTTGGGGGGTAAATTGACACATTGACCATGTATTTGAGAATACAATGTATCCCGTACATCCGAATGAGTTGTTTATGAAGCAGGGCAGGGATTTCTTTAGAAAAATAGGAGAGTAGCCAAAAATTAGCCGCATCTGAACATAACCTTATACCCGTGCCCAAAGAGTTCAGTGACGAGTTAAGCTCTGCTACATCTGCATGTTCAGGATACGTTATACAGTAAGGACCTATTTAAGCCGCACAATGTTCTTCTTATACAACACACAAGTTTGTATTTACTTGTCCCTGTTATTTCCTCTTCATCCTATAGGGAAACGCAGAACTATTTTGGTGCTTATGGAGATGGAGCCAATAACTGTACAGACATCTACAAAGACTCAACACATGACAAAACTACATCAGAAGCCAAAATGTTACTGGAGGGTGAACTGGGAGCCCTGGACCTCTTATATCATCAGTGCAGGACAAGGTCCGTCACAATATCACTTACAGAGAAGAAATATGAAGGAAGTTATTGTAATACATTATATACATTATATACATACATCAGCACTAAATATACAGAATATTCTGCAAATGAGCCATTGCACTCCAGCTCTAACACGTTATACCTGCTTCATGGTAATGTATCTCCTGATGGTAGGTACTAATTTTATAATACTTCCTCTTTCTTGTTCCCTGTCTCTGTTCTAGGGACACCGCATGAATCCAGCCCTAAGACTGCACAAAGGAGCTGTTCATCTGGACATAGCTCTATGGATCGCTGTAACGGACTCTGCACGGCCAGGAATTGCACGGTCAGGCATTTATTGCAATGGATAGCATGTAATATTACAGACAAAAAATATCCCAATAACACAGATCACTGTAGATTTACCTGTGTATCCCATTCATGAGTCACAGGTATTGAGCTGGTGCGGACTCACTGAGTTGCAATGACAATGACTTGGTGCTAAACATGGTGGTGAGGTCTATGGGGTTCTCTGATAGTCACTTTATAACCCCTGTGTAGTGATCAGGATGCAGCACTACATAGGAAGACATAGCCATGTAGATGGAGTAAAGGACTGGTGGAGTTCGGGCAATACAGTAGACAGGCAGAAGGTCGGGATAGGCAGCGGACAGGTAGATGTGTCCCGGCTACTCTCCCTGATGACAAGGCAATGGAGTGGGAGGTAAAATCGCGATGGTGACCTGGGCAGTTGTCCGTGACGCCATCTACAAGCAATCTATTTACTGGCCATCTGCAGGGTCTGTTGCACAATTGTGTCCAGACATTGCCCCTTTTAAGTTGTTAGAACTTTCATTTGTTTCTTACGCCAGGTTCACACTAGTGTTCCTCTCTCCCTCGCTCGGGGTTGCATGGGAATCCAAAAGACGGAGAGCCCATCTGCTAAAAAAGCAGTAACCTGTGCACACCCACGGACCCATTGGACTGTAATGGGGTCTGTTGGGTGTCCATCAGTATAAAACCGGCTGAGAGAATATTCCTATCTCTATGGCAATTTTAGACTAAATCTACGACGGAGTTTCCTAAGGAGACTCCAACACAGACGGGAACCTATTTTTAGAATAGCTGTCTTATAACCGATAACATAGGCAACCACAAAGGTCCGGGAGGGATGTGAAGAATAATGTATATACCTATATACAGTCTATAACTTATATATACACAGTAGCATCTCAGAACTAGAACAGTAAGAAAATAACAATACGTTCTTGGATTGTTCTTCTGGTTTTCCGTCATGTGTTTTTCTATGCAGGAGGATTTTGGAATACAAAGAGTTACAAATTATTATGCCATTATCGGTAATCCATCTCCTGGAGCTGAGATTGCAGGTAAGTTTCCTCTTCTGTAACTTCAGACTGTGCGAGTGACGAAAACACAACTGAGACAGGCCTGAAGCAACCTCAAGCAACTGTGTGAACAAGACACTCTTAGCATGTCACACGAGACTAGCGCAGGTCTCTCCCCCGCCTCAAGGAGCGTCTCCAACTCTACTCTTCACCCTACACGTCTTGCATAAGAGCGCGATATGTGTGTTACAAAGCACAGCCAGACTTGGGCTCACCTTGGGGCGTCACAGGCAGCTTCTAAACACATCACATGCAGGTCATTTCACGTGCTCTGTATGTACCGTCATGGATAGCCCATAAATAGCATCTAACTAATGCGGAGTATATATAGTGTCAGGGTATAGCAGAAACTGATAGCTCCGGCCTTTGTTATATGAAGTAACTGAGATGGACTATAAAAAACCCCAAAAAGACAAGGAACTTGAAATGTTGTGTAATATAGAACACGTATGTATTGAGTATAGTGATGTCAGATGTAAGGAAACAACATGCAACAATGTAACAAGTGCCCTCGGAATTGTGTTAAAGGGATCCTCCGGGGTGTCTGCGAGCACTTACTTCATCGGGGGAATGGAATAATGATTCATCGATATAATGAAGAGTTCATCACACTATATTGTCCCTTTCCAGCGCCGAAATACTCCTATCCAGGTACTCTGTAGGTCAATGGGTACGGGTTGAGCCGATCTTGAGATTTCAGGATCGATTTTAAAATCCAGTTTCCAATCATTTTCCAGCCGATCCTGATCATGAAATTTGCTCGATTGCTAATCAGGATCCGATCTTTCCCGATCCCGATCGCTCAACCCTAGTCAATGCTTCTCTATGGAAAAAGTCACTCTTAGGGTTGAGCCGATCTTGAGATTTCAAAATCCGATTTCCGATCATTTTCCAGCCGATTCCAAATGTGAAATTTGCTTGATCGCCGAACGGGATCTGATCGCCCAACCCTAGTTGTAGTTCTATGTACAGCAGCATCTGGATGGGATGGGAATTGCACAAAGTAAACTTGTGATTGTATATCCTAATCATATTCCATGCACTAAACTAGAAAAACCTCTTTACACATTTTTTTTTCCTCGAAACGCTATTAATTTCCAGCAACGAAGCAGCAAAAGCATTAATAATAGACCAGCAAGTGAAGTTATCAGGCTGAATTATTGTGTTGGTCCTAAATAAACACATGGTAGAGAGACTTCCTACTCCTACAGGCGCAGGGTGAGTCAAAAGAACAGGAAAGGGGGGATACTAGAGAGCGATGAGGAGGAGGCGAGTAAGACAATGATCTTCCAAAAATAACTTGTCTCCATCACAACATACTTAATCCTAATCAGCAGCCGCGAACACGGAACAAACCCTAAGAAGGATCCTAGTAGGTTATCATCTCGGGATCAATCCTACAACATACTTCAGATAAAACGGCACTATAATTGTATAACTTGTGGGATAATAGTCTAAAGGACTAGTCGAATAAATTATGGCCGCTGTGACCTCCACTGGATACTGGAGCGTAGCACTGAATTTGGCCCCAAGAGAATGAATGGAGCAATAGGGCCCGCGCTCTACCCCGGTCCATTCCATTGCTTCTGAATGTGATGTCCCAGACGGGGAAGGGGGAAGATGAGATTCCCATTTTGGAGACTGGTGAAGGTCTCGGTGATCAAACTGCTACAGATTTCACAGTTCACGGATTTTACCTATCCAGAGAACACCCCTTTTAATCTTTGCAAACTAACGTGTAGTATGGTCTTAAAGGGAATGTCCCCCATTGAGATGTTTCCTAACAATAAGCTGATCATTGTTTAGACTCCTGATTTCTAATCTCCAGGGGAAGCCAGAAGCAAGTATTCAGCTGCTCTATAGCACCCCTGCTGGAGAAATGAGGCATTACACAATGTCCATTACAACTGATAGACTGTCCATGGACACCAGTTATGTGACAGGTCTTCCAGATTTGTGTGAGGATGATGGCAGAGTGTATAGGTTAGGTGACATAGATCTCATCAATGAATATAGGTTACATTATACCAGTAATATCTTGTCTATATGGGTGAGCTCTTTGACATCAGCCCTCACCAGCTGAACTTTAATGAGAAATACGATAGCAAATCATTTCCCATTCTCGGCTTTTTTATCGGACTGACATTTTTATATTCCCAAAGAACTTGTAGAATATTAAAGTACAATTTGCAGCTCTTTTCATGTGTCACTTCCCATCACGGTGGCTGTCACTTTTACCTGCACTTCTTTCCCCGACATCATACATAAAACTTATTGAATTTTTCCTACCACGTCGCGGTGCTATCTATAGCCGCTCCGGCCTCCTTACGCTACAACAGGAAGTTGTCACATTGTCTGCAGAAGAATGGACGTCGTACCACGGGGCAGAGAACGCAGCTTGTTTGGTTTGTAGGATTCCTGTAATTCCAACATCTTTCCTCTCTCTGGGAATTCGGCTTCTTTCATGTGTGTGTCTTTTGTTGTCTGTTCTGACATTGTTAGACTTATTTGGAAAACTCTGGACAATGTGAGTGATATGCTGTGTCTATTTTTTTGCATTCCGAGTTGTATTTTTATGGTATCGCTTTGCAGTATATAATCACAATTTAATTTATAGAGAATGATACAAAGAGACAAGTGACTTGCAACATGTATCGTCAATAAGGATTTGTTCATAAAATTTCCTTCGTTCCTATCTGTTGAAAGAGTAGACAAACAGAAATCTGATGGAGTATCGGACCTATCATGACAAAGAGCAGCATCTTTACATTTGTCGGACCAATATTACATCATGTCAATGTAGGGTGATAGGAGTTACAATGAGGGAAGATACAAAGGAAAAAAAAAGGCTAAACAGCAACCTTGGCCGCGACACTCAATCTCTGGATGGGCAATGGGTGTTGCGGCCAAGATCGTGTTGTAGGCCTAACCTCAAACAACAGGTAATCACAATACATAAAGATTAAGCATACGCAAAAAGATACAGCCCCCCCCCCCAATTTCTCCATGTAGTTCAGAGGAGTCCACATGGGGACCCCCCCCTCGAATGGACTACTGAACGCATTTGCAAGCGGTGTGCAGTGAAAGCACACGGACCCCATAGACTATAATGGGGTCCGTGTGCTTGCCGCGAGATCTCCGCACGAGTCATGCAGACAGGAAAGATTTTGAACTACTTTCCAATCTTCATGTTCTCTGCAGAGATCTCGCGGCAAGCACACGGACCTCATTATAGTCTATGGGGTCTGTGTGCTTTCACTGCACACCACTTGCAAATTTCCCCCCATGTGGACTCCCTGAACGCATTACCAAACGCAGATGTGAACCAGGCCTTAGTCTTTTGGATGTGTTTAACTAATCTGAGCCAAACTTCCATGGGAGGACACGGAGTTCCTTGTTTTTGTTGCATTGCCTATTATCTATGTGCTATACGTGCTCAAGAAATCCTAGTTCTAGGTCACATGATAAGATTCATTTCACATTTATTTTACTAATAATTTTTCTTTGCTAAAAAATCAACAGAAATTGAAATAGAGCAAAGAGCTGGCAGTGCCCCAATGTAGAGTAACATAGGCCGCCTTGTACAGTCAGGTCAGTGCAACATTACTGCTGTCAATGGAGGCTTTTCAAGCCATAAACTACTAAATAGTTCAGTATATAGAGTAGTAATGCGTCTGTATGTGCCAGGTGTGAACTATATTCAATATATGGATTAGGGAATGAATACACGCGCAAAGTGGAAAAGGGGCAATATAGTCAGGGGCATTCTTGTGATGCTACAAATCAGTATATAGTAATAATGCGGCCGTCAGTGCTATAAATCAGTATATAGTAAGAATGCGGCTGTCACATCGATGAGATGACGTCATACTTCACCAGTAACAGCCAACCAGACATTTACCGTTAGTGTTGCATTACATGTATATCCTGGATACAATTCTGGTTACGTGAGTATTATTATATTATTATATATTATCATTATTATTATTATATTATTGTTTGTTACTGTTACCAGTTCTCTAGGCCCCTATACATACTTTGCATAGTGTCATAAGGACTGTGTGATCACGGAGTAGTTGTGGAAATTTGCTTTGCTCCGTTTGCTTGTATAGCCCTAGATCTGATCTTGCAGTACTTGCTAGATAGTATGTCGGTATATTACGGTATCGCTCTTTTACATTTCCGGCATTAGAAGAATCCATGATAAACTCATTAAGGCCATTTTGACCTCATGGAGCCCAGTACATCACCATTCCTCAATGAACACCCTAGATCAATGGTTCACAGGGTTTCTAAGCCCAGTATCTCCTTACTCCAATACAATACATCAAAGGGTCCCCAAGGTTCAGAACCTTAAATGTGCTGCATATTAAAAAACACGAAAAACGTCTAAGAGAGACAAGCCTTGGGTTCATATACTACTGGTTCCTTGATAACTTCTCCTTCTGGTCCATCTGTGCCCGTTTCTTGTTAACCGTGTATAGTGAAGTGGTTGGTATATTCGTAGTAGGCTCTGCTCCCGCTGTCCACTGCCCTCAGTTCTTCTAACCGGTTGCCCAATGGTTGCCTTATATCAGGGGTCTCAAGCACACTTCTAGTCTATGGGTAGGGGTCTCATGCGGCCAGTTCTTCCCAGTTCTACAGATCCAGTTGTGAAAACTGCAGCCATATTGCAGACCTGGAGAGAAGAGGAGCCTTTCCGGCCTATGACTTTTTGACTTGCAGGCTGTGGGCCATATTAGATCTGTGGCATCCAACCTACTAGAGCGTGAGGGTGCTACTTACCTCCCAGCCCCATCTAACACCTTCTGCTCTGGGCACACATGGCACACCACAGCAACGGACCTGAATCAAGCTGTTGGGTGCCAGTCACTGTGTGGGGGACAACTGGGGGGTCCGATTTCTGTATGGGGCAATAGGTGGGGTCCATTTTACCGTATGGATCCAACATAAGGAATATATCCCATCAACCACAAATGTCTTATGTTGCATTTATCCAAGTTTGAGACCACTGCTCTGGACCCAAATATTCAGTTGACAACTGGAAGACCAATCCCAGGCCAATCTGGGTTGCTGCACAGCCCAGAATAGTTCTGTGCTCATCTCCTGGAGAATATATACATTATATACATAGGTCGTCCTATAGTTTTATAGCACATAAAATGGTTGATAGTTAAAAATATATTTTACCATGTGAAATAATAGTATTGGGAAAGGTTGCAATGAAGTTGCGTAATAATAGAAGGTCACATCATTATTATGAGAGGAAAACCTGTGAGTCAGGATCTCGTCCAGAGGAAAGGACTTGTTGTTGAGTTTTATAAGCTTCACCTATTTTCTGGCGTGTTCCGTTTTGGAATCAGGGTGAGGTCAGGCCAGTTATTACAGCGAGCTGAGTGTCCTAGTGCCTGCGGTGCCCAAGCCATCTCACGAGGTGCCATGTGTAGCAGAAATTACAGGGACACACCTCGCCGTGTTGTAATCGCCTCCTGCCACTTCTGCGGAGTGTGAAATGCTGAGTAATCGCCTTCACCGGAGGAGAGAAATGTGCGGGATTTCTCTGTTATGTTAAAAAATAAAAGCATGAATGTCGCCCTGTTCATACGAAGCTGCTGGCTGCAATTCAGACAGATAAAGCGGAATAGTGTACATAGTGTACATACTACTATTAGTATACCGGGGTACATAGAAGAGAAAATACCATTCACTTTCTGGTGCAACTGTATGCAGGACATGACCGTAGTGTTTGTGGATACGTCTGCTTACCTGGGAAATATAATATATTATATGGAGCTCATATATAGTATGTGACACAAATCCGCCTAGACACATAGGCAACTTAGGCTTTGACGTTATAATTAGAGATGAGCTAGTAGTACTCGATCGAGTAGGTATTCGATCGAATACTACGGTATTTGAAAAACTCGTACTCGATCGAACACTACTAGCTGTTCGAAGTTAAAATTCGATGCAGAACCAGCATTGATTGACAGAATGCTATACATTGCAAATCAACGCTGGTTCTTCTCTTACCTTTAGAAGTCTTCTCCTTGCAGCATCCCCGCGACGTCTTCCGGCTCTTCATTCACTTTGCTAGGCATCGGGCCTGGGCAGAGCGGACTGCGCATGTCAGCTTGTAGTGCGGGCATGCGCAGTCAGCTCTGCCCAGGCCCGATGCCTGGCAAAGTGAATTCAAGGCCGGAAGAGGACGCAGGGACGCTACGCAGGGAGAAGAATCCAGCCCGACCCTCACTCATGGACTTGGTAAGTAGAATTTGATTGAATGTTGCGTACCCCTGAAACGAGCATTCCCCCCCCATAGACTATAATGGGGTTCGAAACCCAGTCGAACAGTCGAACAGTGTGTGGCTGTTTGAATCAGATTTCGAACCCCGAACATTTTAGTGTTCACTCATCTCTAGTTATAATCGCTGGTTGTTGCTTTGGTGGCGCCTAAAGGTATATTGGGGTCAAAGCCTGAGCATGTAGTGATATAATATATAATACTGTAGCATCTTTATGTATAAGGGAACATACAGTATACTGTTTACTTGTACACTAATACATTATTCCAGTCTTCTGTGTCCGACTCCAATTACTTCATAAATGGATAAAAATCCTCTAATTTATTAGAAAATCTATTGATGGAATTCATATTACAGTAAATATTTTGAATTCATATCATAAAAGTAAACATGTAACAAACGATGTATCCAATTAATTGTACAAGGTTAATAATTGTAGAATATCATTAAAAAGAATCATTTTATTTTTAAATTGAAGTCTGAAACTTTTTTCTGATTCGACCTCCAACTCCTCAGCCCTGCTAGCAAACCTACATGTATGAGCCTCATGGGGTTTTTTGCCTTCCCCTGGATCAACACTGTAGGGATTGTAGGGTTATAGGTTGGACTTGATGGACTGATGTCTTTATCCAACCTCATCAACTATGTAACTATGTAAATATATATACACCGCCCATGAGGGCTAGCTAACTGTACCGCATATGTTATACCGCCTGTAACATTTTGACCAAAGTAGAGCAATGTGCACCAATTATACTGCCTTGTAAAGTGATATAACAAAAGGGAACACATTGGGGCTTATTGATCAATAGAAGTCTGATGCTTTTCTGTCTACATTTACACCACAATTGTAATGCACAGCCGTTGCGACATTTATGAATAGTGTGCATCGGAAGGAACAGAAAAAGACAACTGGCTTTACACTTTGGAACAATGTACCGCAGTATGGGCGAGGTTTAGAAGCGTCTCACTTTATGGCACACACACACACACACATATATATATATATATATATATATATATATATATTTATTTTTTTTTAAACGTCTCATATAGGGATCACAATGTACATTTAGTTTCCTATCAGTATGTCTTTGTAGAATGTGAGCAAATCCACGCGAACACGAGGAGAACATACAAACTCCTTGCAGATGTTGTTCCTGGTGGAATTCAAACCCAGGACTCCAGTGCTGCAAGGCTGCAGTGCTAATCACTGAGCCACCGTGTTGCTCCTGTAGATATTTTCTTCTGCAAAGCAGACCAAGTTTAAAATGGTGCAAACGTATGAATTTACGCCAATTTACTTTGTGCACCATAAATTCTTGTTCTGCGCCATATATTTGCCTCCTTGGTAAGCGAGAGATAATCTGTGTCTGTTTATTTTGCTCCAAACATTGTAGGGTTTTTGATGCTTGTGCCAAATATTTGCTCATTACAGCCTGCAAATTTTGCACCTAAAATGTGTGTGTGTGTGTATATATATATATATATATATATATATATATATATATATATAAGTTTTTTGCAAGTTTGACACTTTTTAGTCGGGTGATATTTGAGTCCGAATTTTGGCACTTCCAGAAAGACTACATATTTATGGTCCATACAGCAGATTTATCAATAGGGCTCGCCCTACGTAACGTTTGCCAGTATTGATAGACATGCCCCCTTGTCTGTTTGGGGTGCAGTCCCTATGTAAGATTTCACAGAACATCCTGCAGAGAATGTAACATAAAAAAAGCTATTGAAAAGTCATCTTAGAGAAAACAATGGCCGACAGTAGCCGCGGTGTCACCAGCCTGAAATGTAAAAAAAACAAAGAACATGAAGCTTATTCTTGTGAGAGGAAGTTTTGACTGTGCAGTTGCAGATTGGTGATTAGGGCCTGATGACATATTCGGCGTTGCTGAGGGCTCTGCTATTGGTGAGGTGAGAGCAGGCTATGCTCAATGTCTGATCTCAGAGCTGCAGCCCTGCCCTGAGCCTGGAAACAAGATACATTTCATGTCAGGCAGCTCACAACTCCACACCCGTGGCTTGAACTCCCACTCCTGTTCCTCATCCCTGAGCCAGGAGCAGCTCCTGGCTGACAACACGTGGATTCTCCGCATACTCTCCCTGGATTACACTGCCCTCTTCTTACTGATTCACTCTTATTGATCTTTTTATTACTTGGCCCCTTCATTTGCAGTTTGGACTTTTGCAATTTCTTTATATCAAAGTTGGTCGGGATCCGGGATTGTTACATGGATTGGAAGACGACAACTTTTGGTGGAATTTTTGGAATTGGCAGGATGGCCCGGTGAAGCGGATAGGATTTGCAGGGCTGGCCATACAGTGTTTACAGAGCACCCTGGTCTCAGACAAGCTGCAGCTGCCTGTCTGTGATTGACAGCAAATATGCAGACCTATCCCTGACAGTATTTGGAGGAGCTGCTTCAGCTATAAACACGCCAGGTAATGTGTATTGTATTTACATGCATGTATGATCATAAGCCTCATGGGGTTTTTTGCCTTCCCCTGGATCAACACTGTAGGGATTGTAGGGTTATAGGTTGGACTTGATGGACTGATGTCTTCATCCAACCTCATCTACTATGTAACTATATAACTATCATTGAGCCTTGTTGACCCCACCAGGGGACAATATTGGATAAGCCTGCTACTCTACGAGCCAAAGGAGAATCTAAAAACTTTATAAGTAATCTCTCAAGTTTAGAAACTTCTAAAACGGATACAAAGTACAGATGAGAAACAAGTCACTGCCTTCAGTAAGGGTGGACGGGGCGATTCTAACATCCCATCACAAATACCAGAAATACTTTGGGGTCATGTATCAATACGGTCGCTCTTCTGACCTGTTGTCTTGGTTTAGTCCGGGAGCTTTTATTGTTTGTGCTCCGCATTGCTTGAGATCTGATACAACACTCAGTAAGATGCACATTAAGAAACTGACTTGTGTGAAGTCGCTCCAACACTTGTGTCCTGCGGCTCAGCTCTGGATCCTTATTGTAGCGACGCCTTGTTGTATCAAGTACAAATAGTAAAAGTAATAAACCTTATCAATCTGAATTCTTTGGGAGATTCATCACCAGTTGGATGTCCCATGTGCCAGGGCAAGGACCCCTTAAATTTTAGGTGTATCCTCTTGGTGCCCTTGTAATGTGCCAGCTCCAGGGATGTCTAGATTTTGCTGTGATTTGCGCCATTTGTGCGAATATTTTACACCACTATCACCAATTTGTACTATTCCACAATATTCTGCGGAGTCACCACAATGAATTCCTTAAGACACTTACTTTTCTTCCATTGACATCACTGTAGGATAAAATTTTTATTTTTATGTAAAGACAATCTGTTACATTAAACATTCAGTCTAATCTATGGGCAGATTGTTACAGAGAAAGATCCCAAGAGACTGAAACGTATTTGTGGAAATGATACAGTATCATTAGTCATTTAGTCTATTAAGCTTGTTCTAGACTTAGGAGTCCAGTGGGTGGTCCTAATGACTGTCATTCCTATTGTACACAGAGGGGGCTACCAATTCCTGATTACGACCACCCACTGGACTCAGGACCACAAGTTGAATTGATAATAAATGACATCATAATTTTAATCCTGGGTAGAATACGCTGTTAATCTGGGTGTATCGAAAAATAGTCATAGTCATAGGGAACGTAAAAAATTGTTAGCAAAATTGAGCAACGATTTCTTCGTTTTATATATCCTCCAAAATCTATGCACCCAGCAGTATGTGCACCCTATCAAATGACTCTCCTTGGCACACACAATGGCAGGCCCCAAATGGTGGGCTATATACCTACGTGGCTTATTGGAATTGGGGACTCAGGAAAGGGGCGCTGTAGGTTTTTACATATTCACAAATAAACAGGGTACAGACAATGTCAGCAGGATTTATGGCTCCAGTCAATCATGTGAAAGGAGAGCGGACTCTTTCACGGAGCCGGGCTGGATCTCCATTCATCTACCTACAGAAAGTCTTCAGAAGTTCAAGTCGTATCAGGGCAGTGACTGTCTAGTTCTTGAGGTCTTATCCTAAGGCACACAGTATAAAAGGGGATCTAAAATGTAAGGGTATGTTCACATGGAGTTTTTTGCAGGTGGATTTTGACGCGGAATCCGTCTGCAAAAACGTCTCCTATTCATTTCAATGGCTGCTGTGGCTCGAGACACCTTCCTGCTTAGGCCCAGTGACATTGTTGTGTCTTTGTTATTGTAACAATTCGAGAGATCTAGAATCATCAGTTATCAGAACTTTTTGTAACAACATCCTAGAAGCAAATTTTTGACTGTATAAGGATTAATAAATTCTTTTGCTCGTCTTGCCTGAATCGCTTCGGTCTAAAGCTGATACAAGTGACCGTGCGGACTTACTATATCATATGTGTGTCTTTAAAGGACTGAACTTCTAACTCTACAATGAGTTCCTTCCAGTCTTGAACACAATGACCTAAATCATTAGGGGAGTTGTTATGAACGTCAACAAAGACATTTTGAGAAGTCCTCTCCCAACCGGCTTCCGTTTTCCATGGTACGTGAGCATGGAGCACAATTGTAACTGTTCTCGAGAGCCGCTGATCCAGAGAGCAACCACAAGCAGCTCATACGAAAGGGGAGGCTAAACAATAGGTCATAAACTAATTTCCCCTTAAAGATGCAAGAAGAATTAACCCAGTAGCAGATGCTTATATCATATCTCACATGTATTTGGTTGGTTAAACACGATGTAGGGTTATATTCTACATTATATTGTGTGGTCAGGAGAGTTGTTACAATGTTTCACTTCCCTGTTCCTATTCAGAAGACATGCACGCTTTATGAACCATGTCTATATGTATGGGCATTTGGTCAATAGAAATAGCGAGCATTTGTCTGACACCTAAGAGTTGGTTCACACTGTATAACTTGCTATAAAGCAAAGGATGTATTTGGTGACCATATAAGCTGCGTGTATCCATCGGACACTGAATAAGGAATGGATCAAATACATAGTCATAGGCATATGGCATAAGTCCAAGCTCCTCTAATGTGCTCTAAAACCATGTCCCCTTGGTTCACATCTGCGTTGGTATTCTTTTTTTTTTTTTTAAATGTAGATTGTGAGCCCCACATAGAGCTCACAATGTACATTTTTCCCTATCAGTATGTCTTTTTTGGAATATGGGATGGAAATCCATGCAAACGCGGGGAGAACATACAAACTCCTTGCAGATGGTTTTTTGTCCTTGGTGGGATTTGAACACCAGGACTCCAGTGCTGCAAGGCTGCAGTGCTAACCACTGAGCCACTGTGTGGCCCCTATCTGCGTTGATATTCTGTCCAGGGGAGACCACATGGGGACCCCCGAACGGACTATCGAACGCATTTGCAAGCAGTGTGCAGTGAAAGTACATGGAGTCCATAGACTATAATGGGGTCCATGTGCTTGCCGCAAGATCTCTGCAACAGTCATGCGGACAGGAAAGTAGATCGTGAACTACTTTCCTGTCCGCACATTCCCTGCGGAGATCTCACGGACCCCATTATAGTCTACAGGGTCCATGTGCTTTCACTGGCACACCATTTGCAAAGGCATTCGGTAGTCCGTTTGGGGGTCTCCATGCAGACTCCCCCGGGCGGAACACCAACTCAGATGTGAACGAGGCCTTAGAAACAGAAGACACCAAGGAGATATCAGCAAGTACCGGGCATTGTGAAATCAGGATAGGCGATGGGAATTTATTAACTTAGATGCAGGTGCCTCATATCCTTCACAAACATGATGGCAAAAGTAGTAAATGACAATATCTGTAAAGCACTGCAGAATATATTGGGATTATATAAGGAAGCAGAATAAAGATAAGGCCCAGTTCACTCCAGAGCCTGAACTCCATTTGGGGCTTCCATGTCCAGACCCGCTAAAAAAAATACAGAGAGGAATGTCTTGCAAGTGGGACTTATCTCTCCGTATTTTTATGCATTTTTCAGGGCAGAAACCAGGCCAAAACCCGGTGGACCCCATTATAGTCTGTGGGGTCCAGGGGTCTCCATGGGTAGCTGCTTTTTAAGCAGGTTAGCGGATCCTCAAGTGGAAAGCCAAACGCTAGTGTGAACCTAATAGAATACTTCTGTAGATATCATCACTGACTAGGGTTGAGCGATCGTGTTCGGAAAAGATCGGATTCCGATCGGTTATTGAGAAAATTTCACGATTGCGATCGAAATTCGGAACACAATCTTTTTAGGTGGGATCCAGATCGGTGATTATTTCCCACAATGCTTTGCTACTGGCCAAGCATTGTGGGAAAAGCTAACAATGTTAGCCTTCACACTGATTATACGCTCTATTCATTCTGAGTGGAGTGTATACTCAGTGTGAAGGCTCCACTGCGGTTCCATAGGAATGAATGGAAGCAGCCGGCACACAGCCTTAACCCCTTGTGCGCCGGATGCGTCCATTCATTCTAATGGGAGACTAGCCAACATCTCTAGTAGCTACTTACCTGCAGAGATGGCTGCTCCGGTGCCCGGTGTTCTCGTTCTTCCTCGCCTCACTGCCCCCGCCTCCCAGGTTAGTGTTAAAGAGCTAGGAAGAAGATGGGGCTTGTGGCTTAGGAGAGTGTGGACGGGTACAGGGTGGGGTACCGGTACCGGCCCACACTCTCCTAACCCACCCACACTCTCGTAACCTGGGAGACAGGGGGCAGCGAGGCGAAGAAGAACGAGAACACCGGGCACCGGACCAGCCATCTCTGCAGGTAAGTGGACACCAGGGGGGACTAAGTAGCCAGAGGATTAAAAAAAATCACTACACAGCGTGGATACTAACAATTAAAGCGTTCACTTGTTAGATTCCATGCTGTATAGTGAATAGGATTGTTTTTAAAATCCCATCTCCGATTAGTAAAAAAATCCCATTGATTTGCATTGGGATCGGAATTGGGATCGAGATCGGGTTCGAATGAAAAATGATCGGAAATCGGATTTCAAAATCGATCCTGAAAAGTCAAGATCGGCTCAACCCTATCATTGACCCATCATTGCATCCATTACTGACAATAGATGATGTCACAGTTTTATCTATTCCCCCATACTGGACATAGAAGGTATCCAAAACTCTCCAATAGACCTCAGTGGTCACATCCAGTCTTTTGCTGCCGATGACTATGAATTAATGTCAACCAATATACCAAGTCCATAACATGCACATTGTGGTGTATTATTCTGGATAGCAGAACCTGTAGTCATACCTTGGGAATCTGGTCAATAGATGGAAGAAGGGCCCTATATTCTTGGTCTTCGTGGGGCACCAACTAAGACCAAGATGGCCCCGGTTTCAGTCCAGTCCTCCATCCAGTCTAACCTTGCACGATAGGACTTATTACATTGCACCATTAGACCATTATGTCCATTCGCCTCTACAATAGGTGACATCAGAGCATTGAAATTCAAGCACTTGCTTCAGACTTAGTAAACATTTGCAACGAGACAAACATACCAGGGGAACGTAGAACAATTCAAGTTGGCACACTATGAAAACCGTATATAATGCAACCACAATGAGCTCATACCTTGTTATAAAGTATTATTCTACTCCGCACAACAGACGGCCATATAGGTTTAGAGCGATTCCAAAACGTGAGATGAGTTTCCCACGACTCTGTTTGCTTTGTACATGTAAAGTTAGTATGTTATGTATAAACAAGGGAATGGAAAATGTCTCAAACGTCCTGCTGTTGCCATATTACCTAGTCAAACACTACTGAATGTGGCCGTACCCATTACATAGACATGGGGTGATGGCTCAGCATTCGTCAGACTAGTGATCGTCTGGTGGAGGATTGTTCCATTGATGGAGACCTAAATATCTAAGTCCACATTTGCTTCACCAGGCATCAAGCTGACCATGGATATTGTACCGTATAGCTCAGCTGTTCTCCCATTCACCTCTATGGGAATTATTATGGGAACAATATTGAGCACTGCTTGGCTGTTCCCACAAGTTCCACCTTACCAGGACATAGGATCTGAAATTTCCCCAATGTGGGACTATTAAAGGATTATCTTATCTTCTCTTTTATTTGCACCCGAGGCTAGGTGCACACTTGAGCTGGGCTCTCCATCATTCAGCTCCACCAGAGGAACCAAAGGACAGGAACCCATCCATTAAAACAGCTTCCTGCAGACACCCACAGACCCCATAGACTATAATGGGGTCCACCAGTTGTCTGTTGGGTTTCTGCCATTTTTATACTGAAACATTCATGCAGGACATTTCTCTCCACCAGTTTTTGGCAGAATCTGCAGCGCAGTCTCTTATGGAGTCTCTGGTGTGGATGGGAACCTAGCCTGAGCAGTAATTTGCCAAGTGTTTATCTGTACGAGTGGTAAAACCATCATAAAACTGGCCATACACATTAGATGAATGTTGTCCGGACCCACCTGACCATTTCATGTGTATGGGGTCCTCCTGACCCTCCCCAGCAGCAAATATTGGGGGAAGGGAAGGATTTATCTGATGGATTTTAACACACCTGATTGATCCTTTTATTCTCGGAGGACATAAGAGGCTTCCCGAGGTGCCGGCCAGTGACTTCCTTCCTTCTCCCGATCTGCAGGCTCAAGCATATATGTATATGGGGGAGGGGAAGGTGCAATGTGTGTGTTGCACAGCAGACTATGTTGGCGCTATACAATCATCCGGCTCTAAGCCTTCCAATCTGTAACTACTTAGAAGTCGCAGCCAAGAAATAATAATGAATAATTTCTGTGTGATAATGAATTCTAAATGATTATGTTGCGCCATGTTCGCCGTTTTCTGTCTGTCTTTCCTGCAGGTTGGGGCCTGTGGTTGTATAGCCGGGAGCTTTATTCTGATATTACCAGTGACATTCCTGTGCTTAAGCTTCACTTGTCCATCTCATGCACCGCGCACAAGATTGCAGATTCTTGTAACAATGTTGCGATTTGCTCTTTTCCCCATTAGTTGCTCGTCTCGTTATCATTTATAAAGAATCTTCTCCTCTAGTCCGACTGTCTTCTATATCTAAATGCTACACTAAGGATTTATTCACACGTCAGTAATTTATAACAATGTGTCGCCTGTGTTTTCTGAGGATAGCGCACGGACCCATTGATTTCTATATGTCTATTTAGACTTGTGTTTCTTTTTTCCTGCCTATAAACCAAAACTGGAAATATTCATGCAACTGGGATTCTGAAAAACAAGGACAACACATAGATTGCATTGTTCCAGGACAACACATGGATTGCATTGTTCCTAGGGCATGCTCCGACGATTGCTTTTGCGCAGTCATGTGACTGTTTCACTTTGTCGGATGATCTTCCATTGAATGAACATAAAATTACAGATGAAATAGTGCCAGTCTCATAATTGTGCCCAAATAACAACGTCTGCCACAGGGTAGTGTCTAAATTCTATTATAAGCAGAATAGTAACCTAGAAATAGCACACTGTATATACAAATTATATTCATTATTCCAGTAAGAGCAGAGCCCATGACAGCCCTGGCAGTGGCGGTATTCTTTATTACACTTGCATTGTCCTATTATTATTTGCATTTTATTGCAGCTTTCTTCTTCTTTTGACATTATATTTGAATACTTCACGTGTCTCCATTTACTTCCTTCGTCCGTCACAGTTTACTTGAACAGTCCCATGCACCAGTGAAGTGTAACCTTGGCCGGTCGCCAGTCAAGGGCCCTCTTACAGATGATGGAAACTTGTTCACTCGCCAAATTCTACCTAAAAAGTGGATATTTTTACATTGAAGGAATCAGGTTGTCCGTTTTATTTTAACAGTGAATGTTTTCTTTGCACACTGGATATGCACAAGGATGCAGTAACGATGTACTATGGAGCTGCTCCTTATTCCACTGTATGGTGTCTCCATGTGGCGTTGCAGCGTCTGATGTCCAATATACATAGAATATGGACCTATAGACTTCTGTGGGTATTGGTTTCCATCTAGGTCCAAATTGGAAATTGTGAAGGGTTCTGTACATGAACTTTAATGATGTGGGTCATATTTTTTGATGATGTACAGTTAAAGTGGCGCACAGATTTAGAATCTGCTATTGCTGTTGTGGTCACCCTGGTCTACTACCTGTACCCATGTCTAGTACCTGTACCTGTACCCATGTCTAGTACCCATACCCACGTCTAGTACATGTCTAGTACCTGTACCCACATCTAGTACATGTCTAGTACCCGTACCCATGTCTAGTACCTGTACCCACATCTAGTACATGTCTAGTACCCGTACCCATGTCTAGTACCCGTACCCATGTCTAGTACCTGCACCCATGTCTAGTATTCATACCCATGTCTAGTACCTGTACCCACATCTAGTACATGTCTTGTACCTGTACCCATGTGTAGTACTTGTACCCAAGTCTAGTACCTGTACCCATGTCTTGTACCTGTACCCACATCTACTACATGTCTAGTACCCATACCCACGTCTAGTACATGTCTTGTACCCGTACCCACGTCTAGTACATGTCTTGTACCCGTACCCACGTCTAGTACATGTCTTGTACCTGTACCCACATCTACTACATGTCTAGTACCCATACCCACATCTAGTACATATCTAGTACCCGTACCCACATCTACTACATGTCTAGTACCCGTACCCACATCTAGTACATGTCTAGTACCCGTACCCATGTCTAGTACTTATACCCATGTCTAGTATCTATACCCACGTCTAGTACCCGTACCCATTTCTAGTACCCGTACCCACATCTAGTACATGTCTAGTACCCGTACCCATTTCTAGTACCCGTACCCACATCTAGTACATGTCTAGTACCCGTACCCATTTCTAGTACCCGTACCCACATCTAGTACATGTCTAGTACCCGTACCCACATCTACTACATGTCTAGCACCTGTACCCATGTCTAGTACTTATACCCATGTCTAGCACCTGTACCCATGTCTATATCTGGTTTCTGCAAAACAATGAACTTGGCTTCACCAACAACTGCTGATAAGACTGGGGAAGGTAATAGGGGAGTGGTGACCTAAGAGAAGGGGAACTATAGGCGATATATGAGAGTGGGGGCTATAGGGAGCAAATTATGTGAGCGGCAGAGGAAGAGCATGGAGGTATTATGTCAGAAGCGTGAACGCAGAACAGGAGGCCTCTTCTGAATCCGAGGTCACAGAGTAGCACTGAATACAGTCTTCAGGCAGCATAGACAGATTTCTTGACCGTGTGACTTATTGAAGAAAGACACTATAACGACCGGCGTCCCTTGATAACTTTTCCCATAATACTACACATTGCAAAGTGAAAACCCAGCTCCGCTATAAGGGATGTATCTTGTAGAGCAGTCACAATAATACTGATTTTCTTCTATATTATATCTCCTTTCGGCCTTGTGCTGGATTTCTAGGCAGTTTCCAGCTCTGATCAGAATCGTGGACGGAGTTTGCAGAAGTGATGTCAGGACCTTACAGATCTGTTGATCTATTGCAGGTTACAAGAGACTTATAAGGTCTGGAAATTTTCTCTACCAAGTGAGCTAGACTGTAATAAATGCTTGGAAGATGGCAGATTTTACAAGGTAGATCCGACCTCGATACCTTGTATATTATATATATATATTTATTACATATTAATAGTATCTGCTTGGCAACTATTGTGGCCTTTGTTCCTTTCAAGGTTTCCAATAATTTGCTGTTGTTACATAGTAACTATTATATTCGTGATACTTTTAGTTCTCGCACTTATTACTTATCTGCCGGGGCTTTTTGTATTTCAATGTATCACGGACTCAGTCTCTGTGCTATGTGTGTCCAAGATATTGTGTCCGCTTTGTATCTTTAGCTGGAAGGATCTCACCACTAACTCGCTGGCCTTATCTCTTCACTTTCTGGCAGGTCTGGCACTTGTCATGCCTATAGGCCGTGCCTTGAAGTTATATATTTCCACCACCTGTAGCCTGAATGTTATGGAAGAGACGGCTAATTGTAGATAGCCACATGCTACACGACACAACATCGAGTGTCCTGGGTCTGAACTTTACTGATACTGTAATGTAGAACCTTCCTGTGCAGACCAGATGTCTGCAAACCAATGAAGTTTACTGGACGCCAGACGAAATGTAAAAGCCACTGCACTCTTTGACCTGTAATGTAAAGAGATGGAATGAACATGTTGGTAAATGCTATTTTCAGGTTTGGCACAAGCATTTGACATTGCAAATTGGCACAGAGTGAAATTCTCGGAGTCAGGGAAACCTGGACGACTACTCGGTGGAAATGGTTTTGCAGCTGGATTGGTTACATATTGTCATTTCCATGCATTATTGGCTTCCTTATAATTGTAACGTAACTGATGTTTCTAAGGTTCTGTTCACACCAACAATATAGTAGTGAACACACCTCATGCAATATATATGCAACTGTTTATCATATTAAGCCTTGAGAATTCCCTTGAGAATTGATGGTATCCAAAGTATTGACACTTAACAATACAGGGAATAATAAAACGAATGCCAAGACAAACCGGTGCCAAAAGACATGTCAGGTCCATTATGTTCCTCATTATGCCACAAATCTAGAGTATGTGATGTGAACATAGCCTTATAACTATCGCACCACTGATCGGGGAATAACTGGAGGCAATGCAATTGGTGTAATCCCATCCAGGCGCAGGAGCCTTAGGTGGCCCATAAGGTGTTTCTTCCTAATATTGGAATATCAGTGCTATAAATATCATATTAAAGGGTATCTGTCATTGAGCTCCTATAACAGCTGTACTCTATGTATCTTAGACCGACCCTCCCGGTTCAGTAAGGGGTCAGGGCTTCGTGAAACATAAGTCTGATGATTGATGGCATACTTTCCAGGACCAGACTGGACAACCCTGCCCTAAAGTTCATAAACATATTAATAGCCATCCATAGCCATGGAAGTTTAGGAAATGAACTTGGGTCAATGCTGACAGAGAGTAAATGATCAGAGGTTTAATAGCCAATATCTACCATTACAATAAATGATACCGTAATGTCTCAGACCATTCACAGGAGCAATAATTCAAGGTAAAGTGCCAGGAGAGACATGAAAGGGACAGATAATGTCCATTACTATAAAATAGATCAGCGCTGTGAGGTTGAAGCTCCGAGCTGGAGGAAGGGAGGTAAAGGAATGGCATTAGAGAGGAATTCCAGGGTCACAAGGGGAAGTGTTATCAGATGACCATGAAGAATCTCCTCTTATCTCCCTGCAGCACTAGTATAAAGTGTGGCTTGACAGTGACATATACAAAGTTTTTATGTCCAGCCATTGAGAATGACTGCAGCTGGCATGAAGAGAACAGACCCACATGTGCTCAGATATCACCCTGTAAAATATTGAAAGCCCTCGCTATAGAGTCTCATACAGACCGGAGTCTTAGCTTTAGGTGTTGCAGGTGTCTAATTTGCACCTAGCCCCTTGTGACTGATGGTCCAGACATGAAGACACCAGCGTTATAAATGGCACAAGGTATTGGGTGGTGGTGCAGATTTTGCATTGTAGCCCCGAGCTTCAAGTTCACTTGTCCTACAACCTTAATATAATGCATCACGTGTCTTAGGGAGACGATAGGATAATGGGAACTCACATCTCAATCGCGACACTAGCTCATGTTAAGAGTCAAGGACTCTCAATAGCTTGGAGGAGATTTCCCTCACCTGTTTTTTTTCCCCTGACTTGTTTGCAGATGTCACAACTTTAGCAGTATTCTCAAGGAACATGAACATATGGACCATAAGCCCATTGCTGTCTCAGCGCTATATGGGGTTAGACCAAAGTTGAGTGTAAGGATAAGACCCCACATATTATGGGCATGAAACATGGACTTCCGGTTACAAGATCTTTGTGTTAAAGGGGGACTCCTGATATTTCAAGTTGACTTCTATCTACAGAAGAGGTGATCACCTGCTCACTGATAGGGATCTGGCCATTGGGACCCCCACCAATTTTGACAATGAGGGGTCTGTTTCCCTTGTCTCAGTGAACCATCATACACTCTGCTGCTCCGTTGTATAGGAGTGCTGGAGATAGCGTAGCAGAGACTAACATAGAACTCCTGTCCACAGGAAAGATGGGTGTCCCTGTGATCAGACCCCCACCAATCAGCCAGTTATCTCCCATGGATAATTAGAATATCCCTTTAAGACAGCATTTTTATGTGTTTGCTCCCCTACGGTCATATAATGGTCACATTTTTCTGTTAGTCTCAATCCATCAGTGGTGTCCCTTCGATATACCACAATTGGATCTTGAGCTTGGATAGTTGAGTAGAGGTTTTAAACTAGACCTATTTATTGAAAGTGGAATTCTTTTGGTAAAAATATAACTTAGACTGGACCCATCCATTAGAGGAAGCCACCTTGCATAGTATCTACTGGTTTCCCCATATTCCAGTACTAAAGCATTGATGTGAAGCAAATCATGTATGCTGTGAAATCCATAGACCTTGTTACAGTGTTGCATGGTTCCAAATGTTGGGCTAATGGATTGGAAGGAATGCTGGTTGTCTATAGATGCGGCAGTCTTCTTTAACAAGAGAGCATGTCTTGATTTGTGTCTGGATCGTGCAGAGTCTTGCAGTTCTGCCGGGGTGAGTGACAGTTTAAAGACAGATATAAGTGGTTATTAGTAAAGCACATGTCTTAGAAAGTGTCTTGTACGTCTGCTGTCGCGGGCTCCATGCTGTGTGTGTGTGTACAAAGCCCTTAATATGCCACTTCAAACAGACGGTCAGGTGCCTACCAGCTCTTACAGAACTTGGTTATTTGCAACTTCAGTAAGACGAACAGCTTGGAAATCAAGAAACAGCAAGATGGAGAAAATTTTTCATGCCTTTTGTAGCCATTCTTGACTTTGTCTAAAAAAAAAAAAAAACGCAACAAAAAAAGCTGCGTTTCTGCAACATTGGGCCTCAGCCTAAAAGTGACAATCTTCCAGAAATCTGGGCGTCTATAAGGCTTCAGAACTGTTCATAAAAGTAAAATAATAACAGGTCTATAGCTTCGAGTTTTTTGACTTTCTATCTGCTTTTCTTTGACTTCACGTTTAATAAGAATGGAAAGAAGATTTTTGGGTTTTAATGTTTTTTTCTAACACCATAGCATGATGAAGACGGTGTTTTTTTCTGCTGATTTTTTTCACAGTCTTCTTGAAAGAATTTACAAAATGCCATAAAAATTGTTCAAAATGTCACAAAAAAAAAAGTCACCAAAAATGCTCCTGAAGACGCTATTAAATGACTTCAAATGCATGCCAATTCTCACAAGGATTTTAAAGTTCTAGTATTAAAGCCCCTTTAACACATGTCCACATGTTTCTCTCATGCCCCCCCCCCCCTGTCCTGATGTGAACTTCCCAGATTTTTTTGGATTACCAAAGTGGGACTCTCCATTGAGTGAAAAAAAACTTTTTGATGGTATAAAATGGAAGAAGATTTTCTTATTTATACATGGTTGTTGACATTTTTAAAATCTCCATAAATAATATAATCACTTAGTCTCCAATATGCAGATGAGAACCACAAAGATGATTTTTGCAACATTGTATAAATAAAGAGCCTATATTGATTTTTCTGCATTGATTTCATCGATCCAGAACCCATGACTGTTCAGTATCACTGGATTCTTCTTCATGCCTCCATGCCCAGTATATAAGTACCACTGCTAAAGGTCACGGCCAAGTCTAAGTTTTCCCTTTCCCTTTCATATTCTTAGTAAAATGAAGATCAATGACACCTATAGGGAAACCGTTGGCGTTTCCGTAGGTGTAATAGACATGCTGCAATTTCCAAAAGTGCTAAATTTTTGCAGATTTCAGCATGTCCTCTGCACATATTTTCCTGCAATTTGTGGATCTGCAGTACTGTAAGACACCACGTGGAGCCCCGGCCTGAAAGACCAGGATTGGAGTTCCTGCAAGTTTGACCATGGATGTCATACACACTAAATTAAGCCTAGAGATGAACCCAGTTCAGTATACATCCATTGCTTGGCCAGCCAAGTACACATATACATTGTACACTGACCCCTAGATCAACAGTATTACAAATGTAGCATTCATTGACTTGTATTTGCAAAATCACTTTTAATGCCTATTATATATGTATCTGTGACAAGAAAGTTACATTGTGAACCCCATAGAATGGGAGACTAATGGAAGTGCTGTGGAATATATTGGCATAGTATAAGAAAAAATCCCCCCCCCCCCCCACCAACTCCAGTTCTCAGCAGCTTATTTTGATGTTTTGCTGAGCGACCATTGTGGTTAGTTTTGGTGCCCAATAACCAATATAGGCTCTGTACTGTCAGATGGGCGGAGTCAGGCAGGAGCAGACAAGGGGCATCGTTTTAGAGCTCCAATCAGAGGCGGCCAGTGTCATGCTCACACCTCCTTGTCTGCTCCTGCCTGACCCCGCCCTCCTGACAGTACAGAGACTAAATAGTATATCAGGCACCAAAACTAACAGCACTGATTTTTTTTTGGGAACAAGAGAGTCTAGGGGAAAAATTACAACAGTGTTGGAATGAGTGTTACAGCACCTACTAAGAAATACAAAAAACGGGGGGAGGTGGTGAAAGGTTACAGCTTTAGTTATATGACTTTATTTAGTAAAAGATGGCTGGACCATTGTAGCAGACCCGCCCCCTTACCTCTTGTATCTCCCTAATTCCTCATAGACTGTAAGCTCTCACTCCGATTGTTTGATACATTAATGATTTGTTACATTGTATTATCAAATACATGTCTGTCCATGTGCCCTCTCATGTGTAAAGTGCTGTGGAATATGTTGGCGCTATATAATATTATTACTATTACCCTAACCAGGCACTGTGTCACTGTTCTGGGACAGTTGGATTTTGTCCTCTAGCCCCATTGTGCCTCAGCAATCAATGGTGTTAGTTTTGGTTCATGATATGTAAATTATTGCTAAGTGGGTGGTGTCGTTCAAGGGGTTGCGATTCGGAGCTTTCTGACACTGGCCAATCAGAGGCAGGCTTTGCCAGGGCTCAGAATCTCCAGGGCACAGAGTCTCCAGGGCTCAGAACCTCCAGGGCACAGAACCTGCAGAGCACAGAATCTCCAGGGCTCAGAACCTCCAGGGCACAGAACCTCCAGGGCACAGAACCTCCAGGGCACAGAACCTCCAGGGCACAGAACCTCCAGGGCACAGAACCTGCAGGGCTCAGAACCTCCAGGGCTCAGAACCTGCAGGGCTCAGAACCTCCAGGGCTCAGAACCTCCAGGGCTCAGAACCTCCAGGGCTCAGAATCTGCAGGGCTCAGAATCTGCAGGGCTCAGAATCTGCAGGGCTCAGAACCTCCAGGGCACAGAATCTGCAGGGCTCAGAACCTGCAGGGCTCAGAACCTCCAGGGCACAGAATCTGCAGGGCTCAGACCTCCAGGGCTCAGAATCTGCAGGGCTCAGAATCTCCAGGTCACAGAATCTCCAGGGCACAGAACCTCCAGGGCTCAGGACCTCCAGGGCACAGAACCTCCAGGGCACAGAACCTCCAGGGCACAGAACCTCCAGGGCACAGAATCTCCAGGGCTCAGAACCTGCAGGGCACAGAACCTCCAGGGCTCAGAACCTCCAGGGCTCAGAATCTCCAGGGCTCAGAACCCCCAAGGCTCAGAACCCAGGGTTCCCTTCCGACCTCCTGCCAGAGCTGTTAAGTGATACAAAGACCTGTAGTTGGTGGTGGTGATGAAAGATCCTCTTTAAATGTCTACAGTGCCTTTTCTTTTGTTACTCGGTGTCACCTACCTGATGGATTGGAATGTGGAAGGAGTCCCACCATTTATCTTTTGGGTTGTCCGATTATGTGACTGTGCGGCACTCCTAGCTCATTGCACTCAGACAGGAACAACAAAAGGACAAATCATACATAAGTGAATTCATCTGCTTGACCTCATGTCTCCTGTCAGATGAAGAGAGCAAAGCTGGGATTATATAGCGTCCAGATATCCCACCAGACAGCTGACTACTTGCCACAATAAGGTCTATCTGGCAACCATCATGGCTGGACTTATCTTAGTTACTTAGGTGATCATTATACAAACAACCAAAGGGAATCCAAAGCATTAGAGCCTTTTTGTTTTTCCTTGAAGAATGTCTGACCCTCATTTGACCACTGTTCAGGAAGGTTATGGTGGGCAGAAATCCTAATTGCAGCCTTGTAGCGCTGGAGTCCTGGGTTCGAATCCTGGCAAGGACAACATTTGCATGGAGTTTGTATGTTCTCCCAGTGTTTTCATGGATTTCCTCCCATACTGTAAAGACATACTGATAGGGGAAAATGTACACGCCGCCGTTTTACATGCCGCGTGGTCTAATGCGTGTCTTAATTATGTGAAGTTGCCCTAAAATAGAATATAAATTAGAGCTCATCAGCGTGTTTACTGTAATAATGCAAAAGATAAAGCTAGCGCACTGAATTTTTTAATACTTTGTTAGTCGTCTCTTTTTATACTTTCTTTTTTTCACCTCCGCATTGTTAGGGCTGATATACATTGCTGTATTACTTCTTGTATGGCACCATAATTGGGTACGTCCATGCACGGTGCGTTGGTGCCCTAATGTATGGATGCTATACCATTTGGCCCAAGTGTCTCCTCTATTCTGTTAACAGCATTTGGTCTTACGCTTACAGCATAGTCATGGCCATACGTAGCAATAGACAGGAACTGATTCATTGACGTCTAAGAGAGAGTTTTCTAGGCATGCTCAGTGCAGGGAGGGGGAGGAGACAAGCTGTGACATCATCTACTGTCAGTAGTGGTTGCAATGTGATGTCATCTATACAGGTGTGATCCATTGTAATCGTGTTGTAGAAGAGGTGTCTGTTGCATCCATGCGACCATTTCCCCACCAGATTGTTGCGTCACCCAGACCCCGGTTGGGAATCGCTGCTCTAATATAATCTCTGTCTCCGCAATCACGAAAGTTATTACCGCCCCTCGCTGTGCAACTGATGTAGCTGCTTGGTTATTAAATGGTTAAACATAGTAACCTATTTCTCTATCATTGTGTCTATATGTAACGTGGAATAGCAAATATCTGTATCCCTAGTAAGATGCATTAGGTTTAGTATACGCTGTGCTGTAGGAAGTGGCGACTGATGTATAAAGTATTTTCTATACTTTTCGATACAAAGAAGCTAATTTTGGTTCTTTATGTCAAAGGTTTAAGAACAATAGAGATTGGGAGAAGAGGAGAGCATTGAAAAAATAAAGGTTAAAAGGTTGGACGGACTGCGGGCTCTGGATTGTAAAACAAAAGGAAAACTCCAGGGTATTCTCTTAACCTCGGAGAACAATAGACCCGAATAGATGTCTATTAATAGTCCCCCGAGCAGAATGGCCGCGGTGTTTGTCAGTTCTGAGCATTCCTCCAGATGTTTTATTACAGAAAATTCTATAGGTTATCTGTAGTATTATATCCAACGCCGACTAGAAAGGTGAGCTCATATTCTATTTCAGGAGCCCGGCATCGACACAAACAACTTAGTTGCTGGGACACTGATATCATTGCATGATCTGTTATATGCAGAGGTGGGCTCGTAGGGAAACGCTGGGGAACGCGGCCTCCTCCATCACTGTATAACTCCATGATGTTGTGCCATGTCAGATATACTTATACATATAACTACATGATTATCTCTTACTAAATGATATGTGGTTGTATCCTAACACTCCGCAGAGAGAACCCCAAATAAAGTCACAGTCAGACCTACAGTAGTTATCTGAATCTGCACTGCCCTTGTAGTCTCGCTAGCTTGTTAGTATTGGATATACCAATAGGTGATAGTGAACGCGCTCTTAAATAAAATATTAGTTTCTTATCTACTACATCCCGAGTGAGTGCGTTCACTATCACCTATTGGTATATCCAACACTAACCTGCTGCATTACCACCGACCTCCAGTCGCCGAAGTGTGACGCTGCCAAATATACTCGAAAGGGCGGCATACATAGGCTCCTGTGATATCAAAAGAATCCTGCTGTGTCATAGATCCATAAGAAGCACCGTTATTCTTATTTATTCTAACAATCCAATACCAAGTGTCACTAGCTTGTTACTCTTCCTATAATTACCGTATATACTCGAGTATAAGCCGACCCGAATATAAGCCGAGGCCCCTAATTTTACCACAAAAAACTAACTCGAGTATAAGCCGAGGGGGGGGGGAAATGCAGCAGCTCCTGGAAAACTTCAAAAATTAAAATGTTGGGAGTTTTTGGGTGCAGTAGGTGCTGGTGCTGGGAAAGGGGAGGGGGTGTTTGGTTGTCTGTCTGCCCCTTCCCTGAGCTTGAGGACTGGGTTTGTTTCCCCCCACTTGGACTTCAGCCTGGCTGACTATAGGGGATCTGCAGTTCTCCTATTAACCCCTTCCCGACAGAACAGGAGCACTGCAGATCCCCTATATTCAGTAGCCCGGGCACTGTCAGACACATGGATAACTAATGTGTTTGTGTTTCACAGTAATTTTCTACTTTTGTATGTATTCTAGGGAAAGGAGGGATTTACAATTTTTTTTTCTAAAGCTTCTTTTTTTCCCCCCACTATTTTAAGGGAGAGTCTATACATTAAAGGGGTATTCCCACGTCGCATACTCACCAGTCTTCACTGCTGTAAAATCTTCTTTCTTCCTGGTTTCTTGCGTCATTTGGTGGGCGGGGTTTCACATGCAACCTGCCATTTAGCTCCACCCCCAAATTAATGTGTAGCTCCGCTCACCACATAGTGTGATCCTATGGGGCGGCTGAAGGGCCTGTGATGTCATCAAAGGTCCTCAAACAACACTATATGCACAATATTGGACTATGAAGTACAGGCAGGAGCAACTCCATTCTGTGTTACATACAGAGACTGCCTGTCTCTGCCATAATGAACACAATTGAATTAGCTAGCCTGATAACTGGGAGAACAGAAGACGAGTTCAGAAATGAAAGCAGCTCCTCTCCCCTATCTGAGAGCAGGGAGGTCACGTGGTGTAGACACAGGAATAGCTAGATACACAGGCTCGCTCCCTGCACTTAGCCCCTCCTCCCTCCCCCCTGAGAGCAGCAGATACATCACTTGACTCATGAGCAGATAAGTCAGGGCAGTGTCAACAATGAATTGAATAAAGTAAGATAGTGGACAAACAAAGCAGTTTTGCTGAAGCAATGTATTTAGGAAAAGTCTTACATCCACATGAACAAGCAGTATAGATAGGATCCTTGTGATGGGACAACTCCTTTAATATTGTGGCTGGTCATAGACCCACCCACCCACCCACCCCAAAATCCGTGCTGAAAAATTTGGCTTATACTCGAGTATATACGGTATATTTTTCTTAGATTATATATATATATATATATATATATATATATATATATATATATATATATATAAATTTTATATCTACAGTTGCTAAACAGACCTATGCGTCGCCATACTTACAGACTACAAACAAGCCATACAACGGGTTGAGCAATCAGGAAAGATCGGTTCCCGATCGGCGATCGAGCAAATTTCACGATTGGGATCGGCTGGAAAATGAACGAAAATCAGATTTTAAAAACGATCCTTTAATCTCAAGATCGGCTCAACCCTAGCCACATGTTGTCTGCACCTACAGCTTGAAACACATTAAAGATAAGAATATAGCTTTAAGACCAGGCGGCCATATTGTAATTATGTGTCAACCTATAATAGTTCATAAATTAAATAAAACAGCGCAGAAAATAAAATGGTTTTACTAGGAGGGGTAATTTGAGGGGTACAGATGGGGGCAGGAACTTTAGGGTGCCATAAGGAGTTTCTTCCCAATATGAAGAGACCAGTACTGTAAGCAGAACGTTACACTCGGGGAATGGCGCAGGTTTCCATGAGGTCCAGTAGATCACATTCCACTTCTGGTCTTCTTTGACTTTGTTTCTTTCTTCTTCTGTTTTCCCAGCTTGGCCAGTGCGCTGCAGCGAGATCCCGAATCTGAGCTGTATTAGGTCATATTTATTGAATAAAGGGAAATTATAATTCTTTGCAAATGAAATTAATAACACGCGCTGGCCCTGATGCCAAAAAGCGGAGGAGCCAGTCCATTAGTGGCGGTTTCCTGCCCGCCATGGGAAACAAGCTTCTTGAGTTTGTAAGGACGGAAGTTGTGTGTTTTTTCCAGCGCGGTAGAGTAGAACACCAGAGGACTGAATGACATCATCGCTATAGGGTATAACTCTTTCTCTGCCATTGGTATACGGAAGGCTGAGACATTGGGAGGTTGTTTCTTTAACAAGGGGTTAAACTGACCCTCTTTTAGTCTCTTGCACGTTTCTTTATTCTCTCCCTTCCGGACATTTACTTCCTGTCTTGGAAGAAAAAAAAAAAACGGATGTGCAGAACCTTTACCAGGACATCCTTAGCTTGTAAATAATGAGGCTTCTTGAAAGAAAGAGGGAATGTTCTGCACACTTACAGTATTTATTCAGTGGCCGTCGATAAGTTTTCACTCTAAGGAGGAGCTGTCACCACCCCTGACATGTCTGGTACTTATATGGTCTACTCAATCCTTCTCCAGCACCAGATTTTGTAACCCTGTATTGTCCCATTTCTCTTGGATCCCTCCAGGTTTTTGATACAAATTTGATTCTTATCCAAGTGGTGACTTCCTGCCCAGTCTGCCCCAATTGGACAATGCCCAAGATTACGGGGACAGCGCTCACCCTGGCTGTTGACCATTTAGATAACACATTCGATTTTGACCACCTAAGCTGCTGAAACGCGCGCAACATCAGTGGATCTTCTGGTACAACAAAGCTAGAGGCTGATTCTATAGATACTAAAAGTGGCTTGGGTTGGACTTTTGAGTGGTCAATTCTTTTATCTGCAATTTCCTTGCATCGATTATATTTGATGTGTTGTATATAGGGTTGAGCGTTTTTTGATCGGAAAACATTGGATCCCGATCAGTGATCGAGCAAATTTCACGATCGGCTGGAAAATGATCGGAAATCGGATTTTAAAATCGATCCTGAAATCTCAAGATCGGCTCAACCCTATTTGTATACACCCCCTGTGTTTATGAGACGTTATATATTGTGCGTTTGCACGTCATCATTAGCCCCATACCCCTGAGGACACCACAGATCGTAGTGAAACATGTTGGGGGGGTTGGGGGGGGGGGGGCTTGAACTTTGTTTTGGCTTTTAGATGGGCATCTTAGATAGTAATGATACAGGGACTTGTACTGCAGGCTCGCCCTATACGATATTATTATTAACCCTCCAACGTCTCAGCACTAGACTATACAATGCACAAGATATCCCCATATGACCCATCAATACAAAGCAAACTAATTTGTTGCTATTGTGAGAAGGTGACCGGTGACAGCCTGGGAAGTAAATATACAAATAAGTCTTTCTTGGTAGAAAAAAAACACGTTGCTCTAGTGCCACCTTTCAGAAGGTAGCATCCTATGGCTCAATGCCTGATTTTTCTGAAGGCTGGAAGCCTAATCTGGGAATATAGAGGAGTTGTTCCGGCTTGGCTATATTCCCAGGCTTTGATTCTAGCTTTCAGGAGAAGTCTGCATTGATGTATAGGAGTTGCTTTCCAAAAGGTGGATCTAGAGCAAGGTTGCTTTTTTTCCACCAACGAGGACTTAGTTGTATATTTCTCAGTATATTGGTGATGAACATACTGAAAAGAAGAAAAGCAATCTGCTGCTCTGGTAGGCACCACAGACGTCCTATTACAAAAACCGGTCCTAGATGAATCCTGACTTAATCTTTGTAGATGTGATAACGTGTTAGAAGGTTTTCTTCTATGGTGTTTTATAGCAACCTGATGATTGTGATATAAAATAACCTGTAATCTAACGTTAGTACTATACTCTAATAGAAGGCCCTCTTTTGGGGAGCGGGGGTTTAGGCCTCCACCGGGGAGAGGTTTTTGTTATTTTACCCATTCTTCTACAGAAGTCAGATCCTGTTAGATAAGCAAGTCACTGACTAAAGCCCAATAGAGAGCTATGAAAAGGTCACTGTACAAACACTGGCTGCTGTCACACATCATTGTAGCTGCACATTGCTGACTATTACATGAGGCTGACAGATTCCCAGCGCATTAACCCCTTCCTACCATACAATGTAGAAGGATAGAATGTTGCCTAAAGTATCCAATGGCTAAACTCAAACTAACTAGAATGATTCCGGACTTTGTTCTCCACTGGGACCAGATAAGGTCGGAGGTTTTCTAGATTTGTTAGAAAGTATCAAACACAATACAAGTCTGTGCAAGTCTATATATGCTGTATACTTGATATCTGATTGAAATGACATCATATGTATGACTGTAAATGGTGCACATTGATATCATTGCAGTTACAGATTGCAAACCATAGAAGTCACTGATATTAATAGAATTATCTGACCCTCGCAATCCATATCTCTTATAGGAGATGTCAGCTGCACCAACAAGCACGTAGTGTAGGATTCCAACAGCGGCTAAGATATTACATCTCTGAAGATGCTGATTACATGTCTACCTATTGAAATAAATATGTATGCTTAGCAGAACCAAACCTTCATGTTTATACTGGAGTTAGATTAGGGTCACCTGAAATAAATGGCGTTCCGCCTTGTAAATCGGAGCCTCCATTGCTGTTTTTGAAAATAAGCCGATGAGCTCTTTGGAGCATTGAGGGCATTACCCCCTGAACTTTTTGGAGAACTGGAAACGCCCTCGTTGCTCCAAACAGATAATTTGCATATTGCCAAAACTAAGAACTCATCATCTGCTGGAATGGGGTGATATTCGGGGGTTCTGGCCCCTCTATTAAGGTGGCCATGGACCTAATGGATGCTTTCTTGGAGGACCTCAATGATAAAAAGCTTATAACACAACATCAGTATGAGATTATGTGGAATTGGTCGGGTCAGACTATGGGTTTATGAAGGATCGGTCGGGTCAGTCTATGGGTTTATGAAGGATCGGTCGGGTCAGACTATGGGTTTATGAAGGATCGGTCGGGTCAGTCTATGGGTTTATTAGGGATCGGTCAGGTCAGACTATGGATTTATTAGGGATCGGTCGGGTCAGACTATGGGTTTATGAGGGATCGGTCAGGTCAGACTATGGGTTTATGATGGATCAGTCGGGTCAGACTATTGGTTTATGTGGGATCGGTCAGGTCAGACTATGGGTTTATGAGGGATCGGTCAGGTCAGACTATGGGTTTATGATGGATCAGTCGGGTCAGACTATTGGTTTATGTGGGATCGGTCAGGTCAGACTATGGGTTTATGAAGGATCGGTCGGGTCAGACTATGGGTTTATGAAGGATCGGTCGGGTCAGTCTATGGGTTTATTAGGGATCGGTCAGGTCAGACTATGGATTTATTAGGGATCGGTCGGGTCAGACTATGGGTTTATGAGGGATCGGTCAGGTCAGACTATGGGTTTATGATGGATCAGTCGGGTCAGACTATTGGTTTATGTGGGATCAGTTTATAAGAAACAGGTTGGCTAGTAATGGCTTATACTCAGATGTGACGCCACTGGAGACAATAGCAGGTCCTCTTCTTTTTAATATTTTCTATTAATGACCTAGTAGAGGGTTTATGACATAGAATCTCAGTATTCGTACTCATGTGTACGAGGCCATACAATATAATGGGTTGGTGAGCCGCTATAAATGCGGATGGCCCATGTCTCTGTCCATAGAACCTGAGGTTACATCGTCCTATTCCATTGCAGATCCATGGACAGTAATAGGTTGCATCTCGTCCTACTTTTGCTTTTTCTGACAATATATGTGCGCAGGATTGCGGTAGGTTTATTAGTTTTGCTTATGAGTTATGACTGATATTACAGCCACTAAACCCCCCTGAGTTCTCTTTCCGTACAGTTACATAGCTGTGAATTCTTGTTTGTCTGGTCTTAAATTCTTCTACAAGTCTAGAGACGTCCTATGGAGAGATCCCCCATCGCCTACGTCAGACACTGCCCGTTCTTGTAGCCATGCGGGATGGATGAATACTGCACTCCATGGCTATGGGGGTCTTCGTTATATTGTCTGATGACGGATACGCTTCAGTTTTATCTTAGCATTGCTGGTAACATCACGATGGGATGGTCTTTGCCAGGACATGTCACCGGTGCTAAACTTTCATGTTCAGTTACAATGTTACAGTCAAGATAGGATGCCGGCATAAATCAGAACATGCACTGAAGCATCCAGGGTGTGGATATATGCATACCGCAGTCCGAAACTTTCCATTGCATTGTAAAGAGACTCTTTCACCACCTCCACTAACTCCAATTCTTTGCATCCTTTAGGCCCATGTAATGAGCCGCAGTCAAAAAGTGCATCGGAAACGCATCATTCCTGAGCAATCCATTGGTATCAGTGTCTAATATGTTTATTAGACTCTCTACGGACAAGTGGATGGTTTGGGGTAGTCGCAGACATGACTCTGACCTCTGACCTCTCACATACCAATTGTAACCTTAAATTGTCACTTTGTAATAAATTGCATAAATCAATGGTGCAGGCAAATCTAAGAAAATCGTGAAATATCAGAAAAGTTTTTTCTTCACTTATCAGATCTCCCCAAACCGGTATTTACTCTGAAATCTCTGATGAATAGGTCTTGCCTTCTCATGACAGATTCGCTATTGAATTAGCTTTCATGTGTTCGGACACCATTGGTGTTACATAACACAAAAGATACCTGACTCGTCGCATTGTCACCTTTGACCGTATGTGTCTGGGTGGCGGAGATATCGTTTTTTCACCGATATCCATCCACTGTCAAGGGGTGGGCCTTACAGCTTAGTGTCATGGCTGGGCTTCGAGGAACGCCCCTCTGACAGTATGCTGAGCAGTAAGGCCCGTCCTTCTGACAGTGAAGGGATATCAGTGCTGAAACCAATGGCATGGATATCTCCGGCACCCGGGTCCATTGCGGTGAAGCTGATAATGTGCAGAATTCAGCCACTCAGCTGGCCTTAAAATTCCTTGTAAGGTATTTTGCCCATACAACTTGCAAAGGCTGAGTTATCAGTGGAACGTTGAGTAACTAAGTTGGTGGATATGTTTATTAAGTGTAAGAATTGTACATCATTAATGTCTTAAAGGGTTTGCCCATTATCAGAACAAACATGGGGCTAATGTTCGTGAGCAGTGCCCTGCCCCCATGGCCTCGGCTAAGCCCCATGCCCTTCCACTTTTACCACTGAACTCATGTATTCTGTCGGATTATTCTCTTGGTTCAGTGTTACATTGAGATATGTTCTACGTCTTGACATTCCATCTGTCGTAATCGCTACATTTATCCTAATATACCTTCTTAATGTTTATATTTTTTCTTCCACAGCTTTCTTCAGCTGTCTTTGTACTGGAAGGAGGAGGGATGTGGTGAAGGGCAGGAGACCAAGCAATGGAAGTTACAAATGGCAATCTAAACAACCACTCCGATGTGATCCTCAATGGCTACATGAACAAAAGCTTCCAGGCGGCTCCCAAGGAAAACAGCTCAGACGACATGGCAATCTGTGAACTCGACCCTTGTGAAGTGAGCGGCGTTTCCACACAACTTCAGACAGAAGATTCACCGCACCGGTATGAAAAGAAAGCGAAAGGGACTCGTATTTGGAGTTTTGTCAATAGGCGGAGGGCAAACTCTGGACGTGCCAAGAGACCTCAGTCGATGATACTTACAACTGAAATCAATGAACCTAAACCCAAGTTATCTTTTATGGACAAAGTGAGATCTTTTAAAAGGTTAAGATCTGCAACGTTTTCCAAAAGTTCCGTTCTCCGGAACTCCAAAGCCAAGGTCCAGAGTCAACCGACAGAAAACATAGAACTTTCTATTCCAAGCGCTTTATTCAGAACGAGGAAATATGCCGACGGACAAAGACCTTATAGACATTCCTATGCGGGTTACATCGACGACTTAGACACCTCTTTTGAAGATGTCGAGTTAAATATTAGCATTTCTGAATGTATATCTACTGAAAGCAAGTGGTTACGAGACATAGGGGTTGGAATAAATGGGAATTCCGAACCTATAGAAAACGAGAGCGTAAGTAGCAATCGTAGACGTCCATTGGTCGGGACTAAGAGCTCCACCATTGCTGAAGGAGAAATTCAAAGGAGGGGACTTCGGATTCCTCCAGAACATCGGAGGGGCAGGAGCTCCTATATGTGGAGTTATCTCAAAGGGATTTCACTAGCCACAAAAGACAATTCAAAAGCACTGGATAAATTTCAAGGAACCACTTTCCAAAATATAGAATGCACAAAGGATAACCTTCCCTCTTCGGAGACGGAGCAAAAATTTGAGGACAGTGTTGACATGGGCAAAACGTCGGACACGGGTAGTGGTGGCAAAACCAGGAACTTTGGGGGGGTGTTTAAGTTTTTCAGCAATGTAGCAGAAGCAGCGAGAAAATGGAGAAGTTCCACTAGGTCATCTGCATCAGATGACCAAGTGTCTCAGTCAACTCCAAGGACTCCGAGGTTACAAAACTCTTCTGTCAAGGAACCTCTTATTATTGAAAATGAAAACGCTTTGACTTTTCCTTCCGAGCTTCTGCAGTCTCCGGATTCAGGTGTGTGGGAGACTCATGTCCAGGATAATGTGTCAGTGGAGGATAATGCAACAGAAGAAGAGCTTGGTGAGCCAATAAATGGACCTACACCGATAGCAGATAACGCTGTACATCTAGACAATGATTGCTACACGGACGATGAGCCAAAAGATTCTGACGCAGGGTATTCAGCGTCCCAGACCGAGGAATATAAATGTACGGATGGATGTAATAACATCTCTGATGGTTGCTCTGACCATTCCCAAGAAGAACCTCTGAATGACTACAAGTTTCATACGGGTTATGATAGAAATGCTGACAACTCATTTATGACTCAGTCAAGCGTACAAGATGAGGATGTGTTTGAGTGCAGCAAATCTCATATTAGTCTATCATCCTCGTCTTCCTCCTGTGTAGAGGTAGGCATCATCTATCTTATTTCTTCTTCATCAGTACTGGGTAATGGCGCACTATAGGACAGGTTGGTCCTCCATTGTATGGGTAAGGCAATGGAATTGTGTTATTCGTTCATTCTCCCCAGAATTATGGTGCTTAGTTAGGATTCTGAGCAGTCTGAAGGCTGGAGATTGTTATAGTCTGCATGTCATTGGTGGAGTATAGGGAACATTGGCCATCGGGACCCCAAAGACTGGAGAGTAAGGAGTCAAGATTGGAGTATGTAATCCTTTACTGCTCTAGGTCTCCAGGGACATTACTATGAAAGGGTTCGTCTGGCTGTTTATTAAAAAAAAAAAGAAGGCGCCAAACCTTCGTCACTTCCATTCCACCATATCCTGAGTTCCTGGACAGTTCTGATCCCTTTTCCTATAGAGCAGTGGCCAACTGGTGTTTGCATTTTTGTTACCTAATATTTTATGTAACATCTCCAAGACTCAAGATCAGGGACGATTTGGTTACATGGAATCTTTTTGCAAATTTACAGATATTTGCTTTTCCGATCTGTATCTATAGAACCCGGGCAAGTTTCTTAGTTTTGTTATAGGATGACCAATGCAGCAAAATTTTTGCAGTTTTCCAAGTAGCAGATAAACTCAGACTTAAAGGAACATGGTATGAATGGTAAAGGTTGACCTATGCCATAAATACTCAATCATGACCAATGCAATAAAATATAACAAAAATTAGACAATTCTCCTCAACTACTACACAAGGGATATCCGAAAGGCTTCTCGTATTGCATTCTGGTAAAACCATTCTTCATGTTCTTCATGTCACATCCGCTGTTGTTTCACGTTCCCTGCGTTGTTCGGGGTCGACAATACAATGACACCAGTCTAGACACTGCGAGAATAGGAGTAACAGAATGGCATTTTCTGATCTGTTCTGTCCAATGAGTCGCTGTCCTAGTAAATGCAATAATGTGTCCTCTTTTGTTATGTCATATGAGTATGCCATGTACATAGTAATGGGGGAGAGAGGACATGGTGTAATATAGCGGCTTTCTGCTAAAAACAGATCTAAATCTACTTTAAAGTGGTTGCACAAAGTCATTCCCTATTTATAGAATAGCATTAGAACCCGCACGGATCCTGAGAACGGAGCTTTTCATCTTCAGTCCTGACCATTCACACTCCTTGGCAGTGCCAGCGATGGCCGTGTACTTGGCTACTTCCCGCTCTCCCATAGAGAATGAATGGAGCCCATACTAGACGTACATATACTAGGTCTGCCACTCTATCAAGAGAACTGGAGCCTTGGGATCGTCGGTGTCCCTGTGGTTGGACCCCACCGTTTATGAGGTTATCCCCTGCAATAACATCATCTCTTGGTACATCGCCATTAATAAAATTGAGCAATACCCAGGACAAAGTTTGGCATTGTTTCTGCAGGAAAGCACTCCTATACAATGTCTTCTATAGAATTGTGAGTTTGCAAACGTAGAATCTTCTATCCAGTTTAAAATAATCTAAAAACGGACTGTTCCTCCAATTCTTATAATCCATCACCTTCTGTAGATAGGGATAGCAATAGTCTATAAATAAAGATCAGGACGCACATTCACAATGCAAATCATTCAGATTTCATTAGCTAGATAGGACAATCTTTCCTTTGTGAATATATTTGATTTCTGTTGAATTTGAGTCATTTTAGATTAGCAGCGAGTGACGAGACTGTCACTTCAGAACGCTTAAACATTGTGAGATATTAAGGAAACGTATCACGCCGTTACCTGAATGTAGAGCAGAGTCGATTAGGAATTAGGATAAAGAACGTGATCACAATTCATTACAGCGACATTAACAATGGAATCAAGTAAAATGGAATTAAAGGAGGAATAGGAAGACCTTAAAGTAACATTCATGGGACAAGTAGGAGAAGCACAAGATGGAGGTGTCCCGGGGCAGTCTCTAGAATGGTCCAGACTCTCCAGATAGTTATAGGTTTGTGATCATTTGACCAACACACGTGTTGTATGTTTCATTCCAGAGATATATGTATTAATTTACCATCGGCTCCATATTTGCTACTTGGATTCCTTCCCCTCCATTAGGACGGCTTGTCCCCGAACTCGCATAAATTACCTGCGAGAATTGGTTTCCAGGAATACACAATGAACGCTCGGGCAGGTTGCATTTATTATATTAATGAGGGCTGCGGGTTACAGGATAGACTTGGACAACTGCGTATATTATTAAGTAATTCCTTACCAGATAAGGTGCATGCACGCTCCTTGACAATCCATATCAGAATAGATGTGCGAGTCCAGCTAGAAACTGAGCGCGCTCATAGCTCTAGTGCAGGGGTAGGGAACCTTGGCTTTCCAGCTGTTGCAAACTCCCAGCATGCATACTTGCTCTGCTGTTCTTGGAACTCCCATGGAAGTGAATGGAGCATGCTGGGAGTTGTAGTTTCACAGCAGCTGGAGAGCCGAAGGTTCCCTACCCCTGTTCTAGTGGATCCATGAGCCATTATAAACTCAGTCTCTGCTCATCTGGATTTATTGACAAGGATTTATTTTAGTGCATATCCTAGGCTGAGACCTCATACTGCACAAGACCAGCCGCAGTGAAAGGAACATGTCAGTAAGGCAGCTGGGCAGAGATTGAGTTTAACTCATGAATACACAGAACTCAGGAGTATACAGGACTCACAAGTTCTGTCTATAATCTAGTCTGTACAGTCTCCCTAGGTGTCTGTTTCCTCTGGGTTCCCTGATTTCCCCTACACTCCATAGACTCGAATACTTTTAGGCTGAGGCCCCACGTTGCAGAAACGCAGCTTTTTTTGTTGCAGTTTTTTGAGCCAAAGACAAGAATGGTTACAAAAGTAATGGAAACTATATAGGAAGGTCTTATACTTCTACCTTCTGCTCAATCCACTCCTTTTGGGCCAACATTCTGTGTTGAGCCGATCTTGAGATTTCAAGATCGATTTTAAAATCTGATCATTTTCCAGCCGATCTCGATCCCGATCGTGAAATTTGCTCGATCACCGATCGGAATGCGATCTTTTCCAATCCCAATCCTCAACCCTATTCAATGCTTTTCTATGGGAAGTGTCACTTTTAGGGTTGAGCCGATCTTGAGATAACTTCGACCTCGATCCTGCTGGAAAAGATCGGGATCGGAATTCCGATCGCGAAATTTACTGGATCGGAATCCGATCTTTTCCAATCCCTAGTGTTGATTCATTTCCAATATTTCCGTAATATAGTTGGAGCTCAGTTTTTTTCTGCTACAGAGAGCCAATGTTTTTGTCTACCCATAGAGATAGAGGATAACGCTGCGTCCGCCTGCAGCCGCCAATACAGGACCTTTCTGCAGACGGTTTTATTATTGCTATACATATCTAAGCAGTATGTAGCAGACTCCTAAATCCTCATAGCGGCAGCTGTAGGCAGACAGAATTTTAGGAGGACCCTGCAATGCTACTAGTTTGGCCACGAGTCCGGCCTTAGAGCGTTATCTCATCCCAGGCCCCAGTATTCTGTTATGTCTAATGTTTGACATTTAATCTTCTATCGTCCTGTTCTTTGCAGAGTCAAGGGCACGAGCATTTCGCTTTAAAGTTAGTTATGAGAGAAAAAAGAAGTTGCATTGTTGTATCGAGCTGTTTACATAAAAGAAGAATATTCTGTTTCGGACGTGTATCATATGGATATGTCATAAATATTGATAATTATGTTGCATCTAATTGATTAGTGATTAAGACCGGCCTATAACATGGAGGTGGCACAGAATGTGTCCCATGGAGTCAGAGCACAAGCAGAGGGTTTGCTAATAATGGAGGAGTCACGGTGCAGGGATGTCGTACAGCACAATGTTATTTCTTCATCGCTGCACATCAGAGATTTCCATTTCACTGCAGCAAAGTGTCTGACATTATACTGTTACTTCCAGTAAAGGGATATAGCCGTCAGCTCTAGGGTTGTGTGAGTGACACCGACTGTCATTCGGAGCCATCGGATACAATCATTAGATTGGGGTGTAAAGCTCTGGAAAGTGTCTGAGCGCCATCTGCTGGACATTCATAGATAAAGCAACACTTGGCTTTATACAATGTATCCAGTAGTTCTAGAGATAGTCGGCCGTATCCTCAGGTGGGGGGCAATAAAGGGTGTAATACACTGTGGGGGTAGTAAAGGGGATAATATACTGTAGGGCCAGTAAAGGGGGTGTTATACTGTGTGTGGACCAATCAAGGAGATTTTCTGAACTGCAAATAGAGGGACATGACCTACAATTTTAATTAGGGGAGTCCCATCACGGAACCAAAAATCGCTAGGTCAGGAGTTTTGGGTTGGGGGCACCTTTCTATAGGTTGCTCCAGGCCAGCGGCGTAACTAGGAATGGCAGGGCCCCGTGGTGAATCTTTGACATGGAGCCCCCCATACTGAAGCCGAAGACCCCGGTAACAGCCTATTAAAAAAAAAAAAAAACAACAACAAAAGAAAAAACGCAGCAGTCGCCGGGCCCCCTAATGTCCCGGGCCCTGTGGCAGCTGCCTCCGCTGCTTCCCCGGTAGTTACACCACTGCTCCAGGCAGCAGGGAGGTTACGTTTACCCCTGAGTAGACCCCTGAGGTCTAAACAAATCCCATTCATACACTGCAAAAAAAAGAGGCTCTTACTTATTGGACCCCATACCTCTAATGTGTCACATTGTAGTGTGTAGAGTTCCCATTTAAACATATACCAATTACTATTGTACCTATTGCAATGAACAATTCCAACCAAAGATTCTGCTCTTATCCCGGATTTGTGTGACTCCAGTGGGCGCCTTTTGTTTTGTTCTCCCAAATTATATGGCCCATGGTAAAAATTGAAGCGCTCCATAGAAACCGCTCTAAAAATATTTCCTAAGTCTTGATTCAAATAACTTTATTCTGTTTTTTGGAACAAGTTATATGACTGTACAGTCTGTAACATAGATCTGATAGCCGTGTGAATATGACCTAAGGCTGAAGCCACACATTGCAAAAAAATCACAGCTTTTCCAGGTTTAGGCTAAGGACCTAGGTTGCGGAAAAACAAATTTTTTGTTGCAGATTTTGCAGCAGTTTTTTGAGCCAAAGCCAAGACTGGACTGAGCTGAAGTGAGACGTATAAGAACTTCCTATATATTCCCCATTCTATTTGTTGCCATTCTTGATTGTAGCTCAAAAAATTGCAACAAAATCAGCAACAAAAAAACAGCGATTCTGCAAAATGGGGCCTTAAACTGATACTTTAGAATAAAAATATTCGTAGCCACAGGAAGAGAACGGCCCAGAATGTGAATATTTACCAATGGCTTGGATACAATGCCGCACGCTTGCTATGTGTGAATATGCCCTTAGCCTGCTCTTTTCTACACTAGGACTATGGTGGCTTATGAAAAAGGAAAAACTGGTGTTTCATAACATGTTCACGAAAATACTGCCTGCCTGAATAAGAAACTTGAATTGGCCTGTTAGCTGGAATGAATGCTCGGATAAAGCAGCAGTGTCTTCTTACCCTGCGGGCAGGATTGAACTGCAGTTATATATATGTATTCTAAGAGAAGGTCCCACAGCCCCCGAGCACTTACTTCCATCATTCACTGGTCTTGTTAGGATAGGTAGATGGAGGTGCTGACCTGGAGATGGATGTACTCGCAGCACTATTTATAGAGCTACAGTCCAGCGTGCGCCAAGTATAGAGGTGTTTGTTACATAAGGACATACAGGAGGCCCTTGTTTGCAGATGCTCAATACAGCCAATACCTTGCGGAAGAAAGTTACATCGAAATCAGACAGGCCAAATAAAAAACAGTTTGGGGTGAAAGGTTTTCTCATCAGGATTTAGCAGATGGGGGCCCTACACACAGTATAATAACCCCTTATATAATAGACTAGAATGTGTTCCTTAGAGCTTCCATATATATTGTCCCATAAATGCCCACACACCGTGTAATGTCTCAGCTCAGCCCCTATAAAGTATAATGGGCCCAGTCCCCACACAGTATAATGGCCCCAACACAGTATAATGGCCCCAATCCCCAACACTGTACAATGGCCCCAATCCCCAACACAGTACAATGGCCCCAATCCCCAACACTGTACAATGGCCCCAATCCCCAACACTGTACAATGGCCCCAATCCCCAACACTGTACAATGGCCCCAATCCCCAACACAGTACAATGGCCCCAATCCCCAACACTGTACAATGGCCCCAATCCCCAACACTGTACAATGGCCCCAATCCCCAACACAGTACAATGGCTCCAATCCCCAACACAGTACAATGGCTCCAATCCCCAACACAGTACAATGGCCCCAATCCCCAACACAGTAAATTGGCCCCAATCCCCTACACAGTATATTGGCCCCTATACCCAACACTGTATAATGGCCCCAATACCCTACACAGTATAGTGGCTCCAATCCCCAACACAGTATAATGGCCCCAATCCCCAACACAGTATAATGGCCCCAATCCCCAACACAGTATAATGGTCCCAATCCCCAACACAGTATAGTGCCCCAATCCCCAACACAGTATAGTACCCCCAATTCCCAACACAGTACAGTGGCCCCAATCCCCTACACAGTATATTGGCCCCAATCCCCAACACAGTATAGTGGCCCCAACCTCCAACACAGTATAATACCCTCTTATAATACACTATAATGTGTTCCTTAGAGCTTCTATACATATATTGTCCTATAAATGCCCACACATCATGTAATGTCTCAGTTCAGCCCCCACAAAGTATAATCACCCTAATCCCCAACACAGTATATTGTCCCCAATCCCCAACACAGTATATTGGCCCCAATCCCAAACACAATATAATGGCCCCAATCCCCATACAGTATATTGCCTCCTAACCCTACATACTATAATGCCTCCAGGTCCCATACATTACACTAACCCTATTCTTCAAACAGTATATTATATCCAGTTGCCATAGTATAATGGCCCCAGCCCCCGCACATTTTATTGCCCCCAGACCCTATATACTATAATGGATTACAGTAAACCTCCACTATCTGGGTGATGGTGATTGTTTGGGAGATCTCAAGTGGTTTTACCCATGGGTGCTCTCCGGCTTCATGTCCTTTAACAAATCTATTCCATTGTGTCCATGAAAAATCAAACCAACGCAGCAGGAGAACACATTGAACCTGATGTAGCGATGTCTTATTTCAAGCTTAGTAAATTTCTATGTAATATGTTGGAATATTCCATGGAAAACTGGTCTGGGAAGACATGTCTAATGTCTATACTATACATCTGCTTCTCTGTGCAAGTATACAGGTGATTGTTATTCATTGTAAGGACATCAACTCAATGGTCTCCATGGTGGATCCTATCCATATCAATAAGGGACCTTTCTATGACCTTCTGCCGTTGTTTTATAATTCCCATAGGATTATATCTTCTTATCTGAGCCCTGTCCGATTTCCCCTTTGCATTCCTTTTTGGAAATAGTGACAATCTTTGACATCTAGTGTTGCCGGGTGCCATGATTTCTGAATGTGTCTTCTCTAGGAACGATGGCACAATGGAATCCTTGATATCTCCAGAGAGGAGGAATTGACTATGAATGAATTTGAAGGCTCAACATTGACTGATCAGGAGCGGATCGATAACTTGCAAGAAGCCTATGAGGAGGAAGATGAGGAATCCATAGCAGCTAAGCATGACACCAATGCCAATGAGGTCTTAGATAACGACACAAGCCTGACAAGTGATTCGGATACTGACCAGAAGAGCGATGGGTCCGGTAAAGTCATGACCGCTGGACTTCTAACCAGAGATGAAAGTCTCCTCCCGGTGAGAGCTTTAGTTTTGTACCTTTCTGTGATATCTCTCGTTTTATATTGTGCTAATTACATAATCAACTTATTATACCATCTATATCACTATGACATTGTATGGGGGAGGGTTATTGCCTTAAAGGGAGTCTGGACCCCAGTGCAAAGCCTGTAATGGAGCCTGCACCTTCCATGTGTCACTTTGGGTGGGTTCACATCTGCGCCCGGTATCTGGTTTAGCCAATCCGGCAGGTTTCCGTCTTCTGCCTTGAGAAACTGGATAGGGGATAGAAACTCCACTTTTTATACAGACGAATATTCCAACATTTCGGTCCATATGACCTTCATCAGACATTGGATTGTAAGAGGAATAAGGAGTTGCAGAGGTAATATGGGCACATGGGAAGAGCTGTATGGCTAGTGAAAGGGGCTGCCAAAATGACTCCCAAGCCAACAACAAAGCTCGAATAGGAGTAGAACCAAAACATGTGGCCACAAAACAGGAAGGAAACAATAATAATCATCTTTTAGTGGATGTGCAATCCATCCTGCAAGTGTCCAAGTGCAACAAATTTTACACAGACCCCTCCTCGTGTTGCAGCTCTCCTCTAGAATTGTCTCCCAATGTTACCACTTTTTCTGTGATCGACATTTCTATCATCTGTCTTGTCATGTCTGCCTGTATACAAATCTGGCGATCCTGCCCCGCCCCCAGTGCACTTGCTGGTTGCCTTGCATAGCCCTAAGAAGATAATGATCTGCATTGCCTCATTGTTCTTTGCTTTTATTCCACAATTTCGCTTGGGAGCAGGAGTTTAGCTATTGGGGGTGCAGGTGCAGACCCTGCAGAAGCCCCAGAATACATAAAATATACCACTACTCTAAATGGCACCGGGTAAAAGGAATTTCCATTGCATATTTTGCATCAGGGCCCAGGTACTAGAAAGATATGGACCTGACAAACTCCCTTCCGATTACAACTGTTAGAGCCGTACTATGGGTTGTCGCTGTCGAATTAGCTTCACGTTTCACTTTCTCAGATGCAAATTCGAGTGCTAAGTGGCTGCGTTCCTGTTGTGAATACAGAAATAGCTCTTTCATTATAAATAAAAGGACTATAATTACCAAATGTTAGCGTCTTCTCTGACTACTCATGTGCTAACAGGTGGCCATTTTTAGAATACGAGTAAAACCTTCTTTAGAGACTCGATGGTTGTTGCAGTTCCCTCGTTGCCACTGTTGCGACTATTTCTTATTTGACTAACATCTTCAAGAATACTGAAAGCGGAATTCCCCGTAACCTGTAAAACGGGGGGTCAGAGATTAGTCAAATTCTAGCCAAGGGGCGTTGGGGTCAAATGGAATAAAATAAGAAAAGACTATTTTTATAGTAACTCTCGTAGTGTTGCAGCGCTCCCTGACAAGTTTTGCTTACTTGGCTTGTCATCTATGGATGTTCTCGATGCAGCCAATCATTGGTCTCAAGTTGTAGAGCTCGAGACTTGAGGCCGGTGATTGTTACAGCAGATGCCAGTAAGTCATTGATCCAAGTAAACAAAGACTGGTGCAGTGGCACAAGAAAAGTAAACAACGAAGAAGTCGTAACGCACTGCGGCCCCTTTGGTGGGTGGCCTAGGTGTCAGAACCCCACTGACCTGTTATTGATGACCTACCTTGAGGATAGGTTATCATTAAGTAAGAAATGGACAAACCCTGTAAAGAATAATAAGCAAAATAAACAAAGACACAATAAGATACAAAGTATCAGTTTTCGCTTACACAATGGTTTCAGACGCTTCACTTTACAGAACACAATAATTAGCATTTCTTAATGGTGCCAAAAGAAATATCTTCTCGCAAAATGTTGTTCACATTCATTTCCTCAAGAAGAAATACTTGGATGAGATAACACACAATAGGTGCGGCATCTTCTAGTAAAATGTAACCAGATGAACATGTAGAGAACAATAATGCTCAGTATCCGGATCTAGAGTCTGGATCTGCTCACTCACCACAGATAGAGAGCGAGTTTGCAGATGTTCATGAGATTGGTTTGCTGATAACTTTGTAATTCTTCTTCGCAGCCCCTGAGGCTTCCCCCCACCCCACTTACTGTACCCCCTTCATTCAAGTTCCCATTGGATAGATGTATGTCGCTACCTCTGTCTCAGAGCACCCCTTCTGGACTCGATCAAGTTGGGTGGATGAAAAGGAAGCTGATGAGCACAGGTTAGTACCGTAAAGGAGGGTGGGCTTGTGACATTGGGATATGGGACACACTTAGGGGATACATTTTGGCTAATAGGAGATTGAGGGAGACAAAACCTGCCAACGGGAAGGAGACTTAGACCATTAACAGAGCTGGCGATATGTTTACTATAGGAGAGGAAGATCTGGGATCAAAGACTCTGGAGGTCCGAAGAGAAAGCAGGAAGGGGAGAAGATGGAAGCCTATAAATCCTCAGTCCCACCAACTCCCAGTGCACCAGGTACGCGTCACTTTCCTGTTTATGTACGAGTGAGGTTTGTAGTCTTCTCGAAAAGGTGAAGGCTAAACAACCAGGTAAACCATGCAAATTCTGTAGAATGTAGGAATAACTCTTTCTTATATGTATAAATGTGTTGCCATCCCATCACAGCCAGTGATGAGTTATGCTAGCACCATGGTGGGCCCTCGAGCCTCGGTGGGCCCGCAGCATCGCCTCCATTCCCTGCATGAGAGGTGTACTACATATAGGAATGCAGCATACTAGCCAGCCTATGTGTTCATATAATAAACTTGTAGATTATTTAACAAACTACCCAGTATTTTACTAAATAGATAAATCTAGGTGCACGGTCAGACTGAACAGTATCTTCTCTCTGAGTCTGGCTTTACAAACATTACTGCAGGGGTTCTAATCCCCAGTTATCTCACTGCCACCGACTAGGTGAGCACATACGGTAGATCCAACAAGATGATACAAATGGAAAAAAAAACACTTATGTTGGCGCAGTTTTAGGAATGTTTAAATATTTAGAAAATACTTGATGTGGCTGAACAGTGGCCGCTCTAATGAAGTTTACTATTGAGTAATGAGCAGCAAACCCGAACCGCACAGCTCAGGTCCATGCCGAACATTGTGGGTTTGGGTACCTGAATCTAAACTTTAGCACTGAATTTCGGGTTTGGGTTCAGCTCATTCCTAAAGCAGGTTGATTGACCGCTGAGCAGACTGTATATATTGTGTAGACTGTTATGTATATTGTGTATACTGATGGGTAGACTGGTAAACATAATGTGTAGACTGTTGTATATACTGTGTAGATTGCTGAGTCCAGGGAGGAAGAGAGAGGAGCCGAATACTGTGAGGGGGAGGGAGAGGAGCCGGATACTGTGAGGGGGAGGGAGAGGAGCCGGATACTGTGAGGGGGAGGGAGAGGAGCCGGATACTGTGAGGGGGAGGGAGAGGAGCCGGATACTGTGAGGGGGAGGGAGAGGAGCCGGATACTGTGAGGAGGAGGGAAGAGGAGCCGGATACTGTGAGGAGGAGGGAGAGGAGCCGGATACTGTGAGGGGCAGAGAGAGGAGTCGAATACTGTGAGGGGGAGGGAGAGGAGCCGAATACTGTAAGGGGCGGGGAGAGGAGCCAAATACGGGGAGGGGGAGGGAGAGGAGCCAAATACGGGGAGGGAGAGGAGCCGAATACTGTGAGGGGGAGGGAGAGGAGCCGAATACTGTGAGGGGCAGAGAGAGGAGCCGAATACTGTGAGGGGCAGAGAGAGGAGCCGAATACTGTGAGGGGGGAGGGAGAGGAGCCGAATACTGTGAGGGGGGAGGGAGAGGAGCCGGATACTGTGAGGGGGGAGGGAGAGGAGCCGGATACTGTGAGGGGCAGAGAGAGGAGCCGAATACTGTGAGGGGCAGAGAGAGGAGCCGAATACTGTGAGGGGCAGAGAGAGGAGCCGAATACTGTGAGGGGCAGAGAGAGGAGCCGAATACTGTGAGGGGGAGGGAGAGGAGCCGAATACTGTGAGGGGGAGGGAGAGGAGCCGAATACTGTGAGGGGGGAAGGAGAGGAGCCAGATACTGTGAGGGGGGAGGGAGAGGAGCCAGATACTGTGAGGGGGGAGGGAGAGGAGCCAGATACTGTGAGGGGGGAGGGAGAGGAGCCAGATACTGTGAGGGGGGAGGGAGAGGAGCCAGATACTGTAAGGGGCGGGGAGAGGAGCCAAATACTGTGAGGGGGAGGGAGAGGAGCCAAATACGGGGAGGGAGAGGAGCCGAATACTGTGAGGGGCAGAGAGAGGAGCCGAATACTGTGAGGGGCAGAGAGAGGAGCCGAATACTGTGAGGGGCAGAGAGAGGAGCCGAATACTGTGAGGGGCAGAGAGAGGAGCCGAATACTGTGAGGGGCAGAGAGAGGAGCCGAATACTGTGAGGGGCAGAGAGAGGAGCCGAATACTGTGAGGGGGAGGGAGAGGAGCCGAATACTGTGAGGGGGGAGGGAGAGGAGCCGAATACTGTGAGGGGGGAGGGAGAGGAGCCGGATACTGTGAGGGGCAGAGAGAGGAGCCGAATACTGTGAGGGGCAGAGAGAGGAGCCGAATACTGTGAGGGGGGAGGGAGAGGAGCCGGATACTGTGAGGAGGAGGGAGAGGAGCCAGATACTGTGAGGAGCAGAGAGAGGAGCCAGATACTGTGAGGGGGGAGGGAGAGGAGCCAGATACTGTGAGGGGGGAGGGAGAGGAGCCAGATACTGTGAGGGGGGAGGGAGAGGAGCCAGATACTGTGAGGGGGAGGGAGAGGAGCCGGATACTGTGAGGGGGAGGGAGAGGAGCCGAATACTGTGAGGGGGAGGGAGAGGAGCCGAATACTGTGACGGGGAGGGAGAGGAGCCGAATACTGTGAGGGGAGGGAGAGGAGCTGTATACTGTGAGGAGGAGTTATCCTAGAAATAATAATAGTGACAGTAAACTATATATATAAATATATATATATATATATATATATATATATATATATACACACACACCCCCATATCATCTCCTAACAAAGTAACAATCACTGCGTTTATATACGCATACTATCTTCTGTCCAGCGCCAAGTGTCCTATTACAACATCTATTCACCATATGGGGTGGCATCAAGAGGTTCCACCTGTCCACAGCCAACATGGACATACTTACGTTCATTAAGTCACAGGACTTGGCCGTGCCAGCGCCTGAGTGGGTGATTAATGTGTTGGCTATTTCCACCTCCTCTTCCACTTACACCGCCACATCCACCTCCTCCTCCTCGTACACCGCCACACCCTACTGTACATTGGTCAGATTTAAGGAATGTGAGCCAGGTATCCCTAGGTGTGAGGATTTTCTTTAAGGTTCTCCAAAGAACATAGGGAATATCTGATCTAGAACTGGTCTGGAATTCCTATTCTGAAGACCTAAAATATTTGCGGTCATGTAATATAATGTCCTATCTGCTCCTATTGCTAATGTGTGAATATACAGCTAGCGCACTAGAAGCTTCCGAAGCCTCGAAACTCGTGAACGCTGCTCTAATTCCCCAGAAAGTCTGCATGATTTATTTTTAATAAGCTTCTTCTTTCAAAGAGAATCTGGTCCGGAAAGTAGAAAGTTTGCTTATTCTATATTATTGTATTGGTTGCCTGTAGGACAGTCTATGGGGTAGTTGGCTTTGGCCACCATGAGATGCGAGCGGGTCAGCCACGCCATACCCATGAAAGGGTTAAGCGGAGGCCGGGTTCCCAGTAACGAGCACAGAACTTTCTTATGGCTGGGGTGAGAAGAAACTATTTTTGAGACCGATTAGCATGACACATCCTAAGGGGGCAAACCGTTGCGATAACGACATCAAACAGTATCTCAGCTGCATACAAATAGATCAGGTGCACCGTCGTGTGGGAGTGAGACAACAAATTAACTCTAGTGCATGGGCTGGCACAGCACGCCGAGCCTGGCGTACAGGTTTAGAAACGAAAATCAAATTATTTCAGCATTTTCTTTTCAGACCGCTATAAGTGAAAGTGGGAAATCAAATCCTTTGAAGATAACTATGCTTTGAAGATAGTCGAGGGCCGGCCATGTCTTCTAAATACCGCTGCCGTGACTCAGAGCTCCAGCCCTACTTCTCATTTCCAGTTAATTGGGCAACACGGAAAGAAGATCAATTAAGAAAGTCACTTTTGCTGAATATTTTTTGCAGGAGAAATCTGGGGCATTGACAGTAGTTTTTTTTTTGCATGTGGATTTTGATAAACATGCACTGGATTCCCGGGCTCCAAATCTGCTGCACCCATTGTCTCCGGGGAGTGAAGTTCAGTTCAAGTGCTTGCAAAATCTGTTTGATGAAGATCTCGACAAAGGGAATCGATGCAATCGTTACGCGCGCCCCTTCTAAAAGCAGCGGAGGTCATGGATTAGTAAATAGTTAAGCAGTGTTACTCATTACCACTCATTAACGTTGCATGCGGTCTCTGTCTGCAGCAGTCTAGGGGTTGGTAACATACGTGCACTTTGCACACGCTCTGTTTTTACACTTGACACGTCTGTATTTCCAGGAGGAATTGTTCCAGCGTCTTGTACGGTGTAGGCGTTAATGACCTGATTACAGCAAGGAGAGGATTCGGTGTCATTGAAGATTTATGACTCTCATTGATTCTAATCATGTCCCACAGAACCCTTATTCTTAGAAAGAAGCCCGAGCATGTGCAAGCAGCGGGAGATCGCTGTCAGGGATCACCATCACCCGGTATTACACGCAGGGTGCTGCGCTCCTATCACTGTGTAGTATACCTAGCCAATTATAGGGAGGACTAGGAAGATGGATGAAGATGTATCCGGGCATGGACAGAGTCTTATGGTGCAGACATTTGGGACCTCGCCTGGCCAGTTTAGAAGCCAATTCTCTCTGGATTTTTATTTGATCCTCTGAAGCTTAGCTTGACTTACTTCACATTAACTGGACAGTGAATACCGCAATCAAGAAGCGAATACCTTTAATAACCTCCTCCTGGGCTGCAAGAGGCAATTTTTTGTTCATTGTCAACTACTTACAAGAGTCCACGGCAAGTGAATGTAAAAAGTTATAAGGGTTCCCGGGTAAAAGAAACCGAAATAGCCCCATAGTGGTGGCCACTGTCAGAAAGGTCTCTTCCAAAGGAAATCCGAGTCATGTGAGGGGTCTCTGTCCACTGAGGAGTCACACAGTCCCCCGCCCCTCCTGAGATGATCCCACAGGTCATGATACATCATTACAAGCTAGCTCTGGTGAAGGGAGTCTGCCAACACCAATATTGATTTAGGTTTCTCTTTTGCATCTGCAACAGAAACAGCTGTGTTTCTACAACACGAGGCCTCAGCCTCAATGTTCTGCCCCTTGGTGTCTCTTCTAGCTAATTTGCAGTTTGAGCCTGATGCCTTCACTGTGGCTGGAGGTTTCTGTTCCATCTCCATTCACTGTGTGAAGACAGGAGGGGTTGATTTTCCTCACAACCTCCACATATCTGCAAACAGCTTGCTCTGTGCAAAGGACTGAAAATTTTGCAAATCTCACAGCTTCCATTTTTCTGTGTTCTGGTATGTATATTTGCCTGCCTGTATGAGTACAGATGGGATATTACTCACAGACAGCAAATTTTCCTCGTGTTTAAGCTGCTATCCTATATTTGCAGTTCAGTGTTCCTGGATCTCCTAGGTTATGATCACTTTGGCTTTTCTCTGCAAAATTTTGGCAAAATTGCATGTAAACAAACCAAATTCATTATAACTGATAGATATAACTTATTGTAGACAGTGGCTTTATTAGTAACCTCTTTCAGGTTTTGGGGTTCCCTTTTAGGCATACTCCTTAGACCCCCACCTATTTTTTTAATGTAGATTGTGAGCCCCATATAGGGAGCACAATGTACATTTAGTTTCCTATCAGTATGTCTTTGTAGAATGGGAGGAAATCCATGCAAACACGGGGAGAACATACAAACTCCTTGCAGATGTTGTTCCTGGCGGGATTCGAACCCAGGACTCCAGCGCTGCAAGGTTGCACTGCTAACCACTGAGCCACCGTGTTGCCCCACCCCACCAATTATTATTATGAACATCTTATAATTTGGCCCTATGTCCTTAAAGAACATCACAAAGTATTTGTATCCAGAATTAACAAATCTGACGGATTGACGTATAAAGGGAGAAGTGTATTGCAATCTCTCTTTTGCAACATCTTTACCTTCGGATATAAGGAAGCCATTACTATTGTCAAAGCATTTTAGTCTCTTTAACTCAAAGACAGACATAATTGTGCCGTGATTATTCTCAAGTGTTTATCTAGCAAATGGAAGAATTTGCAAGATGATCCCATAGAAGCTTTGGAGCCGTCTCTGACAGGTGTACAGGTTTAAATTAATATGATAGAAGTTTCATATCTTAAAACGAAAATTGATTTGTTTGAGAGATTTAGTCTCTTTCTATTCCCACAGAGTAAATATGAGAATGCACTAGATTATTGGAATATTGTAGAAGCTTTTTTTTTCTTTCTTTAAATGGGATTCAAGGAGCTTAGCTGTATTCTTCAATAGATTTAGAATTGATTGAACCCAGCCACACTAATGTTTTGTTTTGTCTGTCTCTTCAGTTCTCGTATCGGTCTCTCTATCTTTAAAAGATATAAAATCACAAAGAATTTCATATTGCTAAGAAAGAAACACAATGCAACCCTATAGGAAGACAAGGAGTGTTTTGATACAATTGCACTTCATTGTACAATAGACATTTGCAAAGTAAAGCGTCCCCCTCTTGCTTCATATAACCCCTGTCCTGTTCTCAATTGCTTTCCCTTTTGCAATCCTTATAGTAGAGAAAGAGGTTTGACCTTAGGGCTATTCTCCCAGTCTCCTCCTTGATAAGGTTAGCAGTATATAGAAGAAAAATTCAGAGCACAATCCAGAAATGTGGAGTCTTATGTATCAAGATTCAGGTGGATTTTGCAACTTGTTACAATGAACTAGGTGAAATCTGTAGGAAAAGATGTAAATTTCCGTAGCATTCTAAAATCTGTACATCCATGGGGTGAGAAAATCCTCATCTACCTGCATGCAGTATAGGATAGGTGCAGAATTGTAGTGCAGAACAAGGGGAAGCCTTGTGCAAGGTTACAACGTCACATGCACACAAAGCACATGTTGGTGCAACCACTCAGGTATGCAAAAGCCAATTTCCAAGCCACAAAACCACCGAGCACATTGGCTTTATTGTTTTTGGAACTAATGCCCAATGAATAAAGGAAAACTGCACAGGAGTGACCACCTCTCCAATCACAGTGGCCGCTGCACCAGACAGGACAGTGGTCAGGGACCCATCTTTTGGAATTTGATGTAGAATCCACACCTATCTTTCATCTTCTGGCATACATGTCTAAGATGAGAATACCCCTTTAATTGCGATTTAAAGGGATACTGTCACCCCAAAAATTACCTATTTTTTAAACCAAGTTTTTACGTGAAACATATTATAATAGATAACACCACTGAGCCATCCACTACGGACAACAAAGCATGTCCAAAAACTCTCCCATAGACCTCAATGAGATGGCTCCAGACTATTGCTGCCCGGGATCATGAAACTGCTTCAATGCAAATACTGACAGAACAGGAGAAGAGTTCAGACAAGATGGCAGTCTCCATAGTCATGCACATAAAATGGAATACAAAATCTACAAGCATAAAAAACACATTAGAAAAAGGTGACAGATTTCTATATCTTGTTTAATAAATAAAGGTATGGAGATATATTCCTTCTGAGAATATCTATGCAGGAGAGATAAGAGAGGCTAATGAAAAATAGCAAGTGTTAGGTCAGTGGGGTAATTGTCATGGGGATCATGGGTTGCGATGAACTGCATATTGCATTGCATGTTAATGTAACTAGTGCAGGGTAACACGTGATCAGTATTCTAGTACTTTCTGGAAACTGCCTAAGAATTACGCTCCAGTAGATGTTATTTGTTGCACTCCCATGGTGAGATTCAATTAACTTAGGTGGGAATGGCTCTCTTCTTAAGGACAATTCTCCTTAACGCCAGGGCCCTACTAGGAATGATCACGACTTTTACAGTCAGGGCAAAGTGGATGGGATTCTATATTTATATTGTCCCCTGACGGAGGTCTGGTGCAGAGTGATGCCTCAGTCTATGAACAGTGTTCCTTAAAATGACACAAATATATGACAGGTCTCCATGCGCCCCCAGACTCTCCTGTATTCTGAGATCTGGAATAAATTCTTTCATGCTAATGGATGTGCCCTGGTATTTGCAGTGGGATCCTTGACTTCCAGTACAAGATACGGAGACTTGTTATCCTGAGCATCTACTTTCACCTACAGTATACAGGATTTAGTGATTCGAATTAGGGTACCTCCAATTAACACTGTGCATCCTGGAATATCTATATGTGGCCATACACATTATCAAGGGTAGGGAACCTTGTCTCTCCAGCTGTTGCAAAACTACAACTCCCAGCATGCCTACTTGCTCTGCTGTTCTTGGAACTCCCATGGAAGTGAATGGAGCATGCTGGGAGTTGTAGTTTCACAGCAGCTGGAGATCCAAGGTTCCTTACCCCTGCATTAGGTGAACATCAGCCCAACCCACAGACTGGCCAACCATCTAATATGTATCAGAGTGTTCCAACTCTTCTATGACAGGGAAAGAAAGATCACACCATTGGATTTCCCAATCCTTTTTCCACCAAAGGAGGCTTGATGCAACTTATTTCCCACTCCCTACCGAAAACCTATACCATGCTCCATTTCCAGCAGAACCAGTATTTGCAAAATCACAATACAGAACCTCTTCATCAGTTAATGTTTAGAGATATCGTTTAGGGAAGAATAAAAATTATGTTTTTTTAATCAGATTTAACCGGCAGCTAAAATATATGTGACTGAGCTCTCGAACTGCTTCCTCCTGTGCAGTGTTCCTATAGAAACTACATTAAAACCTATGGTGTTTCTTAGCAAAGGCAGGTGATACAGCAAACAGCTACCTGATCTCCAGGGTGCTCACGCGTCTGTACTAAATTGTAAGTAAAATAAGCTTGAAATTCCCTTGCCAGCCATACAATACTCTTGCATAATAAATAGGCTTTGCATCAGCGTCATGCTCAAGTGGATTTCCGTGAAATATTCAATTCAGTTTTTGCCTGGATATAGACCCCCCCCCTTCCACCTTAATAACCAAGGGGGGACTGCAATGCTGAGGAATCCCTGCTTCTTGCAGCATGTGAATACTGAGCAGCATTGTGGAGCTACCTGGGCATCTGCATAGCAAATACTGGTTACTGGATCCTGTGGATTCCGCCATCAATCCACACTTTGTCAGGGAGGAGGTGGCATTGAATTGCATTTACCATGAATGCTGTTTTTAAGGGGTTTTCCAGCCCCATATTGGATTTTCATACTGGTGATTTATGCACAGGGTTATTTGTCAGGGTTCTAGCAGTCTCCAGGGGTCGGGAGCTGTTAGTGGACAGGCGGCGCTGGAGCATCACTCCTGTGCAAGGAATAGGAGCTGCACTGCAGTTCACAGGAGCCAGAGTTATGCAGCATTGCACCGTCTCTCTTGTTCAAGTAGTAGGAGCGGTGCAGCAATACATTTTAATTTTGCCACATATTTGTATCAAATAAATTCCTGGTGTTCCAAAGTTTCCTGCTGCGCCGTTCCTATTGCTTGAATAGCAGAGGCGTTGCATGCACCGTTTCTCCACAGAGGCTGATAGAATTTGTTGGAATTGTGAAAATGCAGCTTTTTTGTTGCAGATTTTACTACATTTTTTTTTCTTTTTTTGTAGAGTGTGAGCTCCCTATAGGGGTCACAATGAAAACTTATTTTTCCTATCAGTATGTCTTTGTAGAATGGGAGGAAATCCATGCAAACACGGGGAGAACGTGCAAACTCCTTGCAGATGTTGTTCTTGGTGGGATTTGAACCCAGGACTCCAGCACTGCAAGGCTACAATGCTAACCACCGAGCCAACCCTTACACGTATCAAAACCGTGGTAGATAGGTTAGTAAGCTCTCCAATTGAGTGTAAGGCCAGACATGACGACCACTGGGTGGCTAAGACGTTGGTGAAAATGGCACAGTACGTGCTAGCCGCCATTGTTGCCCTTATTAGTATATGCTTATTTAGTCCATCCATCACATATAGAAATACCGTATATCCTCGATTATTCACCCACAAAGTCTGAGGGTAGAAACATACATTGCAGTTGGTGCAATTTTATGATAAATCGCTAAAAATTATCAGTCGATTCCTTATTCCTATATTTTTGGGACCATTGACAAAGAACTACTATAGGACTGCACCATATTTGGATTCCCAGACGCCCCTGCAAAGCATTTCAAGGCCTCATATACACAATGGGCATTAATGTGTTAATAAAAATCTTCTTTTCTATCCGCATTTGCTTTTCTCGAGCTGATGGAATGTCATAGGGGTAAAACGAAAAAAAAAAACCTTCCTATATTTCACGGAGTGATAAAAATAGCATGGCACAGCTAAATTGCTTAATCTATAGGCTTGTTGCTGCCTGCATTTCATTATAGTCCAGGCGCAAGTTCAGATCAAGTCATTTGCACCAGCACAGAGAGGACGTGAGCTGAGGAAATGAATGAGAATTTTCAAGAGGGGATATCTGAGCACCCGGAGACGTGCGGATGTCTGTGCATCATATCTGTACAATACGGCAGAATGAAAGCAGTCGGAGATCATGGCCGCCATTACACAAACTGGGTGCTGATAACTATATTGATGTTACGGCTTGCCTTCAAGCCACAGATGTAAAGCGCTCAATGATACGTTGCCAAGTTTTGGAGTCTCATACATATGGTGTATAGCGGCTCTGTGCAACCTGTGTGTGGCCATGCGAATGCCGTTATAGGATTTGGGGGGGCTCCAGCCTACCTCTGTATACCTACAATACTATAGAGAGGTTAGAATCATGGTATGCATCATAGTCCTGCTTTCTTCCCCCCATGAAACATTGCTCATAGGGTAGCAATCTCTGATACAAGGTGCTGCATAGAGCATTGTGCAGGGGCACACAGGGTCTTTGCAGCTCTGCTATATGCATTAGGTACTGTATATGGCCAGTAGTAAAGGGTTGTGTGTATTATTGGCATAACTGCTGACCTGCAAATGTAAACCCCCCCCCCCCCCCCACAACCAAAGCCCCCTCTAGTCAAGTGCTTACGACCGTCCTGAGAGAGGAATAAGATGAAGGGAAGAAGCGTTGCAATGTGATATATAGGTTTATATGAAACAACAGGTTTTTGAAGTTAAAAGCAAACTCCCATTCAACTCTATGAAAGTTATGAACAGTATAGCGCTGCTCATGTAATTCCCACCCAGGACTTGGGAACAGTTATGGTAACTCCATCTCGGTAGCAATTTGGCAGAATGGGAACAACCCTTTAAAACCTTCTCCCCTATATACACATACTAGCCTCTGCCCGCGACTTTTTGTCTGTGTGTTATTGGCGTCAGTGATCCGCCTATGTTCAAATTGCTACCGTCGATGGTTTCTCTGCTCTGGCATTTCGGCAGCTCTCAAGCTGTACTGCTGCTGAACTTGTTCCTTGCACTGTGCCTGTGATTGTTCTGGCATCTCAGCAGCTCCCTGGGATGCCTTATAATGAGCGTGTTGTTGGCGCTCATTATCCCCGTCAGCTCCGCTTGAGGAGAGCTCTGTGACTTCTGACTCCTTCATAGCTCTTGTTGTTTACAACAAATTAGATTTTCTTTTTTCCAGGCATATTTAATATCAGCAAACTGCCAATTTGGATTAAAGAGGACCTGTCATGGTCTGGGGCACAGGTCGTTCTATATACTGCTGAATTCAGCGCACTGTCGGCTTTCCCGATCTGTTCCCCGGGTGAAGAGCTATCGGTCCCGGTACCGTAGCGCTTTACAGTCAGAAGGACGTTTCTGACAGTTAGCCAGGGATGCCCTTCTGCCCAGCAGTGTCTATCGCGCTGTACCGTGTGAGCGGGGAGGAACACCCCCACCCCCTCCCCTCCTGATAATACTGGTCTATGGATGAGCACTGTGAGCAGAGGGAGGGGGCGTTCCTCCCCGCTCACACTGTATAGCGCGATAGGCACTGCTGGGCAGAAGGGCGTCCCTGGCTAACTGTCAGAAACGTCCTTCTAACTGTAAAGCACTACGGTACCGGGACCAATAGCTCTTCACCCGGGGAACAGATCGGGAAAGCCGACAGTGCGCTGAATTCAGTGCACTCTCGTCTTTCCAGCAGTATATAGAACTGCCTGTGCCCCAAACCATGAAAGGTCCTCTTTAAAGGTGTTTGCCCATGTCAGTTTGTTAGGAGTGCCTGGAGCAGCTCAGATAATATGCAAATGCTTGTACACAATCCACTGAGGGTTAGCGTGTGTTTAGACAGAGAGATAACAGACCTGGGACCTGAGATAAGGCTGCTGTAAGAGCTGTGTAATATATATAGTATGTGAACATAAATTCATAACAGTCATGAAGCCATGAGATAAAAAGTAGCCAATGTGTTAATCGAGGTTACAAACTATCTATGTGCCAAATTTTATCCAAATCCATTCAGCCATTTTTGCGTCATTCAGTAACAAATAGTAGGAAGGATAGGATAGGAAGGATAGGATTAGTAGGATAATAAGGATAGGATAGGATAGGATAAGATAGGACTATACATGTTACCCTAATAGGCTACCAGACATAGATGGAGGACGGCTTTATGGTGCTGCAGTATACTGCTCTGGGATCCCTTTCGAGTACTGTATGTTCTTTTTGGTATGAAGCAATGTAACGCTGCATTCTGTGTGTATCAGTGTGTAAGTAACATTGTACGTCCAGAGCATAAGGCGCTGACACTGGCTGTCATCAGACATAAGCATCAGATGGTATCACTGGTGTAAAAGGGCATATGGTCTGGTCTTTCTCTCACCCACACAAGGCTCCATTGGTGTCTATCTTCATACTTGCAGGGCTGCAGACTGCTGAGCTTGCTCATTCCTGCACAGGCTGGAGTCGCTTTTGTCCATTATTCCATAAGTGCACAGGTTGTGCTGACATTCTGTTTCACTCACAATCACGGAGATAATGTTACCGGGATGTTCAGTGCAGCAGGGGACATTGGATTCTGCTCGTACTGTATAATATAGGCTGCAGAAATGGATTTTCTGTCTACATAGCTGTTTTAGTCTATTGTTATGATAGAAGACATAACTGGCATTAACCTACATGCCCTTTCTAAATGGAACTATTTCTACCAACTCCTGACGTTATTGGAGATAGCAGAGCTGAGTTTGTAATTTGTCACAAATCTAGTGGCGTCAGGACGGTGTTATCTTTGGCTGCAGAAAAATGTGACAGCGTTATCTGAGGTTTATGAGTTATCACAGAGCACAAATGACAGATTCCCTACAGAGTAAATATAAAGTAACTTTGCTGCAAATGCAAAATATCTTCACAATTGTACTCTTCACTTCAGTACTCAAATCATAAGATCGATCATATTCTGGAGGCTCAGAAAGACCCCATCGGAGGCTACGCGCTTCCAGTTCCAGATTCCCACCTTCTTAGGTCTGATCACTTTGTCCATTTTCACCAATCGCACATTTTACAATACAGATGTATCCAACCTTCCCATGGCAAGAATTTGGTTACAATGTTGTATTGTGTTATAGTGTTTGCAGGCTGAAAATCTGAACCAAACCCAACTTACAGATACATATAAGATAGACTTATCACAAAATCACATTGTTTTGAAAAGCTGGTCATTATATGACATGTCAAACCAAGAACAAGGCTAAGGAAGGACACCGCTGTACATTATATTCCACTTCTTAAGAAATTTGATACATTTGGAATGCTTATGTGGGATTATTTGGAATGTCTGCCGAGCAGGTTCATGGTTTATTCTGAATGTACTACTTAAAGGGATTCTACCATTAAAGGGATTCTACCATTAAAGGGATTCTACCATTAAAGGGATTCTACCATTAAAATCAAATTTTTTGACAATTGAAAGGCTATTCTCCTCCTAACTTTAAATGTCTTCTCCGCGCCACCGTTTGGAAGAAACCCCAGTTTTCGATGGTATGCAAATGAGTTCTCTTGCAGCACTGGGGGCGGTCCTCTGAGCTCAAACAGCACTGGGGGCGTCCCCAATGCTATGAGAGAACTCTCTAGCGTTGCCTCCATCTTCTTCAGGAACGGCCTCTCTGCGCATCTTCTTCCAGAGCTGGGTTCAAACTCCTAGGCCTCGGGCAGCCGATGGCGCATGCCCATGGTCACAAGAAAAATGGCCACTTACACAGTAAGTAAGCGGCCATTTTCTTGTGGCCTGTGGGCATGAGCAGTCGGCTCTGCCCGAGGCCTAGGAGTTTGAACCCAGCTCTGGAAGAAGACACGAAGAGAGGCTGTTCCTGAAGAAGATGAAGGCGGCGCTGGAGATTTCTCTTGCAGCATTGAGGACGCCCCCAGTGCTGCGAGAGAACTCATTTGCAAACCAACGAGGGGGCGGAGGGGCAGTAGCCACCAGGTGTTGGTGCACAAGGGACTCAGAAGCACCAGTTTTATAGATGACACATGGTAGGTGAGGGGTCTTATTAGGGTATCTTTACCCTCTAACGCCAGTGGTTCTTTACATGTGTGTAGATGACGTGCTGCTCTCTATATGGGACAATTTCTATATGTCTCACATTGTATCCAGTTAATACTTGTAGTTGAGGGATATTCAGTGCACACAACATATTTACAATCACTTCTGTGTTTTCCTGGGGAATCCTTCCAGGCCTCTCTGCCAGATGGGATGTACAGACACGTCCCTGCTAAGTCAGGGATAAGAAGCCTGGTCAATTTTTAAACAGTTACATAAAACCATGAGAGGATTGGAAGGAAAGATGACAAGAGCTTGTAAGAAGCAGCAGAGGAACACAGCAGGATAATTCCTGCAAGCTTGCCCTAGAGCTGAAATAATATCACAGGGATCCCTGCTCCCTCCCGCTCCTCCTTACTAAGGCAGCCTCAGATGCTGCGGTGTCGTCATCTGTGTGGGTGCAAATCTCTCCTCGGCCGCCGCGTTCCTCGTACACACGGCTGTGGTTTAGCAGGGGAGCGTTACAAATCACGATTACAGGAGTGTTCAGTCTTGTAGCTTTATCCTGGAAGATGAAATGGAAACAAAAGAATGGCCCATTGATGATAGAAGAACGACGGCTGATATGTGCCTATAGCTTCTGTAAGCACATGGATCGCCCAAATATCCTATGCCTCTGCAATCCCTGAGATTTACACTTACTAAAGGGGTTGTTAATGGGTTTCCAATGATCCTAATAACACATGGTTTGTCATGTCACGCAGAAATCCCACAGAGACTCCCATGTGAGAGCGGAGACCGAGAATAAATGGGTTTTGCTGATAAATGAAAACCATCAACAAGCAGGCTTGGTGCTGACCGATCCGATTTTGACTTTATTTGTATTGTAATTGGGACTTGTATAGGTCGGCCCATTGCGAGCACTTCATATAGGCATTGGGTATTCGCCATGTACTAAATAGCAGAACTCTGGAAGGGGAGAGATTGACTCTGCTCAAAATATTACCCAGAATGAATACAATTGTAGCAAATCCTCAGCTGTGAGAGAATGTAGGACTGTGGCGATTTAGTATCTAGTTATAAAGGTGAAGGTTTCTGTCAGATTTTGCAGCAGTTTGTAGTTTTCTATTAGAAACTTACACGAAGACAGCCGCTGAAAGTGTAGTAGATAGGGCAGATACACTTGACTTAGGCATAAGCTACACCAACAACATCTGGGGCACGTTTGCACCCTGTGGTACATTTACTATAGATCAAATTTTTCCAAACTCGGTCAAGTAGATCAGGGTCAAGTAGATCTCATTAGAACGTGCACCAAAATTTTAAAGTAAAATTCTGACCCAAAGTAAATGAACCGCTAGGTTGTATGAACAGAGGCTATAGAGTCTGATGATGCACCGGATTTACCATCCAGCACCAGTCAGGGTGATAAATATGGCACATTGTCAGACAATCTAGACTAAGTGTACACTAAAACATGGCACACATATATATATATATATATATATATACACATATATATCAGGATTAGCTCAGGGATCATCGTCTCCTCAGATAGACCAGCACTTTTGGCACAGAAAAGAAAGTCCAGTCCAGCCAAGTCTGGTGCAATGGCCACAACCAGTTTCATTAGAACTTTTCAAGCAAATAAAAACAACTACAATATGAACTCCTAGCCGTCCGGCCACTACATACAGCACAGGTATCTTACTACAGACAGCCGGACCTACAGCACAACCCCCTAGACATATACAGTAGTGTCAACTCACAAGTGGTTTCCCAGGAGCAGAGACAGCCATATACCTGTGTGCTGTCTGCCCTTATATACACACATTTCAGGTTACCAGGAATTAACCCCACATATCCCAAAACCTGAAGTGGCTGAATGGACAAGACCAGGGGTAGGGAACGTACGGCTCTCCAGCTGTTACAGAACTACAACTCCCAGCATGCATACTGGCTCTGCTGTTCTTGGAACTGCCATAGAAGTGAATGGAGCATGCTGGGAGTTGTAGTTTCATAGCAGCTGGAGAGCCGAAGGTTCCCTACCCCTGGACTAGACGCACACCCAATACTCCCTACTCCAGCGGCCAGACCTGTTACCAGGGCTTTGGTAAAACCCTCCAGCAAGGAACACAGCTTTTCTCAGTTGCACCTAGATCGTGGGAGAAATGTATACTCCTTCTACTACTTTGCCCCTGGTCTTGTCACAATGTGAACTGGAATAAATATGTCATTTTTCTGTCTTACTCAGTATCACCTATAGGTAGCAACCTTGTATGTCCATGTCCAATCCATAAAAAACCTTGAAACATGACTAGGGAACAGCTTTACATTGCAAAAATGCATCTATTTTTGTTGTAGATTTTGTTGCGGTTTTTTGAGCCAAAGCCAGGAGTAGAAGATAGAAGTATAAGAACTTCCTATATATATATTTCCCCTTCCTTTTGGAGCCATTCTTGGGTTTAGCTCAAAAAACCGCAACAAAATCTGCAACAAAAAAAAACTGTTTCCGCAACGTGGGGCCTCAGCCTTAGACAGCTATTTTGCAAGGTTCTTGTTCCTCGCACAGAGAAGGGTACTAGTTGGCTCGATGAGATGACTTTGACACGGCTCAATTTACAAAAACACAACGTTTTCTGAGATTGCAACATTGTCACTGCAGATTTTTTTCTGCCCTGTGTGGATGGGATTAGCCAGAATCTGTAAAACGTTGCGGTTTTTTATACATTGTTTCCGCCACGGCCGATGTGCAGCGTTTTCTCAACGTGGGGCCCCGGCCTAAGCAAGTTTTGTCATTCCTGCATGCTCCTGCATTACACATCCTCTTCATGCAGTTGCATTTGTGGTTGCAGATTTGTTGGATGGTTTAATAGAACTTTTGGTCTAGATCCACCTTTTCGTCTTTGTTCTTGTTGGTGAAAGGAGGTGAGGGTTTTTTTAATAATTAGGATTAAGCTTTCAGGGATAGGGGAGTCCCAGTGTAATTACGGCTCTTCCAATGTAATTACAGATTTGGATATCTGATGGTCCTTGGCGCAGGGAGTAAAGGGAACTTTTTTTTTTACACTTGTTTATGTAAAGCTGCAGTTTTAGATCAGGAGATATTAACCACTTAATGGACTAGTCTGAGACTTGTACAGAGAAGACAAGGCTATATAATGTATTGTGCCACAGCTCAGGGGTATTGCTTTAGTTAAAAGTGGGTGGGAGGGGGCAGCCGTTCCTGTACTGGATGGAGGCAGCCGGTGATTGCTTTGTGGTCCTGTGTAACAGAAGGTTTCAGACATAATCTCATCCCTGTTGTTTGCAGTCTTGCTGTACAGTGGTCAGAGCCGGCAGATTTAGGTCGTCCAGAGTCAGGGCTGATCATAGCATAGAGAGGTGTCCGGTTTGAGAGTCCCATCCCATATTTCACCTGATGTATGTGGGCAGATATGAAGAAGACAAAATATGAGAGAAGAGGTTCCCTGTGTGAAGGATTCTTGGAAAAAGATAACACTCAGAATATTTTTTTTATTATGTAGATTGTGAGCCCCATATAGGGATATATATATAGAGAGGGATCACAATGTACATTTTTTTCCTATCAGTATGTCTTTGTAGAAAGGGAGGGAATCCACACAAACACAGGGAGAACATACAAACTCCTTGCAGATGTTGTTCCTGGCTGGATTCGAACCGAGGACTCCAGCGCTGCAAGGCTAACCACTGAGCCACCATGTTGTCCTCCTAACACTCATAATGTGCGTCCACACTCCACTCCCAATCTGCACTCATCACTCATATCTGCTGAATGCGGCGGCACCCTCCGGTTATCCCACAATACAGAACCAAATGGATTGGTCACTGGAGCGGTGCAAGCGTGCAACATTTACTTTAATCCAATAAATGAATAGGTTTCTATGGATCACACATGCAACACTAGCACTACTGTGCAAACTATAGCACGAATTTCATCTTCCGAAACAGCGCCATTCTTGTCTCTGGGTGATGTCTACGTGCTAAGCTGAATGGGGGTAGGAAATGAACCAAATGGACAAGAACTGTTTTTGCATAAAATATGGGGTTCCTTTCTTTTCCCCAGATTCCTAACAACCCTCATTCACATCTGTGTTGGTAATCCATTCGGGGGGTCCCCATGCGGAATACCAAACGCACTGGCAAGCGGTGTGCAGTAAAAGCACACGGACCCCATAGACTATAATGGGGTCAGTGTGCTTGCCGACAGATCTCCGCAGGGAACATGTGGATAGGAAAGTAGTTCACAATCTACTTTCCTGTCCGCATGTTCCGGAGATCTCGCGGCAAGCACACGGACCCCATTATAGTCTATGGGGTCCGTGTGCTTTTACTGCACACCGCTTGCCAGTGCGTTCGGTAGTCCGTTCGGGGAATCCCCATGCAAACTCCCTGAATGAATTACCAAATGCAGATGTGATCCAAGGGTAAGGCAAAAAAAACCCAAACCTTCCAGTATGAAAATCATACCATAGTGACGTAATGTGAGTGTGCTTGGGGTACATGGTAGACTGCCCATATAACATAGCCATGTATTGGGTAAATAAGATTACACAGTATGGACAACATACACTGCAAGATACAATGTGCCACAATGCCAAAATAGCCATGTCGCATAAATACAAAGAGACAATGAAGAACTAAAAGCCCCATCCAGTATATAAAATACCGCCATACCAGTAACACCAGGACTTATGGCAGTTATAGCCTTGGCTCCCGGACCATATGACACATCCACTTTATCTTTTGTTCTGGCGTTGGATATACTGCAGGATAGAGATGGGGATGACACAAATGCCACTTGGACTTATATTTGTAGAGAGCGGTTAAAATAATGTAGGTAAGAGTAATGTGTCTTCTCCATCTCCGTCTATGGTAAAATGTTTATAGAAATCGGAATCAGACGGACAAATTACTACCTGAATATGAAGAAAGGCGCTCGAGCTTTTTGTCTGCATTTCCATTTCTTTCAAAAAAAAAAAAAAATCTGGTAATGGGAAAGTCTTAGACATGGCTGACATCAGAAAGACAATTTGTTTTACGTGCGCTGTTAACCATCGCCGTCTCTATACAGATTCTGACACTATGTACTGGAATGAAATGGCAAAGGGGAATCCATTTTTCTTACACTATTGACTTCCTGTTCTGCAAAACAGTCGCCCGCTGAGTCTTTCAGTCGTCTATTGTGAGTGCATTGTAAGCCTCCATAGGAGACTGTTGTGCGGAATCAAGAAGACAAATTGCAACTTTTTTAGTACTTTATAACCACATATAGCATGTCAAGTGTACGGGGTTCTGGAGAGGAGAGACATGACTGCGCTCAGTATTGGTGGTTTAGGGGGAATTCCAGGGGATTTGCCAAAGGAGACAAATAGGATCATTTGGTGATGTGACATGGACATTGCAACACGTTACACCAAAGGTAAGCACCTGGTTGTGGAACCAAATCGGTGAAGGATTGGATTTGTACATGGAGCATTGATTACCGCCACTTTAAAGCTGGTGCACATGTGAGTATACATATATACACTGATGTAGCAGAGCTGGATTTGTGATTTGTGCAATAGGTCTAATTGGTTAATAACGTGATGAGATGCATCTTACATTAGACTAGCTGTCACTCAATGTGGATTCATCCCAATAATCGTGTTACCACTTAGTATTAATCATTACTAATATTATCAATAATCAATCACAAGTATTGATCAGATTGTGTTTCTATATCAGGAATTATTTGCTACTGTCAGCTTGTAGTAATATCGATGATAAAGAAAACCTTGGTATGTGGCGAAGGGAACAATGCTCAGTTTTGGGATGTGAAAGATTTGGTGGAGGTATATACTGTATATACTGGAGGAATACTGGGATTAACTGGTTTTATCACCTAATTGCTGTTTTTTTGTGATTTGATGATCATTTTGATTCATAATATAGAAGAGAGATAGATAGATAGATAGATAGATAGATAGATAGATAGGTAGATAGATAGATAGATAGGGAGATAGATAGATAGATAGATAGATAGGAGATAGATAGATAGATAGATAGATAGATAGATAGATAGATAGATAGATAGGAGATAGATAGATAGATAGATAGATAGATAGGAGATAGATAGATAGATAGACAGATAGGAGATAGATAGATAGATAGATAGATAGATAGATAGATAGATAGGAGATAGATAGATAGATAGATAGATAGATAGATAGATAGATAGATAGATAGGTAGATAGATAGATAGATAGGGAGATAGATAGATAGATAGATAGATAGATAGGAGATAGATAGATAGATAGATAGATAGATAGATAGGAGATAGATAGATAGATAGATAGATAGGAGATAGATAGATAGATAGACAGATAGGAGATAGATAGATAGATAGATAGATAGATAGATAGATAGATAGATAGATAGATAGGAGATAGATAGATAGATAGATAGATAGGAGATAGATAGATAGATAGATAGATAGATAGGAGATAGATAGATAGATAGATAGATAGATAGATAGATAGATAGGAGATAGATAGATTAGATAGATAGATAGATAGATAGATAGATAGATAGATAGATAGGAGATAGATAGATAGATAGATAGATAGATAGATAGGAGATAGATAGATTAGATAGATAGATAGATAGATAGATAGGAGATAGATAGATAGATTAGATAGATACGATCTGATATAATAATTATATATGATAGATTTATCAAGAATTCCTACTCGGAATATTGGAATATTTCAAAATAAAATTGGATCTATCAAATTGGACTATACCAAAATAGATTAATCTAGCTCCTACACATTGAAGTTACAACAGTAACCATGAAGGGGTATTCCTTATGGAGAGCCCGGAGTGTTCCCTTACGCCTGCTGTGAAGTTTGTCCCATCTGTGCTGTGAACATAAGAATAATAATAAGATTAATAGTCAGTCTCCAGAAACATTTTGTGTCAATTATTTGTTGTAAACATAAATATTTACAATAAAAGACAATAACAAATACAAATGTTATATCATGTGAGGCAGTGAACCTAGAAGGGTGAACATTGACAAAGGTTAGATATTCTTCCATAGGCATTAGAAATTCTTATGTTGTCCATACATATAAGAGCTGTGCACAATGTCTCCTGATCCCTGCATGCACATGCACACCTGGATCGTATACTGACTGGTAGACGGGAGAAAGTTGGTGTCGTGTGAATAGACCTATACATGACTATAATGTCTATGTGACACCCAATGGCCATGTGAATAAGCCCTGTCTGTACCTGCACGGATGGACATGAATGGGTGCCAGTGCATGACCGGGTCCCATGAATAAGCCCTAACCCTATTTTTAGGGTTATTTTTGTACCATTCCCTGACTCTATCAGTATTTACTATAGGCAGTGCCATCAGGATTGCAGACAGTCTAATGTCTGACTCCACAGCTGTACGGATCCCTGACGTGGGTCACGCAGCCTCCTCTCATACCGTATACACGTCCTCATGGCTGCCGTCAGCTTCTTCCCCAGTTCTCAGTGAAATAGTCCGGGCACACACTGGTCAGTAGGAGGGGCAACACGGTGGCTCAGTGGTTAGCACTGCAGCATTGGAGTCCTGGGTTTGAATCCTGCCAGGAACAACATCTGCAAGGAGTTTGTATGTTCTCCCCGTGTTTGCATGGATTTCCTCCCATTCTACAAAGACATACTGATAGAGAAAAAAATGGTACATCCCTATTTGGGGCTTACAATCTACATAAAAAAAACAAAACACTGGTCAGTATTACGGCGCTGTATGCCAGGGGGCGCACTGCGGGGTGACAGATGTTGCCTTGATAGCTGATCGCTCCTGCTTAGATAATAACGATGGGGCCCGCGCTCGCTCCATTAAAATCGCAGAGTAATTGTAGGTTACGGCTGCAGCTGATTTCCATTAATCGTAAAACAAGTTTTAGTTTTTTTTTTTTTTATGACTTCTTAATTCATGTCTCTACTTCCCACCCAAGGCAAAGATAAAACGTAGCACATTGACTCTCAGCCAAAAATCTATGATCAACGTGCGCTATAATATTCTGTCTCACAACTGGTTTGCGTAAGAGACTAAACGCGCTTTGCTTGGATTAAACGCACAGATTGTCATGTAAATTGAGGTTTGTCAGTTGGCAGATAAGGAACTCGCAGGACTACATTTACCTCAGTTCCAAACTCCACTTCATGGCTTGAATTTTAAGTAGAAGCCCACACAGCTAAAATCTCTATTCTACGAGCAAATATTTAGCACGCGTGCACGTCTTAAAGTGGAACGCACACATCTGGCGAGATAGAAGAAGGATGAAGGATGAAATATTGTAATATTGTAACGTACTAATGTTATGAGAATAGTTCCATATGCAAATAGGGGAAAGGGAAAGATTTTCTGCAACTGCTCATAAATTGCAGAATTCCCCGAGCTTGTTGCCAATAGAAGGGCTGGACATTGGTTGGTCTGTCCAATTGCTTGTGCAGCAGATCTAAAAATGGGCAATGGCCGCCTTAGTTATTTTTGGAGCTCCGGTACAAGTGAATGCGCAGTCATCACTCTCTACTGTGATGGTGAGACATGGCTGTGAAGACCCGGACGGGGGAGACATGTATGAAGTAGCCTAGCATTAAATTCGCACATGGGAATACTCCTTTAGTACAGAATAGGTAAGACTCCAATTTCTCATTAAATAAAGTCAATAGACTGTAGGACCGTAACATTGTAGCAAATCTCTAGACAGGCTGCAATTCACATAGTTACATAGTTACATAGTAGATGAGGTTGGATAAAGACATGAGTCCATCAAGTCCAACCTATAACCCTACAATCCCCTACAGTGTGTTCACAACACGACCACTAGGTGGCTGCACAATCTATATGATAGACATCTTGTTACAGAGTATCACAGAATCATGTGTTTTGTTATAAAGCTGAACATCTCATGGAGAGAACGGACAAGTCTTGAGTTCTAATACAAAGAAATGCCAAGGATTTGTATATGTATTATATGTATATAGTGAGCCCCTCCAGCAACAAATGCAGGCAGACATTGTGTCCAAAAATACCATATGTTAGATCCTTGTAAGGAAGTCTGTAGAATTAAAGGAACCCTCCAGGTTTCCCCATATAGAAGTAAATGTAGCTCATTATACAGTATATGCAGCTGTTACCTGAAAATCTTACGTTCTTCACATTTATACCTATCATGGTCATGAGAATCTTCCTGGTGAGCTTGAGACAGACTTGTGTCTACTCAGCAGCCAATCAGGGAGTCATAGAGGAGGGAGCTGCATTCTTAGCCAATAGTGAGAGAGGAAACAAGAGGGGGCGTGTCTCAGACTACCCCAGACTCACTGCAAGCACTGCAGCTAAACGGTAGTCACAGACCGCAGCTCTCTATAGAATGCGCAGCCTTTATAGGTAACAATTTAGAATATTTTTTTAGCTCTACAGCTTTAGATTTTTGGAACATGTTCTAAACTCCTTCACCAGTAATATTAAGGATTAAAAGGATTGTCCCGGATCCACTTTCAGGATTCAGCCAGCCGTGCCCAGAACCCCTGGTTAGACGGCTTACCAGATATTTTCCCTGCACTGTCCACTGCAGGTCAAATGTAGTATTACATGGTGATTATTCTTTTGGCTCATTGTAGGGGGTCCCAGTCTTTGGTGTCTTAACAAGGACTATTTAGTTTTCTCTGCTTTGGCACCAACACAGTGGTGCAAAAAATAGTGGGCTTATTACATACTAGGATTGGATGCAGCAAATTTGGGGTGCAGAAGGTATAAATGGCTGTACCTGAGTAGGGGGTGATGCCACTTCATAAATGGGGTCTCATGATCCACATCTGCTCCGCGCCTGCCGTGTATTAGGATGACTGGTACGTTTGGCACCACGAAGAAGCTTCCGGCCATCTAAGACCTTGTTCATTTCAGGTTTTGCTGGAAAACACCCCGCGTCTTTCCACTGCGCACCCTGCGAATAATATTGTATCAGTCTAATTACTGCTGACATTTTGTATGTAAGAAGCGTGGACTGCAGAAAAGCCTGAGAAGACGTATCCTGGGCGCAGTCAGGCAGACCTGTGAGATTGCGGTTGTTCTCAGCCGGCATCGTCTCTACTGCAGCCCACGCAAGGTACCTGCCCCAGGCGCTGTTTTAATGACAAAAGTGCTGAACGGGCATGGAGGAGAAATTATCTCCTCTACAAAAGAGGGATAATCCGGAGTGACTGGCGGGGAGGTGTGAGCCTGATCCAGAGATGTAATCTGACAATTCATATCCGCGCTACAACCAAAAAGAACTCATTACAAGTGCCGATATGCCAGACACAAATAGATTAACCCCTTAGATGCCTCTTACTAAACCCTCCCAAACATATGGTCCGTGCTGATGGCGACTACGTTTGTATTAGCATTGGGTATAGACTAACACTTGGCACATGGCAGGCGTCCTGCTAAGAAGAGGGTGAGAGTGGCAAAGGCACGGCTGTGACCACTAGAGGTCACCAAAGATCACAACCAGTGGATACACTGTATACTATATGGATTTCCTATCAATTCTGTCCTTGGCGGAAAAAAAATCTCTTACTGGAAAACAGATCAACACAAAAAGTTGTTTGTGACACCGAAAAGTGATGATGTTTGGTTGGCTTATGGCTGTATCCGGTTATTATGTGACATTAGAAAGGAAATAGAGTGTCGGGAGAGCACAGGGAGGTATTGCCAGGGGCCCCGCTATCATTGTCTAATAATAATAGTTACACTCAGTGGTGTAACTACCGCCATAGCAGCAGAGGCAGCGGCCACAGGGCCCGGGACATTAGGGGCCCGGTGACAGCCGCTACTGCTGCTATCATTATACTCGGGGGTCTTTTTGGACCCCTGAATATAATGATCGGCAGCTTGGGAGAGGTAAGAAACATGGAAAAAAAAATGTTACTTACCTCTCCACGATCCAGGCAGGCTTCAGCCTAGTCGTCTAACGTTTCATGACCCCCATCATGTGATGTCTGACATCATTGAAGATGGACTACAGCGGAGGCCGACAGCGGAGGAGCCGGGAGATAGGTGAGTAACAGAGGATTTTTTATGTTTTTCTCCCCCTGGATCTCTGATTATTATACTCTAGGGTCTGAAAAGAGGGACCACTATGGGACATAATACTGTGTGCAGGGACCACTATGGGACATAATACTGTGTGCAGGGGCCACTATGGGACATAATACTGTGTGCAGGGGCCACTATGGGGGATAATACTGTGTGCAGGGGCCACTATGGGGCATAATACTGTGTGCAGGGGCCACTATGGGGATAATACTGTGCGCAGGGGCCACTATGGGGGATAATACTGTGTGCAGGGGTCACTATGGGGCATAATACTGTGTGCAGGGGCCACTATGGGGATAATACTGTGCGCAGGAGCCACTATGGGGGATAATACTGTATGCAGGGGCCACTATGGGGCATAATACTGTGTGCAGGGGCCACTATGGGGATAATACTGTGCGCAGGGGCCACTATGGGGGATAATACTGTATGCAGGGGCCACTATGGGGCATAATACTGTGTGCAGGGGCCACTATGGGGATAATACTGTGCGCAGGGGCCACTATGGGACATAATACTGTGTGCAGGGGCCACTATGGTGATAATACTGTGTGCAGGGGCCACTATGGGACATAATACTGTGTGCAGGGGCCACTATGGGGATAATACTGTGTGCAGGGGCCACTATGGGGGATAATACTGTGCGCAGGGGCCACTATGAGGGATAATACTGTGTGCAGGGGCCACTATGGGGGATAATACTGTGCGCAGGGGCCACTATGAGGGATAATACTGTGTGCAGGGGCCACTATGGGGGATAATACTGTGCGCAGGGGCCACTATGAGGGATAATACTGTGTGCAGGGGCCACTATGGGGGATAATACTGTGCGCAGGGGCCACTATGGGGGATAATACTGTGCGCAGGGGCCACTATGGGGGATAATACTGTGTGCAGGGGCCACTATGGGACATAATACTGTGTGCATGGGCCACTATGGGGCATAATACTGTGTGCAGGGGTCACTATGGGGCATAATACTGTGTGCAGGGGTCACTATGGGACATAATACTGTGTGTAAGGGCCACTATGGGGATAATACTGTGCGCAGGGGCCACTATGGGACATAATACTGTGTGCAGGGGCCACTATGGTGATAATACTGTGTGCAGGGGCCACTATGGGACATAATACTGTGTGCAGGGGCCACTATGGGGATAATACTGTGTGCAGGGGCCACTATGGGGATAATACTGTGTGCAGGGGCCACTATGGGGGATAATACTGTGCGCAGGGGCCACTATGAGGGATAATACTGTGTGCAGGGGCCACTATGGGGATAATACTGTGCGCAGGGGCCACTATGGGGGATAATACTGTATGCAGGGGCCACTATGGGGCATAATACTGTGTGCAGGGGCCACTATGGGGATAATACTGTGCGCAGGGGCCACTATGGGACATAATACTGTGTGCAGGGGCCACTATGGTGATAATACTGTGTGCAGGGGCCACTATGGGACATAATACTGTGTGCAGGGGCCACTATGGGGATAATACTGTGTGCAGGGGCCACTATGGGGCATAATACTGTGTGCAGGGGCCACTATGGGACATAATACTGTGTGCAGGGGCCACTATGGGACATAATACTGTGTGCAGGGGCCACTATGGGACATAATACTGTGTGCAGGGGCCACTATGGGACATAATACTGTGTGCAGGGGCCACTATGGGACATAATACTGTGTGCAGGGGCCACTATGGAGGATAATACTTTGTGCAGGGGCCACTATGGGGCATAATAGTGTGTGCAGGGGCCACTATGGGCATAATACTGTGTGCAGGGGCCACTATGGGACATAATACTGTGTGCAGGGGCCACTATGGAGGATAATACTGTGTGCAGGGGCAACTATGGGACATAATACTGTGTGCAGGGGCCACTATGGAGGATAATACTGTGTGCAGGGGCCACTATGGGGCATAATAGTGTGTGCAGGGGCCACTATGGGGCATAATACTGTGTGCAGGGGCCACTATGGGGCATAATAGAGCGCACAGGAATGCGTAGGAGGGGGTCGGTTGAGGTCTTCGGTGACAGAACAGGAGCTCTGCAGATACCCTATATTCAGTAGACACAGGGATACCTAATGTGTTTTTGTTTCTACTTTTGTGTCTATTCTAGGGAAAGAAGGGATTTAGAACTTAAAATTTTTTTTAATTTTTTTTAAAGCTTTTTTTTTCACTATTTTATGGGAGATTCTATACATTGATATTGCTGCTGGTTATAGACCTCCCCCCTAAAAAAAAAAAAAAAAAAAAAAAAAAATTTTTTTTTTGCTGACTCGAGTATAAGCCGAGGGGGGCTTTTTCAGTACTAAAACTGTGCTGACAAATTCGGCTTATACTCGAGTATATACGGTAAATGTCTCCAGCACTTAGAAATGATTTCCTATCCCACTATGAATGGGATAACACACAATATCAATGGAAGGGCTAGATGTGAGGACATGTTGCCCATTTGGTTAATGGGATGTAAGATGTGCTGTTCTGAAATAACTGTATATATTATAAAGGAAATAATCATCATGTGAATGTCTTCTTATGAAGAATAAATATAGATAAGTAGTCTCCACTGTCTTGCCTTCTTCCCATAGTGTATCGTGTCGCGATCTCTTCCCTAGGAAAGTCGCTCACATGCACCTAATGTAAAAGAATACGAGATCCATCAGATTGGGTCACCCTGTTATTACTCCAGTTTTGGTCCTTACGTGCCCATTGCAGGTACTTTTGGCAGTAAACAGGGTTTAGATTGTGCCGTCCACTAGGCTGAGGCCCCACGGGTTTTGTTGCAGATTTTGCTGCATTTTTTTGAGCCAAAGCCAAAGGAAATATACAGGATGTTCTTCTACTTCTCCCTTCTGCTCAATCCACTCCTGGCAATGGTTCAAAAAACTGCAGCAAAATCTGCAACAAAACAAGCTGCGTTTCTGCAACGTGGGGCTTATTATTGCATCGTCCAGTTACTTCTTTTTATTGGGTTTTTCCAGACCACCTTTAAGAGAAATAATACGGTCAAATAATCAAGACTGCAGACTAGAGATGAGCGAACACTAAAATGTTCGAGGTTCGAAATTCGATTCGAACAGCCGCTCACTGTTCGAGTGTTCGAATGGGTTTCGAACCCCATTATAGTCTATGGGGAACATAAACTCGTTAAGGGGGAAACCCAAATTTGTGTCTGGAGGGTCACCAAGTCCACTATGACACCCCAGGAAATGATACCAACACCCTGGAATGACACTGGGACAGCAGGGGAAGCATGTCTGGGGGCATAAAAGTCACTTTATTTCATGGAAATCCCTGTCAGTTTGCGATTTTCGCAAGCTAACTTTTCCCCATAGAAATGCATTGGCCAGTGCTGATTGGCCAGAGTACGGAACTCGACCAATCAGCGCTGGCTCTGCTGGAGGAGGCGGAGTCTAAGATCGCTCCACACCAGTCTCCATTCAGGTCCGACCTTAGACTCCGCCTCCTCCGGCAGAGCCAGCGCTGATTGGCCGAAGGCTGGCCAATGCATTCCTATGCGAATGCAGAGACTTAGCAGTGCTGAGTCAGTTTTGCTCAACTACACATCTGATGCACACTCGGCACTGCTACATCAGATGTAGCAATCTGATGTAGCAGAGCCGAGGGTGCACTAGAACCCCTGTGCAAACTCAGTTCACGCTAATAGAATGCATTGGCCAGCGCTGATTGGCCAGAGTACGGAATTCGGCCAATCAGCGCTGGCTCTGCTGGAGGAGGCGGAGTCTAAGGTCGGACCTGAATGGAGACTGGTGTGGAGCGATCTTAGACTCCGCCTCCTCCAGCAGAGCCAGCGCTGATTGGCCGAATTCCGTACTCTGGCCAATCAGCGCTGGCCAATGCATTCTATTAGCCCGATGAAGTAGAGCTGAATGTGTGTGCTTAGCACACACATTCAGCTCTACTTCATCGGGCTAATAGAATGCATTGGCCAATCAGCGCTGGCCAATGCATTCTATTAGCTTGATGAAGCAGAGTGTGCACAAGGGTTCAAGCGCACCCTCGGCTCTGATGTAGCAGAGCCGAGGGTGCACAAGGGTTCAAGTGCACCCTCGGCTCTCCTACATCAGAGCCGAGGGTGCGCTTGAACCCTTGTGCAGCCTCGGCTCTGCTACATCAGAGCCGAGGGTGCGCTTGAACCCTTGTGCACACTCTGCTTCATCAAGCTAATAGAATGCATTGGCCAGCACTGATTGACCAGAGTACGGAATTCGGCCAATCAGCGCTGGCCAATGCATCCCTATGGGAAAAAGTTTATCTCACAAAAATCACAATTACACACCCGATAGAGCCCCAAAAAGTTATTTTTAATAACATTCCCCCCTAAATAAAGGTTATCCCTAGCTATCCCTGCCTGTACAGCTATCCCTGTCTCATAGTCACAAAGTTCACATTCTCATATGACCCGGATTTGAAATCCACTATTCGTCTAAAATGGAGGTCACCTGATTTCGGCAGCCAATGACTTTTTCCAATTTTTTTCAATGCCCCCGGTGTCGTAGTTCCTGTCCCACCTCCCCTGCGCTGTTATTGGTGCAAAAAAGGCGCCAGGGAAGGTGGGAGGGGAATCGAATTTTGGCGCACTTTACCACGCGGTGTTCGATTCGATTCGAACATGGCGAACACCCTGATATCCGATCGAACATGTGTTCGATAGAACACTGTTCGCTCATCTCTACTGCAGACATAAGTGTACAAAATTCAAGCAACTAGGGTGAGAGATCGTGTCCTAGTTCTGATACTTACATGCCCATTGATGGTACTTTAGACAGAGACAGGGGTCCTGCAATGCAGTCTGTAACTGTGCAGCGATCTGCAGTGTTCTCTATGTTCTGCTTTCCATTGACGCCTGCTCGCAGTTTCCAGCAGTTTCTTCTACACTAGATCTGTGTATTCTGAGTAGACCAGCTAGCCATCGCTTTACATAGACCTCAGTGGACCTTGGCCACCCGAGACCCTGTCACCAGTTAAACCACCGTCCTTCTTTGCACCACTTTTGCTAGATATTAACCATTGATCATGATAATGTAGTGTACTTGACACTCTTTGGAGGGTCATCATGCCTTCTTAATCTTTATGTAACAGTATCAAATAATGCAAATTCACAGATAAACTCAGAGTTTTGGCTACTGACTATCTGTTCAGCCAGCGGCTCTCCTCCAGTCTGCGGTGCCATTTGGAGGGTTGTACAATGGAGGCCGTGGCTGCTTATTTAATCCTTTCTGGCCACTTAATATTCCTTATGTAAAGCGCAGTTGCTTATTTCCATTATCTTGCTCTTGTTAAAGTCAGTAAAAGTGAAGTCAGGCCACGCAAAAAATGGCTAGCCTCTTGTTACACTTGTAGCATAGAGATTACATTATTGCTGACAGATCGTCATGGGATCTATCAACAATCAGTTGTCTACTGGGATTGTCGAGGTGGCAATAAACCGCTATTCTTCTTTGACTCGGCTGAGCATGCATGTACACTACACTACTACTGCCAAATGTTGATATTCCCAGAAACCGGATGTAACATTTGACAGCGTGCACATCCCTACACACATCAGCTCCTCAACAGGTATCACAGATGAATGGTGTGAACCCCACCAGCCACCAGGAAGGTGCATGCAATATGGCGGCCACTCATTTCAATTGTCTGCAACAACTTTGCCCATAATGACCACTGGGATATGGGCAACTTTGCTGTGTGCTGTCATTTTTTATTTGCTTGGAAATTTCCTAATTGTTATGACGGATGTCTCCCAACCTCCCAAACCGTCCCCCTGGACTGAAGCTAATTTATGGTGAAAAGTTACCTTTGTTCTATTTATGCCTGCCATGGCTCATTACATGCAACGATCAATTGCTGGGAATGACAGCTTCACCTGGGAAACCACAGTA